>NC_086103.1:135155521-135470329 GCF_963921235.1 Mobula hypostoma
TCAGCTGTTCTCACAGTCCTTTGTAGAGATTTCTGGTCTGATGCTTGACTGCTCCCATACCAGATAGAGATGCAACTTGTCAGGATGCTGTCAATGGTGCTCCTGTAAAATGCTGTTAAGATGGAGGTTGGGTGTCTTGCCTGCCTCGATTTTCTTAGGAAGTGAAGGTGCTGCTGTGCCTTCTTGTTCAGGGAGGTGATATTAAGGGATCAGGTGAGGTCATTCATGATGTGAACTCCGAGGAACTTGGTGCAGTTAACTCTCTCTACCGAGGAGCCATGTATTCACAGAGTGGGATGGTTTGTCTCCACCTTCCTGAAGTCCACAATGATTTCCTTTGCCTTCTTCACGTTCAGGCTTATGTTGTTCTTCTCACACCAATCCACCAGCCACTCCACTTCCTCTTTGTACTCCGTCTCATCATCTTTCATGATACGGCCAACCACTGTTGTGTCATCTGCAAACTTGATGCTACGGCGTGAGCCGGATTCTGCAACACAGTCATGCATCAGCAGAATTACCACAGGATGCGTAAACGCTGTTATCCAATGTTACCGGCTGACAATAATGAACGTGGCTACTTTAGGTGGATGCATTCTTTCCTGTCCTGTCTGTGAAGTATGGTTGCTTTGCTGGATAACTGCAGGCAATTGCATTCAGCCTTTCAACAGTCAACAGGGGCAGCACAGTAGCATAGTGGTTAGCACAACACTTCACAGTACCAGTGACCCGGGTTCAATTCCTGCCACTGTCTGTTAGAATTTTGTATGTTCTTCCCCGTGACCATGAGGGTTTCCTCCAGGTGCTCCTGTTTCCTGCAAAGATGTACCAGTGGGTAGGTTAATTGGTCATTGTAAATTGTACTGTGATTAGGCTCGAGTTAAGTTGGAGATTGCTGGGTGGTGCACCTTGAAGGGCTGGAAGGGCCGGAAGGGCCGGAAGGGCCTATTTAGCACTGCCTCTCAAAAATAAACAGTCCAAAACCATCACGGAAAGTTTTTCTAACACAACAAGTGGTTAACATTTTGCTATTGTTTATTTGCTGCTGTTCGAATCTCCTACCCCTCACCCCCTCAAACAAAGAACCTTTCATATTTAGAACAGGCTGGTTACAAGTTTTCCATATTTTAGTAACCGGTTAATTTATTAGGTTGTTTAATTAAGAAGATGGAGTAAGAAGGCCAATAAACAGCTTTCTGCCTCTGTATTTTGATTTTGTTAAATTGTGATTAGACTAGGACAAGCTACACAGACATCAACTAAAGGGAATACCTTTTACATATGAATGAGGATCAAGCAGTATGCTGTGAGTTCTACATGTACATGTTCTTTCATGAAATACTGGTCACTCCATTCTGTGTTCTGAAGAGGACTGTCAATAGGTGCTCTTGTTTCCTCCCACACTCCAAAGATGCACCGTTTCGTAGGTTAATTGGTCATGGTAAATTGTTCTGTGATTAGGCTGTGAAATCGGGGGTTGCTGGGCGACGCAGCTTGAAGGGCCTATTTTGCACTGTATCGCAATAAATAAACAAACAACAAATACATAAATATTCATCTTCCTGGAGTTGTGTTCAGGGGCTATATCCTTATTTGGAAGGAATCCTGCTGTTGTGTGAATGTGTAGGATGCATCCATTCTATTGTGCCAGTAAAATCTGTAGTTAAATCCCGCTGCTTCATTAGATGAATCATGCAGTTTAGGAAGAGCAAAGAAAAAACATATTTATGTTGGTCATCTATTTAAAGATAATTAATCCCCTTTATAAGCAATAATTTTCACTTCTTTTTGTTTAGGTGGGTTTATGAAATCCCCATGTGAGTGGAACAGCTGTCACTGTACCAACCCAATTTTCGTTTTGTTTGAGTCCATTCTTCAGAGTTGCACATTAGCAAAGGTGCAGACGTATTATGACACAAAAAATAACGAGTGATGACAAAGAACAGCCTCTACAGTTGCACGTTTTGCATTCTGAGCCTAATTGTACCACTACTTCTCCCTGGATTTTGAAAAGTAAGTCTGCTCCTGACTCCAAAGTCTGAATATTGGAGAAGTTATTTCTCAGCTCATTGCATAGGAAGAGGGACACATGAGGAACTACACCAATGCCAGTATTAAATCTTGATCCAGCTTTCTGCTATTTGTTTTCTTAGTTTATGTATTATATCCATTAAAAATAATTACAGGTATATATTGAAATGTCTGCTCCAAAATGCTGGGAAAGATACTGAGCATAGTTGAATTTGGTAAGAAATCATACCCCTGGTCTTCAATAAAAGAAAATCTGTTAGCATCCTCCACTGGCCATACACATAGAGCTTCATTTCACAACAAAGTAGTGAAGCACAATTCTCAGCTGATCTACTAAGTGAAAAAAAATAACCCACACTATATTATTTGGCATATTAGTAATGCAACTTGAACCCACTACTTTTTCTTTGTAGTGTGCTCCTTTAGTAAGTATACAATTTTTTAAACAATTATTATCATTAAGATGTGGTATCATTAAAAAAATTCCATTGTGCAATATTTTGTCATAACCAGCATCTGAAGAACCCTTGCTCGGAAGTTCTGACCACTTAAGCTCATCTTCTGGCCTAAATGCTTACTGATTTTATTAGCTCCCTTCCTTCAGAATCTGCCTTTGCCCTTTTGAAATCTTTGATTACTTCAACCCTAAAAAAAACTCTATGATCCATTCACCCTATCTAACACTTTAACCATTAATTTCTAAGGTCCTTGAATTGATTACCATCTCCAAATTCTGTGCTCACAGCTCATAGTCAGGTACTGTTCTCCTCACAGTACCAAAACAGCCTTAACTAATCTCTGCAATCTGTTACAGTATGAGAGATGAAAGTGGACCAGTATGATATAATGTAGGAAAGTGGCTGATGCAATTAGTTATAAATGGGTTAAATTTAATGATTTGACCGAATGGTTTGAAATTCAATTTGTTTTCATCCCTGAACGTTCTCTTTCCTTAATAACACATCTTGAGGATAGAACTGGACTCTAAGCTAGTCAGTTGTGGGATAAAACTCACCACATAAGTCAGCCTGACACCTCACTGCAGTGCCAGTGGTGTGTCACTTTGTTGGAGTTACCATTGTTTAGATCATAAATTAAACTAGGGTGTTATTTTCCTGTAAGAGATCACACACAACTATCCTGATAAAGATCAGGAAACATTGGCTATTTACCCGACCAGAGTTTATCCTTCACCCAACATCTCAAGTTACTTCGAACTTAAGCCTCAAACTTCCACTGTTTTGCTTTCCACATATACTGCCTGATTTGCTGAGCGTTTCCAGCAATTTCTCTTTTTATTTCACCAAAATTAATTTGTCATTTCATTTGCTGTTTGTGAGCTGGAGTCATAGATCCCTACAGGTCGGAATTGTTTCTGCACTCTTTTACTCTTATTGATATATTTCCTGTAGGTAGGTGACCAAAATTGTACACAGTACTCCAAACTAGACGTCACTAACGTCTTGTACAACTTCAACACAACATCCCAACTCCTGTACTCAATATTTTGTTATGATATACTTTGTGTTCTTGCCAAAGTTCTATTCAACTCCAAGCTCATTTGCTGACAAGGAGATGCTTTGAGTCATCCTGCAGGTATGAAGGGCACTTCAGCCCAATATCCCTCTCTGTCTTCTCACTTTAAGCGTGCATCTGATTTTCTTCAGTTCAGGTTTTTGGGCACCTTCCCTCACTCTTCTTAGCTCAGTATTTAACTGCTTTGTCTCGCTGTTTTTACGAAGCGCTGGGAGACTCCTTTTCTCACTGTAAAGATGCAAGATGTGAACAGTACTTTCGTAGGCCTGGAGCTCAGCTGTCTAAGAGCTGCTCAGTAAGGCGTGGAGTCCCCAAGGGCTGCTCTGTGTGAAATCGATCACCCTTGATGTGAGACATTGCACTTTAGTCGTTCACTGAGGGAGCTGGAACTGAATGTGAAATTGCATTCTGTTACTTCCCACTTTATGGCGTCTCAGAGTAGAAATCGATTCTCTGCAGGGAAGAAGGGGAGACAGACAAGATGATTCAACCTGCATTATATTTCCTGCATCCCTGATGTGCTCTGAAGTAATGTTTACATTCTGAGCAGTTTACAGAGTTTTCTAAAATGTGGTCCCCAGTTGTTCTTTGAGCCAACGCAAATATCGCAGCAAATTCATCTATTGGATGAATACTATCAGTCTTTGATAGTCTGTAATTATTAGGGAGAGTTTGTCAAAAACATCTCTTCCTTTTGAAATAGCTGCACAAATAAATGTGTCCTACCTATCCATTTAATGGTTGCAGTTCTTCACTGTCTTCAAACAATGTGAGCAATTCATGCTTTGCTTCTAATGTAGTCAAAAGGTTCAGTAAACAGGAAAAGAGTGGACTTCTCAGTTCTACTTTATTTCTTTATAGGGTATAACTCCATTATGTTTTTGTTTAAAGTCCTGCAGTTCTCCTGGGCCCAGCAGTGCTGACATTTGAGAATCGGAATTTGTCTCCTCTTTAAAAGCTCCTGTGAGCCAGCAGCCAATTCCCCCATCATCTACATGCCTATAGCAGAGTCCTGGCATATGTGCCTTTGCGGCCCGCCCTAGTCTCTGTGATTGTGCTTCAGTTTCCATAGCAAGTTATCTGAGGTGAAGAATTCCACAACACAGTACTTCCACCACTGTAATGCAGCATAACCTAGATGAAGTTCAGATCAACATTAGTACACAGGCTGCTAACTCAGCTTTGCTGAATGTGCTGAAGTTAGGTTTGCCGAATATATCCTAGTAGCTACATGCAGCCCCATCTCTCACCATAACCATTCATACCACTATATTTGTACTTACTTCCTTGGGCCATTAGCTCTTAAGTGGAGCATAGACCTTTGATTATCTCCCATCACCATCGTCGCCTGAAGTCGATGGTATGGTTGGAGTTCTTCAACATGTCTGCAATCCATTGTATCCATTGTGCAGAGGTTTGGCCTGTCAGCTTCACCAGAGACCGTTGGCTGGCCTTACCCGTTTCAACTTCTCACAACGGAGACATATTAATGGACTTGGCATCACTGCTACATTCTTGGCCTTTCTTAAATAGCGTTTCCTCTTGCTGTGATAGCTACCAGTCACCTCCATGGAAAGCTAATAAATCCCTATGGTCTTTGCTGTTGTCAAAACATTTGATTTCTATCTTCACGCAAACAACAGGAATTCTGCAGATGCTGGAAATTCAAGCAACACACATCAAAGTTGCTGGTGAACGCAGCAGGCCAGGCAGGTCGACTGCGCCTCTTCCTATAGATGCTGCCTGGCCTGCTGCGTTCACCAGCAACTTTGATGTGTGTTGCTTGATTTCTATCTTCTGTCATTTTCACTTAATTGTCTCCTAGTTTATATGTAATACATTAATAACTGCTTTTCCACCTTTAAGGTAGAATAGTAACACAATATTTCCCTGGCATTTCTTTTGGCTCCATGCATAGATGACTACAGTGAGCTTCAAATGGACCGTTTGTCACTTGCTATTTTTGTTCTTCTTGTACTTCTAGAAGCCCTAGGGAATTCTCCTTCACCTTGTCTGCCAGAGCAACTCTTTGCCTACTTTTAAACCCTCCTGATTTCCCTCTTAAGTATAAACACAGGAGATTCTGCAGATGCTGTATGTTTCTGCTTAGCTGTTCTAGTGCACTTTTTATACTCCTTAACAGATCATTAACGCATTTCTGTTTTCAGGAGCTTGCTGTGTGAAAATTAGCTATTACATTTCAAATGCACTTCATTGGTTACGAAGGTCTTTCAAATGCCCTGAGATGATGAGAAATGCCATGTAAATGATAAATTTGAATTTTCAAGACTGTACATCAGCATATGATCTTGCATGGCTTCCCCGTTGCATTAAAGTATTATTTTCATTTGCTGTAGCAATTACCCGCAAATGTTCTTCATGTCAATATTACAAATTCACTACTCTGTTATATACTAATTCTGTGCTGTAATTGCAAGCCCCCCTTCAAATGGTATGAAGAAGAGTTCAAACTTCAGTACCGAATGTGAAAGATTTTTTATTCTAATGATATGCAAAAGCAGTTCAAGTTATACTCAGTCTTTGACTCGTGTTCTAGCCATTGAAGTTTGTATGCATCAAAGGTTGTAAGATTTCTCCTGTGTATTTGCAAATATTTTTAACGACTAATTTAACACATTTTATCCTTAACATTTTTAAATATTATTTATTCTGAGTGCAACTACTTCACTGATATCTAACAGGTTATTAAATTGGAACATTAAAAAATATTGGGTACTTCCCAGAAGATAAATTATGCCCTATCATTGATAAAGTAGCTGATTTTTATGGCTACTTTAATATGGTGGCCCTATTGTGTCCCCCCCCACACACCCCCGCCGTCATTTGCCAAGGTATCTGGTGAATCCTGATGGTTTGAAGTAATTGGGGAACTCTGTGAGGGTAGAACATTGTGATATTGTTCAGATGAACCACTTGTAGTAAATAGTCCTGTCATTGGTGAACCACTGTGAATTCCTGGAAGAAACAAAAATCTGTCAGATTGTCAAATACACAGTCCATCAGATGTGCTTTGTTTATGCTGCAATACTAATGTGTTTAAATTGACTTCATTTTAAAATGAAAAACGGTAGATCTTTCCCCAAGGGATAAATTTCACTGCAATGAAGACTTACTCTGAATGTTTATTGTTAGTGCATTCAGAAGAAATCATATTAGCTGGCAGGAAATGAAATATTATGTGAAACAGAAGAGCATGCTAATACGTTAATTGAGTGATATGGAGTAAAATTAGTTTAAAAATGTACATCCAGTATGAAATCTGTAAACTACTTGTGTAGTTTGCTGACTTGGCTAACTAATGTTTGTATATTCCTGTCTGTTTCTGAAATTTACCAGTTTTAAAATATTTAAATTTTCATTGAAAATCTGCTAATCCCATTTGCAGAAAGCTACTTGCCTTGCAGGGAAAGGAGACAAAATCAATAAAAACACCATAGTTTGGTATCTTTAGATTTAAGTTTCAGGAAATCTCTAGCGGGAACTGATTTAATGTTGATATTGCAGGAAGTGTTAATGATTTGAGAGTGAAATGGGTTAGGAGGGTCGACTGCCCTAGAAGTTGACCACTCAAGAGGTATTATTGCATTGCCAATATTCCTCCCTTCCACCCCTGACAATCTCCCATTCACCATCTCACACACACTTCCCAGAGTAGTGAAAACATGGGGCTTAAAACTCTTAGCAGGTTTCGTTTTGATGTCTCCTTTATGTTCTAGACAGATGGTACATGGTACAACTTTGTCGCATGGTGTGAGCAGAATTATCTGCAGCTTAATGTGAAAAAGACTAAGGAGCTGGTGGTAGACCTGAGGAGAGCTAAGGTACCGGCGACCCCTGTTTCCATCCAGGGGGTCGGTGTGGACATGGTGGAGGATTACAAATACCTGGGGATACGAATTGACAATAAACTGGACTGGTCAAAGAACACTGAGGCTGTCTACAAGAAGGGTCAGAACCGTCTCTATTTCCTGAGGAGACTGAGGTTCTTTAATATCTACCGGACGATGCTGAGGATGTTCTACGAGTCTGTGGTGGCCAGTGCGATCATGTTTGCTGTTGTGTGCTGGGGCAGCAGGCTGAGGGTAGCAGACACCAACAGAATCAACAAACTCATTCATAAGGCCAGTGATGTTGTGGGGATGGAACTGGACTCTCTGACAGTGGTGTCTGAAAAGAGGATGCTGTCCAAGTTGCATGCCATCTTGGACAATGTCTCCCATCCACTACATAATGTACTGGTTGGGCACAGGAGTATATTCAGCCAGAGACTCATTCCACCGAGATGCAACACAGAGCGTCATAGGAAGTCATTTCTGCCTGTGGCCATCAAACTTTACAACTCCTCCCTTGGAGGGTCAGACACCCTGAGCCAATAGGCTGGTCCTGGACTTATTTCCAGGCATAATTTACATATTACTATTTAACTATTTATGGTTTTATTACTATTTAATTACTTATGGTGCAACTGTAACAAAAACCAATTCCCCCCGGGATCAGTAAAGTATGACTACTGTGTAAGAATGAAAAAAAAAAGTTTTCCTTTCTCAAGAAAAATCAGAGCATATTGTAAACATAAGAGATCCTACAGATTTTGGAAATCTGAAGCACCACACACCAATGCTGGAGGAACTCAGTAGATTAGGCTGCATCCATGGAAATGAACGAACAGTCAACGTTTCAATCCAAGACCATTTACCAAGTCTGGAAATAAAGGGAGAAGATGCCAGAATAATAAGCAACACACACAAAATGCAGGAGGAACTCAGCAGACCAGGCAGCATCTATGGAAATGAATAAACAGTCGATGTTTCGGGCTGAGGGCCTTCATCAGGACTGGAAAAAAAAAGATGAGAAGTCAGAGCAAGAAGGCGGGAGCAGGACAAGCTGCTAATGATAGGTGAAACCAGGAGAAGGGTAGGGTGAAGAGCTGGGAAGTTGATTGGTGAAAAAGATAAAGGGCTGGAGAAGGGAAATCTGATAAGAGAAGGCAGAAGACCTTGGAAGAAAGGAAAGGGGGAGGTCCACCACGGAGAGTTGATGGGCAGGTAGGGAGACAAGGTGGGAGAGGGAAATGGGATTGAGGAAGGTGGGAGCCAATTACCAGAAGTTCGAGAAATCAATGTTCATGCCATTAGGTTGGTGGCTACCCAGATGAAATATAAGGTGTTGCTCCTCCAACCTGAGTGTGGCCTCATTGCGACAGTAGAGGAGGCCATGGATTGACATGTCAGGATGGGAATGGGAAGTGGAATTGAAGTGGGGAGCCAGCAGGAGATCCTATGTTTTCTGGTGGACAGAGCGTAGATGCTCAGTGAAGTGATCTCCCAATCTTCATTGGGTTTCACCGATATACAGGAGGCCACACCAGGAGCACTGAACACAGTATATGACCCCCAGCAGACCCACAGGTGAAGTGTCGCCTCACCTGGAAGCACTGTTTGTGGCCCTGAGTGGTAGTGACGGAGGAGGTGTAGGTATGGCACTTATTCCACTGTTGATGGGAGATCTCCAGAGTTGATGGCATTGGAGACAATGTCCTGATGGTCCTGAGTGGGGTCCTTTTCAGGAGGTAGATAGCAGGAGGTGTCGGAGAGGTGCCGCCTGGCTTCAACAAGGTGGAAGTCAGTCTGTCAGACTACCACAGCACACTCTTTGACCATGGGTTTGATGGTGAAGTTGGGATTAGTGTGGAGAGGGTGGAGGGCAGTGTGTTCAGAGTGGATAGATTCAATGAGGAGAGAGGAGTGTTAAAGCCGAGCCAGTTGATATTTGAAGTGCAGAACATATTGCTCGTTCTGTTTTTACTTTTTGAAGCAATATAATGTTCCTTTGTGCACATTCAAGCACAGTGGAGATGGATTTCAAAGATAAAATTTAAATAATTCATAGTAAATTTCTCAAATACTTAAAAGAAGACTAGTTTTCAGAATATAGTTATGATTTTGCAGGAAGAGATGATGTAAAGAAATTCTCTTATAAGTCACCAATGCAGGTAAACCAGAAATGATATTAGGGAGAAACAAGAGAGCACAGATGCTGGAATCTGGAGCAACAATCAATCTGTGGAAGAACACAGCAGGTTGAGCAGCATCGGAGGGAGGAAAGGATGGTTTGGGTTGAAATCCTGCATTAGAAATGATACTAAAATAGGCATAATGCACAATCATCTACCTCTTTTTGTGATCATTTCCAGGATATTAGTTAGCAGGTTATTAGATGGTTTTCTTCAGCATTCATTTTTTCTTTCTTATTTTTTAATTTTTTTCTTAATGTTTTCTTTCTTATTTTAATTCTTTCTTATAGACAGTGGGATAGTGGGACCTCAAACTGACTCTGTGATTGATGCCAGCTTCAGTTTGCATATTAGGCTTTCTCTCAGGTGTTGAAATGCTGTTGCTCACAGTCATTTAGAAACCTTGCGTCCATCTGATGCAAACAACTCCAGAGAGCAGTCAAAAGCAACAGCACTTAGTGCTGTCAGTGAACTCCTGACCTCTGCTCACCTGAGCAATATTGCCTTAACTGAGTATAGAAAAAAAAGTTAAATTAATTTCTAACAGAAGGTTGCTTTAATGCAAAATTTTGTGGAACTATTAGAAGATCAATATATTGGATTTATTCCAAAAGTAGCCACTCAAATGAAATGCTGTGTGGTTTCTTTACATGAGTTCATAAAGAGAAATACTTTGTCCCACTGTTTAATGCAAAGTACTTTATAGTTCTGGATCATGGAAGCTTGCAGTTATATTCTCCCTCACCACCACGATTCAGAGCCTCAAACAGTCCTCCAGATGAGGCACACTTCATCTGCGAGCCTGTCGCGATCACCTACTGTATCAGGTGCTCCCTGTGCAGCCTCCTTTACATCGGTAAGATGTGACATAGATTGAAGGACCGCTTTGTCAAGGTCCTTCGCTCCATCCGCCACGAAAGGTGGGATATCTTAGTGGTCAGCCATTTTAGTTCGACTTCCCATTCCCATTCTGACATGTCAGTCCATAGCCTCCTCTACTGCCACAATGAAGACACACTCAGGCTGGAGGAGCAACACCTCATATTCCGTTTGGTTAGCCTCCAGCCTGACAGCATGAAGATCGATTGCTCTAACTTCCAGTAATTATTTTCCCTCCCTCTTGTCTTCTTTTTCTTTCCCCATTCTGAGTCCCTTCTCACCCATTCTCTTCTCCTATCGACCCATCACCTCCCTCTAGTGCCCCTCCTCTTTTCCTTTCTTCCTTTGTCTGCAGTCCTCTCCTGTTAGATTCATCCTTCTTCAGCCTTTTCCCAGCTCTCAGTCTTTCACTTCATCACCTCCCTCCCCTACCCACACAAGTAAAATCAACAAACACTAACCAGCTTCCCCTTCACCTGGTCTCACCTATCACCTGCCAACTTGTACTCAATCCCCTCCCCCCCCCACCTTATTATGGCTTCTTCCCCCTTCCTTTCCAATCCTAATGAAGGGTCTCGTCCCAAAACATTGACTGTTCAAGAAGATGCAAGCTTGCTCTCATGGATACTGACTGACCTGCTGTGCTTTGTGCTGCTTCCATTTCTCCTCCTGTTCACCATAAATTCAACTTTGAATAGTGTATTTAGATCCCTGATATTGCTGGTTAGTGTATGTTGATTTTACTATTATTCATTCTGATTCACATTTGGTTAATGGAGCAAACCTCGAGCATTTGGTTGATTCGATTAATCTCAAGCACATAAAACAGGAGTAAGCAGTGGAAACCAAAGTCTACTTTTTTTACTACCTGTGTGCATATTTATTGTTGAACCAGAAATAAAGTGTTGGTGCCAATGAAATAACTGACATAAGCACAAGAGGTTCTTCAGATGCTAGAAATCTTAAGCGAAATGCTGGAGGAATTCAGCCTCTATGGAGAATAATAAGCAGTAGACATTTTGAGCATCTACCTTCCCCTCACCTGGCATCATTTATCAATTGATACTCCTTCCGCACCCCCCACCTTATTCTGGCTTCTTTTCCAGCCCTGATGCTAAGATCCTCCAGTGTTTTGTGTGTGTTGCATCTTTCGCAGTGCTTTTCGAAAAACATGCAACGAGCACAACAATCAAGCATCTATCAACTTCTGCCTTAAATATGCATAAAGACTTGGCCTCCATAGTTGCCTATGGCAAAGAATTCTCTAGATTTTCAGTACTTTCTGGCTAAAGAAATTTCTCCTTATTTCCATTCTAAAAGGACGCCTCCACAGCTGCCTGTGGCAAAGAATTCCACAGATTCACTACTCTGGCTAAAGAAATTCCTTCTCATCTCCATGCTAAAAGGAAGCCCCTCTATTCTGATGCTGTGACTTCTGGTTTTAGACACTCCCACCACAGGAAACATCCTCTCCACATCAAGGCCTTTCACCATGCGATAGGTTTCAATGAGGTCACCCCACATTCTTCTAAATTCCAGTGAATACAGGCCCAAAACCATCAAATGCTTTTCCTATGACAAGTCATTCAATCCTGGAATCATTTTTGTGAACCTTCTTTGAACCCTCTCCAGTTTCAGCACATCCTTTCTAAGATAAGGGGCTTAAAACTGCTCACAATACTCTAAGTGAGGCCTCACCAGTGCTTTGTAGAGTTTCAACATTACATCTTTGGTTTTACATTCTCATCCTCTTGAAATGAATGCTAACATTGCATTTGCCTTCTTCACCACAGACTCAACCTACAAATTAATCTATAGGGAATCCTGCACAAGGATTCCTAAATCCTTTTGCACCTCAGAATTTTGTATTTTCTCTCCATTTAAAAAATAGTCAGCCCTTTCATTTCTTCCACCAAAGTGCATGACTGTACATTTCCTGACAGTGCATTACATCTGCCGCCTTGCCCATTCCCCTGATCTGCCTATCCTTTTGTAGCCTCCCTATTACCTCAAAACTACCTGCCCCTCCATCTATCTTCATATCGTCTGCAAACTTTGCAACAAAACCATCAATTCCATCATCCAAATCATTGCCATATACAGTAATGTAAAAAGAATTGGTCCCAATACAGACCCCATGTGGAACACCACTAGCCACCAGCATCCAACCAGAAAAGGCTCCCTTTATTCCCACTCTTTACCTCCTGCCGATCAGCCATTGCTTTATCCATGCGAGAATCTGTCCTGTAATACCATGGGCTCGTAGCTTGTTAAGCAGCCTCATGTATGACTGTTTCTGAAAATCCAAATACACAACATCAACTGATTCTCCTTTGTGTATCCAACTTGTTATTTCTTCTCAGAATTCCAACAGATTTGTCAGGCAAGATATTCCCTGGAGGAAACCATGCTGACTACGGCTTATTTTATCATGTAACTTGAAGTACCCCGAAATCACATGATTGACAATTGACTCCAACATTTTCCTAACCACTGAGGTCAGAATAACTTGCCTAAAATTTTCTTTCTTGTACCTCTCTCCCTTCTTGAAGGTTGGTGTGACATTTGCAATATTCCAGTTTCTGGAACCATCCAGAATCTAGTGATTCTTGAAGGATTATTATGAATGCTTCCACAATTTCTTCAGCCGCCCCTTTCAGAACCCTGGGGTGTATGCCATCTGGTCCAGGTGACTTATTTACCTGAAGACCTTTCAGTTTCCCTTCTCTGTAATAATGGTAACTTCACACACCTTTCTTGTCCCCTATTACTACCTCTCCAGCATCGTTTTCCAGCAGTCTACTCCTGCTTCTCTTTTACACTTCATGTATTTGAAAAAACTTTTTATATCCTTTTTCATATTGTGGGTTAGCTTACTTCCGTATTCCATCTTTACCTTCTTAATGACTCTTTTAGTTGCCTTCTGTTGGTATTTAAAAGCGTCCAGTCCCCTAATTTGCCACTAATTTTTGTTCTGTTATATTCCCTCTCTTTGGCGTTTATGTTGGCTTTAACTTTTCTTGTTAGCCGCAGTTATGTCATCTTGCCTTTAGAACACTTCTTCTTCTTTGGGATATCCATATCCTGTGCCCTCCAAATTGCTTCCAGAAATTCCAGCCATTGCTGCTCTGCCGTCATCCCTGCCAGTGTCCTTTTGCAATCAATTCTGGCCAACTCCTCTCTCATGCCTCAGTAATTTCCTTTACTCCACTGTAACAATAATATATCTGGCTTTAGCTTCTCCCTCTCAAATTTGTGGGTGAATTTGATCATATTACAATCAGTTGCCCCGAAGGGTTCTTTTATCTTAAGCTGTCTAATCAATCCTGCCTCATTGCATGACACCCAATTGAGAATAGCTGATCTCCTAGTGGGCTCAACCACGAGCTGCTCTGAAAAGCCATCTCATAGGCATTCTAGAAATTTCCCCTGCTGGAATCCAGCACCATCCTGATTTTTCCAATCTACCTGCATATCGGAGCACTCCATGAATATTGTAACATTACCTTTTTGGCATGCATTTTCTATCTCCTGTGGTAATTTGTAGAGCACATCCTTACTTCTGTTGAGGGGGGGGTCTGTATATAGTTCCAATCAGGGTCTTTTTGCCCTTGCAGTTCCTAAATTCTATCCGCAATGATTCAATGCCTTTGTTGCTTCTTTCTAATGATTTAATTTTTTTTTTACCAACAGAGCCACCCCACCCCTTCTGTCTTCCTGCTTGTCCTTTTGATACAATGTGTATCCTTGGACATTAAGTTCCCAGCTATAATCTTTTAGCCATGATTCAGTGATGCCTACAACATTATCCTTGCCAATCCTTAACTGTGCTACAAGTTTATTGACCTTATGCCGTATACTGCACGCATTCAAATATAACGCCTTTTGTTTTCTGTTCGCCCTTTTCGATTTTGTCTGCAACTCATCCTGTTGACTGCAATTTTGCCCTATCATCAGCTCTCTTTGCTAGGAGTCCCACTACACATTCCTCCTGTTTGTAAACTAACTACCTCATCTCCCGCACTATCACTCTGATTCCCATCCCACTACAAATTAGTATAAACTCTAGCAACGTGCCTGCAAGGATATTGGATCCCCTTGGGTTCAGGTTTAGCACATCTCTCTTGTACAGACCATGCCTTCCCGAGAAGAGATCCCAATGATCCATAAATCTGAACCTCTGCCCCCTGAACCAGTTCCTCAGCCATGCATTCACCTGCCAAAACATCCTATTCTTACTCTGACTGGCACATGGCACAGGCAGCAATCCAGAGATTACTACTCTGGAGGTCCTGTTTCTCAGCTTTCTACCTAGCTCCCTAAAATCTCTCTGCAGGACCTTCTCACCTTGTCTACCTATATTATTGGTGCCAATATGTACCAAGACTTCTGGCTGCTCACCCTTACCCTTGAAAATGCCATGGACACGATCTGAGACTTCCCAGATCTTGGCATCAGGGAGGCAACATACCATCTGAGTGTCTCTATCATGCCCACAGAACCTCGTCTCTGTTCCTCTGACTAAGGAACCTCTTACACTTCAGTTCTCTTCACCTCTCTGCTCCTCTGAGCCACAACAACAGACTCAGTGCCAGAGACCCAGTCACTGTGGCTGCCCCCGGTAGGTCATGCCCCTCAATAGTATCTAAAGTATCACTTATCATTGAGGGGAATGGCCACAGGTGTACTCTGCTTTGTCTGTGCATTTCCCCCCGTTCTCCTGGCAGTCACCCAGTTACCTGTCTCCTACAACCTCGGGGGTAACTATCTCCCCATAGCTTCTTTCCAACACCTTGTCAGCTCCTCATTCTCCCTTATAGCTAATCCTGGTTCTTCTTAAAAGGGAAGCCAAGAGCCTCTCATGGGTGTCAATTATGATGGACTTCAGGGAAGCGAATGGATAATTGAATTCTCCAGTTGCCTGTGTGTTGATAAGATGTCCATGATCCACAATCTGAGAAGATCCGCCTTTGTGGCGCATTACAGCTTTGACAGTGATTTTCTTGCTTCTCTTATTGTTTCAGTTGATGCTGTTATTTTGGGGGTAAGGTTAATGGAGCTGACAGAACTGATTAGGAAATGATAATTCCATACCTGTCATGGCATGAGTGATGCAGCTAGCTTTCCGATCTCTCTCAAACGTAACATGCCAGTGCTTGAACCTAGGGTGTTGGCATGAGATCTGGTGTCTGTTCCTCTGAAGATGCAGGTATTGGTTATAACGAGATAGTGTTCGAAGACTTTGCGCAGGGAAAGAGCCTGTTCAGTTGAACTGCTGTACTTCTTCCTTATGGACAGTCTTGCCAAAGGGTTTCATAAACATGGAAATGGACATAGATAATCATTCTGAATCTTTCTTGCTTGCCTTCTCCTCCCTTACAATCTCCCCACAACTTCATCTTCTCCCTCCCTTAGTCTCCCTGCTTCTGCCATCCTGCCCCAGGTTGGCTCTCTGCTTCTCCCCTCCTGCTAAACTGCCTTCCCCTTCTCCATCCAAATTAACCTGCTCTTCATCCTAGCCTTCCTGCATTCCCCAGCTGTTGGCTCCTTGATCTCCCAGAGAGTTCTACACCCTCTCCAAGGCTAAACCCTGGTTTCTGTTTAACCTTCTTTGTAGTCGCAACATTTATGTTGCCTGAGTCTGTGGCCTACTCCAAAGCTCTTGCCCTCTCTCCTCCCCAGCTCAATCACCATACAGCAATGTCACTGTGTCCTGTGGAACATTTGATGGTATCCAAGGGCAACCAACTGATGGGTGTGAATTCATCCAGCAGGAACAGAAACACCTAATTCAGATGCAATTAATATTTAAATCCATGTGGCCTTTGCTTCTCTCACTATCATTAATCTTACAGGGTCCTCTAACTCCCTCACTACCCATAATCCCAAAGTTCTCTGCATTGCTTCCCCTTAACGCAAAGGGTCTTTGTGCTCTGCTGTTCCTAATTCTGTGGACCCTCTGCCGCTCACAATCCTTATAAACCCATGGGGCCACTTGTCTCCTGCCCTCCCCCTAAACTCAGAACCTTGTGTCTCCCATCCTCTCTAAACATGTGGCTTTTCTTTGAGATGAATCAGTCGGTGTCTCACTAGGGAGGTGGACTGGAGCTTTGAGCTTTGAGTAGTGTTTGTCATAAACTGAGAGAGGTTATAAGAGCTGCTGCCTCTTCTCATCTGATCTGAACTCTCCCCTCAAATTCCCCATGCCATATTTTGTTGAAAGCATTCCTGTGAAGCTACTACTATGAACTCACACTACCAGCATCTTCTGTGTAAGTTCAAAACTGGTTTTGTTTCACTGCCCACCCCCAGGCTTTTAGTAAACAAAAACTAGAGAGAAGCAAAAGGGATTTTGAAATCAATACAGAATATTTTGGAATCAGTGAGGGAACATCTGTGGTGAGAACAGACTCGAAGGTATTTTATTTCTTCAGTTTTCATCAAACCTGCAGATTTTCTATCTCTGAACTTCTCCATTTCTCTGTGCTTCAGCCACCCACCATTGTAATATCTATGTATGTTTTGTTTTACCCAGTTTGATAACACTTCCTTCCATTACTTGAATCAGATGTTCCAGATCCCCACTGATATTTCCCCAGTTAATTTTCCCTCTGATTCTGATTAATATGAGTTATATTCTCACTTTCCATAGTTCCAAACTGTTATGAGTTTAAAATATTAATTGTCCACACAATGCATTTGCTGACTGGGTGACTGCCTCTCTCATTTTGTTTCATTTCCCCAGATGAGTTGTTTTACTCTTACTCACGCAGACCAGTATGTACTCTTAGTCACAGAGCTCATTCATCAACAGAATTGGTAGCTGAGAGGGTTATTGTTCTGCACACTGCTGTGATAAAAGGACATTTTTAGGAAACTAATCAGATAACGGAAGGATTGAAAAATCTTCTTGCTACCAGAAACATTGCTCTTCATTAATCACAGTCTGTGAATTCCGAACAACCGTGGCTAAGTAAAAAGCATTGCCAATTGTTACAGTAGCTCATCCTCAAATGGATCTGTCGGGTTCTTAGAAGCAACAAGAAGGTAGATGAAGTCTTTGGGAGAGTGGCACAAGGTAATAACTATCAAGAGTCTGTTAATGGATTTGGACAGGTTAGATTAGTTATTGGATCATGGTGGCATGTTGCTACCTGTATTGGAGAGCAACTGTGCCCTCAGCCCCCCTTCTCTACTCCCTGTACACTCCCTACTGTGTGGCCAGATCCGGCTTTAGCACCATCTGCAAGTTACAACTGTGTTAACCCATATCTCAAATAGTGATCAGTTGGGGTATAGGAAGGAGATAGAAAGCTTAGGAACGTGATACCATGACAACTTTTCCTTTAATGTCGGCAAAAGGAAAGAGCTGGTCACTGACTTCAGGAAAGGGGTGGTGCACATTCTCTTGTTTACCTCAATATACTGATGTTGAAAGGGTGGAGAGCATCAAGGTCTTAGGTGTGAACATTGCCAATAGCCTATCCTGGTCTAAACACGTAGACGGCCTGGCCAAGAAAACTCACCAACACCTCTTCTTCCTTAGGAGGTTAAAGAAATTTGACATGCCCCTGTTACCCTTACCATTTTTTATTAATGCACAATAGAAATCATATCTTATCTAGATGCATAATGTTTAGTATGGTAAATGCTCTGCTCGTGACCACAAGAAACTGCAGAGCACACAGCTGAGCACGTCATGGGAAGCAGCCTCCCCTCCATGGACTCTGCTCACTGCCTCAGTAAAGTGACCAGCATTATGAAAGACCCCACCAAACCCAGATATTCTCTTCTCCACAACCCCATTAGGAAAAGGTACAAAAGCCTGGAAGCACTTAATACCAGGTTAAAAGACAGTTCCTACCCTACTGTTATGTAAAAATTGAATGATTTCCAAGTATGATAAGACAGACTCTTGACCTTACAATTTATCTTGTTATGATCTTGCACCTTATTGCCTACCTGCACTGCACTTTCTCTGTAGCTGTTACACTTTATTCCGCATCCTGCTATTAGACCATAAGTGGTAAATTATTCACCACTTAGGAGAGCATTAAGTCTGGTATAGTCTTTGAAAGGGAAGTGACATTAAAATATTGCAGCGTTTGAACATTGAGCACCAAGAAACAGCATGTACAACTTTATAATCGGTTTGATAATTTCATACTGGAAAGAAAAGCTATATAAGTCAGAACTTGATTTATTATCAGTGGTGTATGACATGAAATTTTTATGGCAGCAGTATAGTGCAATACATAAAAAACTATAAATTACAATTATATATAATCAATTAAGTAGTGCAGTAAGAGAGCAAAGTAGTAGTGTTCATTGGCTGTTCAGAAATCTGATGGCAGAGGTGAAGAAGCTGTTCCTAAAACGTTGGGTGTGTGTGTGTCTTCAGATTCCTGTACCTCCTCCTTGATGATAGTAATTAGAAGAGAGCATGTCCCTGTAATTGGGGCCTTTAATGATGAATGCCACCCTTTTGAGCCATTGTCTTTTGAAGGTGTCCATGATGGTTGGGGTGCTATTGCCTATGATGGGGCTGGCTGAGTTTACAGCCCTCTGCAGCTTTTTCCGATCCTATGCAGTGCCTCTCCAGATGGTGAAGCTGACAGTTAGAATGCTCTCCATGGTCCATCTGTCGAAATTTGTTAGAATCTTTGGTGACATACCAAATCTCCTCAAACTCCTAATGAAGTATAGCAGCTGGCATGCCTTCTTCTTAATTGCATCAATATGGTACGTTGCTAATTCAGAAATCTTAGCCAGCTAGTCAGTCAGTTTTGTAAACTCAGCCAGCTCTATCGTGGGCTCTAGCCTTCTCGGCATCGAGGATACCTTCAAAAGGCAATGCCTCAAAAAGGCAGCATCCATCTTTAAAGACCCCACCACCACCCAGGACACACCCTCTTCTCATAGCTACCATCAAGGAAGAGCTACAGGAGACTGACGCTACACATTTCAGGAACAGCATCCTCCCCTCTATCAGCAGATTTCTGAATGGACAATGAACCCATGTATACTAATTCACTACGTTTTTCTCTTTTTGCACTACTTATTTAATGTAATTTATAGTTTTTTATTTTTCTATATTGCATTGTACTGTTGGCGCACAACAACAAATTTCACGATACACGCCAGTGATGCTAAACCTGATTCTGATTCTGTTTATGTCGAGCCTGGGGAAGACCTTCAGAGATGTTGACACCTAGGAATTCAGAACTTCTCACCCTTTCTTTTGCTGAACCCTCAGTGAAAACTAGTGTGTGTTCCGTCGACTTTCCCTTCCTAAGATTCACAATCAGTTCCTTGGTCTGACTGACGTTGAATGCAAGGATGTTGTTGTGACACCATTCAACCAACCAATCAGTCTCATTCCTGTATGTCTTTTTGTGGCTGCCTTAAATGTCTAATAATTTGGAGAGTTTAAATCCATTTTCAAAACTAGAAAGAAACCAGAGTGGGCCATATTCAGCATAAGATTTTGATGATACCAAGTAAAGGTATTTCAACAAGAATGGTCAATGACCTTTCACCTGTTCTGGTGAAAAGTTTGTTGCCCTGAAACTCTATTCCTCTGTATACAGATGGCACATGACCTGCTGAATTTTCAGAGGTATTTCTTGGTGTTTGAATGGTTCTGTGGAAGTATAGAGAAGACCTATGTGACTAATTCCCAGTAATCAGAGTTATGTGTAAACTGAAGAAACTGAGCCTAGCAATCTAGTAAAAAGGTATCTGAGATTTTTTTTAATCAATAAAGAACTGCAGCTGCTGAAAACCTGAAATAAAAGCAAAAAATACTAGAAACATTCATCAGATCAGACAGCCACTGTGAAACAAAAATAATTAATGTTTTAGCTTTGAGAACCTTCATCAGAACTAGAAGAGAGAAAACAAGTTATTTTGGTGGCATTGTGATAAGCAGAACATACCCTGTAACACCCAACAACCCCAATTTACCCCTAACGTAATCATTAGCCTATCTGGTATGTCCTTGGACTGTGGGAGGACCTGGAGAAAACCCATGTATTCTACAGGGAGGAGGTACAGAGACTCCTTACAGGGGATGCTGGGATGGATCCAACACTCTGAGCTGTAATAGCATTGTGCTAACTGATTAGCTACTGTAGCGCTATGTTATGCTTTGTTCTGGGAAATGATAACAGAAACAAATGGCTGGCTCTGATACAGACAAAAGGAAAGTGAGTTACCTAAGGCCACTTTAAGGCTGCAACATGCCCAGAAAAGGGCAAAGTGTTCTTCTTCAAGCTTACTTCTGCTTCAATGTAAAAGTGAAGAGGTCACAAACAATGGTCAATGGGGGAGAAGGATGTGGAATTGAAATGACAGACAACTATATCATTCCTGTGGTCAGAACGCAGGTGTTCTGCAAACTGCTCGGCCTTTGTTTTTTCCCAATATAAAGGGAACTACCTTATGAACTCTGTACACTAGATTGGTAGAAGAGCCAGAGAACCACTGCTTCACCCAGATGGTGGAATATAAAGAGATGAAAGGATAGCTGTTACTTGTAGTTATGTGGGAAATGCCATAACAATGAGTTCAATTTGTGGGTGTGGAAGAATTGACCAGCAGATCATGAAGGGACCAATTCCTTTGAAATGCTAAAGGGGAAGGGAAAAGGACATCTACCTGAGGGTGAAGGAAATTGTGAAGCATTATCTGCTGAATGCTGAGACTCATGGTATATGAGGATAAGGGGAACTCTATTCTTGCTGTGTCCAGAAGGAGAAGAGCTGAGGGCTGGGATATGGGAAAAAAATGAGATGTTGTATGTGGCTTACCGTCAACTACATACATCATATTGCCGCTAATTTTACCTTTTCTCTCACTGTCCCATGATTCACCTCTGACACTTCCCTCCTCATTTTAGATCTGTCTGCCTCCATTTCAGATGAAATCCGAGCCATATGGAAGAATTACAAGTTCATAGATTTCCACATCTACTCAGACTAGGCTTCCTCTTGCATTGTCTCCTTTGGGTCTCCATTCCATTTTCCCATTTCCCCCATATGTCGCATTTGCTCTGATGATGCAAGTGTCGTTTAATTGACTTTCTTCCTCCTGAACTTTGACTTCCCTTCTACTGGAACCGAGCTGGCCTGGTTCTCACTTCAGTACTGACAGCAAAGTCTCCTCCACACTGGTGAAACCCAGCGCAGATTGGGTGGTTGCTTTGTTGACTACCTGCATTCAGTCTGCTCAATATCCCTGAGTTTCCAGTTGCCCCTTTAACACCCCATCACACTCCCACCCTGGCCTGCATGATCCATCTCCCTGTGGCTTTCTGATATAACAAGACCCAATGCAACCTTAATGAACAATACCTCATCTTCTGTCTGGGCACGTTGCAACTTTCTAGACTTCTTGTCAAATTTGCCAGCTTCAGGAGATTCACTCTTTCTGTCTGTGTTAGAACTAGCTATCTCTCGTCATTATGATTAAGTTTTTCTCTTTCTAGTAATATCATTTGGCTTGTGGACATGTCCCACATTCTTGCTAAAGTAATGCAATAACACAGACAATGAAATATAAGGTACTTCTAACTGCCACATTAAATCATATGGTTTTCCTCTAAGATATTCCCTTTATTTTACGCATCCTGTATTTTACCTCACCTTCTCTGCCATTGAAAATCTACCAGTTTGCTGCTTCCCAGTTCTACCAAAGGGAGCCTGCATATACCCTCCTATTATTGATGTTAATTCTGTTTCTCTTTCCACAAGTATTGAATGTATTCACTCCATTCTGCTTTTATTTCAATGTCTGATAGTCGGTATTACAGAAGTACACAAATGTCGTGGATGGAGAAAAAGTGAACATTTTAATAAAACAAGTGGAAATGCTTCTTTAAAACGAACTGTGTAAATGAGACTAGTGGATTTATATTGACAATATTTGAAGGTAACTTTAGTAGTGATAATCAGAAATCTTCTTGTAAAGATGTATATTTGATTAAGCTTCCAGATAGGTTAGTGGAAGCCAAAACACCAGAATTGTTTAAGAGGCACCTTACTGGGGAAATTTCAGAGTTTATTGGATGACTTGAGAAGGAATGCAAGTCCTTTATTCAGGTTCCAAAATCAGGACCAAATATAGAATAATTGTATTATGTTTGCAAGAATTACATGACTGTGCATATACTCACTTGAACTACATGAGCATATGTGTTCACGTTGCTTGGATGACTGTGTGCATTAAAATGTATGTCATATGCTGATTGATATCACTGCATCTGCCCAGCTTTGTGTATGTGCGTGTGTGTGACTGGATTATGAGATTGCATAAAATATTTGCTTCCAGAAAATGCAGTCTATCATGTTTAACTTGTGATAAAATTCTGTTGGGTCACATTTAATAATATTGCAGTATACAGATGAATTTCTAGGTTCGTGTTTTGCTGTGAATTAAAGTTCTGATTCAAGGTGTTGTTCTTTTTCTCATTAAGTTATTTGCTTAATTGATCAGTCAGACAACAATTTACTGCAGGACTATATGTATGGGCAGGCAGATGCTACAGTTAAAGGACTTATAAATTCTACCACTTAACTTGTTGTTGGTTTGTTTGCGAACAGCTTTGCATCAAGCAGATGTGTTGGCCTGTTGTGGATGTTCATAAACTTCTCCAACTATTCAGAAGTCTGAAGCTCTTTTCTTTGGTCACCACCTGACAACCATCCTTAAACCACTGACCCGTTTCTCTCTCTTGCAACTGTCTGAGTTTAAATCAGATATTTTTGCGAAGTTTACCTTGCATTGAACTTTTTAACACATATCCACCCAGACAGATTTTTCACATTTCTATAAAAATGCTTGACTTGACCCTGTATTGGTTCATCTGCTACTTTCAGTTCTGCCTTCTTATCTCTGGACATGGCTTTCTCAAACATTTTTCACTTGCTTCCAGTGTTCTACCCTTAGCAAACTTAAAGTCAGCGTGTGTCCTAATGTGCCAAAAAAAACAACACCCATATCTTTACTGGCACCTGATAAATCAGTTTGTTAATATTTTTATCCTGGTTTTAATTCCATAAGTGCTTTTAATTCCATCCGTGGCCTTCTCTTATCCCATGTCTAAACTGTTTTCCAGCCTGGAACCCTTCACAAGTTGGCACATCTCTAATTATGGCCACTTTCAAAGCAACCATGCATTTAGTGACTCAGTTACATTCAGAACTCTGCCTTCAGCTGCTGAGATCGTAATCATTGGAATTCACTCCTTGAACTTTTCTGTCTTTCTATTCTCCTTTAACAGGTTTATGCTCATGTGTCTCAGTATTTCTTTCAGTGGTTTGCTGCTAACATCTCCTCACTGGCAGCCAGCAGAGGTATGCATCAAGAATGAGTGCTTAGTCTACTGCTCTACTCTCTATACTCATGACTGTGTGACAAGGCATAGCTCAGGTGCCATCTATAAACTTGCTGGTGGCACCACTGTTGGCAGAATCTTAGATAACAATGAGAAGGCATACAGGAGTGAGGTAGAGTGGTGTTGCAACAGCTACTTTACACTCAATGTCAGCAAAACTGAGCAATTGATTGTGGAGTTAAGGAAGGAAAAGTGGGAAGAACACACATCATCCTCTTTGAGGGGGTCAGTCAATTCTTGGGCCAAACGTAATGAAGCAATCATGATGAAGGCATGGAGGCGGCTATACTTCATTAGGAGTTTGAAGAGATTTGGTATGTCACCAAAGACTCCAGCAAATTTCTATAGGTGCACGGTAGAGAGCATTCTGACCAGTTATATCATCATGAAGTATAGAGACTTCAATGTGCAGGATTGAAAGAAGCTGAAGAGGGTTGTTATGCATAGCCAGCTCCATCACAGGCACAACCCTCCCCGTCGTCAAGGGCATCTTCTGGAGGCAGTGCCCCAAGAAGGCCGAATCCATCAGTAAGGACCTTGACTATCTGGGACATGCCCTCTTCTCATTACTACCATTAGCAAGGAGGTGCAGAAGCCACACCAATGTTTTAAGGGTAGCTTCTGCCATTGGATTGCTGAGCAGTCAATGAACACAACTTCACTCTTTAGCACTATATTTATTTGTTATTTATAGTAACTTATAATAAGTTTTACATATTGCACTCTACTGATGGCACAAAACACAAATTTCACAACATACCTCTGACTACAAACCTGATTCTGGTATTGCTGATTCTCTCAGGATAGATTGGAACTCGTTATCATTCAGTAAGCTGAATGCTGAGTTCTTTAAAGCTTTTGATGTTCATATGTACAGAATTTCTGAAATATATGTTGGAGTCTGACTCCAGTTCTCCCCCTTTTTATCTTGGCTTTGTAAAGTATATGAGAAATCTTTGCTCCTTTATTTGGCTTGCTTACTAACTTTTGAATGCTAGTGTCACTTCAATTCGAGGAATGATATATTGACAACAGGAACAAGATTGTGTAGAATTCTTGGCCTTTGTTCTTCATCAAATCAATACATAAGAGAACATTATGCAAAGTCTTCCCTGCAGGTAGGACTTTGATCATAGGGATCAGAAGTCGATAATATTCAAGCCGAGACTTTCAAACATTTTTCTTCTACATGGCATTGAAAATATAGTTCGTTTGTGAGAGAAAATAAGGAATTTATAGACAGAATCTGTCTTTAAAACATGCTTGCTGGGCATAAATCCTCTTTAATATGGGTGATCTCTTCTGATCTTCTTCAATGTGTTCTATTTGCAGATGAAAACGGTGCTTAACTGTGGAACAACATTACAACAGGTAGGGAACCTACAAAACAGAAGTGTTCTGTTTCCCAGGGGAACTGTGGAAGCCCTTGGTGAAGCTGAAATTGAAATACCTCTTTCCTTACATTGTCAGAAGGGATAGTTTTGGTCACATTCTTGTTTCTAGCTTAATTAATCACAAATGATTTCTAAGTAAAACTTGATTATTCTACAACAAAGAAAGATGATTACCCCTTGAGGGCAAGCATGCTACCTTCAATACTGTTGATTGACAAAATTATATACTAACAACATTTGTAATTAATGTTTCTTTAGTTTTTTTTAATGCTAATTAACTGCCCATTTCACCAAAGCTTCCCAATACAAAACATACACTCAGTGGCCACTTTGTTAGGTACACCTGTACATCTGCTTGTTAATGCAAATATCTAATCGGCCAGTTGTGGGAACAACTTAATGTATAAAAGCATGCAGACGTGGTCAGGAGGTTTGGTTGTTGTTCAGACCAAATGTCGGAATGGGGAAGAAATATGATCTAAGTGACTTTGACTGTGGAATGATTACTGGTGCCAGAAGAGGTAGCTTGAGTATCTCAGAAACTGCTGATCCTCTGGGATTTTCATGCACAGTGGTCTCTATGGAGTTTACAAAGAACGGTATGGAAAAACAAATTAAAAATCTAGTGAGTGGTAGGTCTGTGGGCAAAAATGACTTGTTAATGAGAGAGGTCAGAGGAGAATGGCCAGACAGGTTCAAGGTGACAGGAAGGCAACAGTAACTCAAGTAACCACATGTTACAACAGTGGTGTGCAGAAGAGCATCTCTTTAACACACAGCACGTCTAACCTTGAAGTGGATGGGCTGTAGCAGCAGAAGACCGTGAACATACACTTAATGGCCAGTTTATTAGATACAAAGGGCACCTAACAAAGTGGCCACAAGTGGTAAAACTAAGCCATCAAATACTAGTAAACTTTTGTCATTGTGTTGTGGGTGTTATCTCATGTGCGGAGTAGCTGCTTATGTGGTTTGGATTCTATTTGAGATGGCAGAGTTTCCCGAAATTTTCTCCACCAGATTTATTTGACTGAGTGGAACTCAAGGGCACTATGCCAGCGTAGTGATTAGCACAACACAGTTACAGCTTGGGGCGCCAGGATCCTAAGTTCAATCCCAGCATTTTCTGTAAGCAGTTTGTATGTCCTCCCTGTGGAATGTGTGGGTTTGCTCCAAGTGCTCTGATTTCATTGTAAGTTGTCCCAGGGTTGGGCTAGGGTTAAATTGGATGTTGCTGGTGCTGCCAGAAGGGCCAAAATGTGTGTGTGTGTGTGTGTGTGTGTGTGTGTGAGAATTTTGTATCAGGAGGTTTGTCAGTGCTATAGCAAAAGCTGTGCAGTGACTCTAACTAGTGCTGAAATATTAGTAAGAAAGCAGTACCATGACTTTAATGTTCCATTTGTTTCTATCACGCCAACGCCTGTACATTGTCAGTTTTCTACTCCTGCATAACTTTTCAATTCAGTTTGAGATTTTGAGAAGCTTACATGGTCTTTGCAATTTCTGAATTCATAGCTTGCCTGCTGTTGACATGGCTGTTTGTGAGTGTGTTACATGCTGACAGAAGCTTGTTGTGAGGGCTTGAGCATCTTTCTCAAATTAATCATCAAAGGAGCAATATCGAACTTCTCCTGTTAGAAGGTGCAGCTTGTCTAAATGACCAATTGAATACTAAAGTGCATCCCCACAGATATTAAGAATACACATTGTGCAGATCTGCTCAAAAGTGGTGAGATTGTACTCAGTCAAAGTGAAAAATAGTCATCTCTGATTAGCCAAGCAGTCCTGTGGAGATGATGCTTCAGAATGCCAGATAGGATCATGCACCTGACACTGGCCTTGTGAAGTAGCGTCCTCACGTCAGCCTCAGAAACGGTTGGTCATGCAGCACAGATGCATGAGTGCACGTTCAAGAAAGTATCTCACCTTTTCATGGGTAGTTCAGGGGAATGGCAGTAAATGATGGCTTTCCTTCACTCATTTCAGCACAAAATCCCATTGAGTTAAATAATTGTCAGTAAATCTTGCAAAGATAGTACTTAAAATTTATTTTAAAAACATCTCAAGATGTGCAATACCCTTGTAAAGCTGCATTTATTACTTGTTTAGAAGACTGTGAACCATCTATTTGAAGCTTTGATCTGATGGTTATTTTTCTTACTCAGTGTTGAAAAGAATAAATAATATAAATATAAGTCAGATTGTCAGCAGTTTTCCCGTATTGATGCAGCTCTGTGTGATTCTTGACTTGGGAAGCACTGTTCAGATAAGCTTGATAATTGGGGACACAGCTATATTTTGCTAGTGGTGAAAATAATCAATCGAAAGTGGTTTGTTGAAGGAGTGGCTTCATTATGAAAGATGTCAATGTTCATGAATGAAACGGCAACACCCAGACTTGCAGTTTCCCACTGTTTCCAGTAGCTGGCTTTTATGAAGTCGAACTCAAATTTTGTATCTTTGGCAAAACCACTATTGCCATCCTAAGGCATTAGTGAATGAATCGTACACTAATAGAAGCATAGAAACCTGCAGCACAATACAGGCCCTTCGGCCCACAGAGCTGTGCTGAACATGTCCCAACCTCAGAACTACCTAGGCTTTACCCATAGCCCTCTATTTTTCTAAGCTCCATGTAGCCATCCAGGAGTTTCTTAAAAGACTCTATCGTTTCCGTCTCCACCACTGTCGTTGGCAGCCCATTCCACGCGCTCACCACTCTCTGCGTAAAAAAAAAAACTTACCCCTGACATCTCCTCTGTACCTACTTCCAAGCGCCTTAAAACTATGCCCTCTCGTGCTAGCCAATTCAGCCCTGGGGAAAAGCCTCTGACTATCCACACGATCAATGCCTCTCATTATCTTGTACACCCCTGTCAGGTCACCTCTCATCCTTCATCGCTCCAAGGAAAAAAGGCCAAGTTCATAAGGCATGCTCCCCAATCCAGGCAACATCCTTGTAAATCTCCTCTGCACCCTTCCTATGGATTCCACATCCTTTCTGTATTGAGGTGACCAGAACTGAGCACAGTACTCCAGATGGGGTCTGACCAGAGTCCTATAGAGCTGCAACATTACCTCTCGGCTCTTAAACTCAATCCCACGATTGATGAAGGGCAATGCACCGTATGCCTTCTTAACCACAGAGTCAACCTGTGCAGCTGCTTTGAGTGTCCTATAGAGTCAGACCCCAAGATTCCTCTGATCCTCCACACTGCCAAGAGTCTAATCATTAATGCTATATTCTGCCATCATACTTGACCTACCAAAATGAACCACCTCACACTTATCTGGGGTGAACTCCATCTGCCACTTCTCAGCCCAGTTTTGCATCCTATCAATATCCTGTTGTAAATTCTGACAGCCCTCCACACTATCCACAACACCCCCAACCTTTGTGTCATCAGCAAATTTACTAACCCATCCCTCCACTTCCTCATCCAGGTCATTTATAAAAATCACAAAGAGTAGGTGTCCCTGAGGTACACCACTGGTCACTGGCCTCCATGCAGAATATGACCTGTCTACAACCACCCTTTGCCTTTTGTGGGCAAGCCAGTTCTGGATCCACAAATCAATGTCCCCTTGGATCCCACACCTCCTTACTTTCTCAATAAGCCTTGCATGGGGTACCTTATCAAATGCCTTGCTAAAATCCATACACACTACATCTACGGCTCTGCCTTCATCAATGTGTTTAGTCACATCCTCAAAAAATTCAATCAGGCTCGTAAGGCACGACCTGCCCTTGACAAAGACATGCTGACTATTCCTAATCATATTATGCCTCTCCAAATGTTCATAAATCCTGCCTCTCAGGATCTTCTCCATCAGCTTACCAACCACTGAAGTAGGACACTGATGTCAGAGGTTGTTTTGTGAGAGGTGCTTGTTGTTCCTTGTGTAAGCCTCAGGTTCAGCTAGCCTCTTGCTCTAGGGGGAGACAGCCTCCGGCCCGGCCAAACTTGGGAAATCTTGTTTGGGTGGATACTGCGTGATGTGTTCCCCTGTTACAAATCAGTACCACGGAATTGCAAACAGTACACTATATGCAATTAAATGATTGAGTGTTAGGATTCTTAATTTGACTGTAGGGTTAGTAAAGAAAACAAAAAAGAGAAAGGGCCCATTCTCATGAAACAGTCCAATGCACAACGTTGGAGCTCACGGTTTTCCCGTCTGTTCATTCTTCATCGATTTTCCCCAGTGCCATCGACCCCCGACCCCACTCCAAGTCCACTCCGTTCTGCAGTCTAAGACTTCCCTCGTTCTGGCATCTTCTCTCTCCATCTTCCGCTGAACAAAAGATCACAAAACCTTCTCTTGGGCACATAAGAAAGAAAAACAGGCCTCTCATTGGATGGCACAAATACCAAAGCCCCCATTATCTCTAGTCATAACCCAAACACTGCTGCTACAGAGAAATAATTACATTAGCAGTGAAACATTACAGAGAAACCATTACATTAGCAGTGAAACCTTACAGAGCTTTACACTCTCCCCCCCCCCACTAAATTTAGTCATGTCCGTGTGACGTTGAGATAATTCGCCAACCCTTCCTGCAAGTCCAACCCAGGTGTAAAAGGCAGTGCATAGCTCCCCAAAACGGTAGGGGCCACACTCTCTTCTCCCGATGCTACATAGGCTCGCCTATCTGGTGGTCTCCTAATTCTCTGAGCCCTCCGTTCCCCCTCACCTAACTCTTCAGGTTCAGACACTACTGGGGATACCTTTGGTCTCTGTGCTTCTGAGGTATGGACTACCTACAGCAGGCTCCTAACTGAGATAGCTACACTGACACATATGTTTTGGTCTTGTTCTATACTGGAACAGTTCTGGAAGTCGGTTTTTTCAACAATTTCTAAAGCACTTAAAATTAATTTACAACCTAGTAAATTAATTGTGTTTTTTGGAACAATTCCTCAAAATATTCATGGTATTTCTGTGTCTGACCAACATATTATTGCATTTGTTACATTGATAGCTAGGAGGGCCATTTTGTTGAAGTAGAAGGATACATCAGCTCCCACTTTGTCACAATGGTTCTCTCAAGTGATGCTGTGTCTTAGTTTGGAGAAAATTAGAAGTCGAACCTTTGAAACTGTATTGATTTTGAGAAAAGATGGGGGTCATTTGCTCGTTATTATCATTTGAGTTAATTGATATAGTTTTTCCATGATCTAATTGTAAATTTTTTTTACTATATATTTTTTTCTTGCTGGCAGTTTGATGTTTATTTTGAGAAGCTTTTTGTATGACACATGACTCTGGGGTTGTACACCTAATGGGTTCTTTCTTTTTCTCCCACTTTTCTGCTTAGTAGGTTTTTTTTGTTATCACAGAATTTTTATTTCAATCTTCAAAATAATGTTTTTTTGAGGCATTGTATGTGTTGTTACTTCTATGTACGCATGTTATTTTTTCTGTATAATATAACAATAAAAAGATTTGAAAAGAAAGAAAAGCAGGCTCCTAAAGCCTCTGAAAAATGCCTGCAAAGATGTTTCTACAGAATCCTCCATATTCTCTCCATGTACAAATTTACGTATGTTGTTTTCAACACTGTTAGAACCCCATAAGCTGTAGTTATTCCTGCTATAGATGCTCATGTTAATTTTGAATTTATCATTTGAAAAGTAGGCTTAAACTGCATATCAGAATCAGCATCAGGTTTATTATCACCAGCATGTATTGTGAAATTTGTTAGCAGCAGCAGTTCAATGCAAAACATAATATAGAAGAAAAAAAGTAAAATTAAATAAGTAAATCAATTACAATATATGTATATTGAATAGATTAAAAATCATGCAAAAACAGAAATATATATTAAAAAAGTGAGGTAGTGTTCATGGATTCAATGTCCATTTAGGAATCAGATGGCAGAGGGGAAGAAGCTGTTCTTGAATCACTGAGTGTGTGCCTTCAGGCTCCTGTACCTCCTTCCTGACGGTAACAGTGAGAAAAGGGCATTCCCTGGGTGCTGGGGGTCCTTCATAATGGACATTCCTTTCCGAGTCACCGCGCCTTGAAGATGTTCTGGGTACTTTGTAGGCTGGTACCCAAGATGGAGCCAACTAAATTTAGGACCCTCTGCAGCTTCTTTTGGCCCTGTGTAGTAGCACCACCCGCCCAATACCAGACAGTGATGCAGCCTGTCAGAATGCTCTCCACGGTACATCTATAGAAGTTTTTGAGTGTTTTTGTTGATGTACCAAATCTCTTCAAACTCCTAATGAGGTATAGTCACTGTCCTGCCTTTTTTATAGCTGCAGCGATATAACTAGATGTAAACACTTTAAGATATGAAAATTTTAGATATCGGTATCAACAAGCAATCGAAGTATGCCGACCATCACAGCACAGTCCGACCCACTCTTGGTCTTTCCAATAGTCACTTTTGCCCACTTTCTATTGACAAGCCTGTGTGATGCATGCCAGTCTGAAATGCATCGGATGTGGAAACCATGAGAAAGAAAGATGTGTTACAGATATTTTTTTCACTAACAAATGTGCCAACTGAGTGAAATTAATAGCATAGGAATAGAACATATCCTGTCAGCAAGTGGTGCAGAAGCCACAATAATTTTTGGCATAATTTGTGTCAGTACAATCCAGGAAATTTGGACCTAGCAGGCACGGATTGGAAAAGCAACACACATAAAAATTGACGTCCTGACGAAGGGTCTCGGCCCGAAACGTCGAATGTACCTCTTCCTATAGATGCTGCCTGGCCTGCTGCGTTCACCAGCAATTTTTATGTGTGTTGCTTGAATTTCCAGCATCTGCAGATTTCCTCGTGTTTACTGATTGGTAAAAGTAAGTTTAAAAACCATACCCAATTTGTAGCTCCGATTCAGCCGGAATTCTAACTTGTATCCAATGACTGATTATCATCCTTACAGGATTAGTCCTACAGTAATGTGCTTGATTTTACAAAACTATTTAAAATTAGTAAGCCAGCTGAACTCTTTTGGATAGTTAAAAACATGGCATTTTTGTTTAAATCTGATCAGACAGATTGTCATTTTGCTGAGCCTGGGTGGGGATCAATTCTCACCTATTTAATAAACTGCCTTTCAAGTCTGTCATAAAGCTGGTCTTACTTATTCCGTCTCCAATGTTTCAAGTCAACTACCTTCATCTCAAATTTATTCCACCTCAAAGGGTGATGTCGATAATTTCTGCCTATCAGTGCTGTTCTTAAAAACCTCTCAAAAGTATGTTTTAGGAAGGAACTCTTACTAAAACAAAGCAGAATCCTGCACACTCTCCTCCCATGGTTTGGCAGAGTCTGATAAAGATAGCCCCTGCGGATCGATTGTTACTCTGGAATTTGACCTTTTCTGTTACATAGTCTCCTCCAAGCTGCAAGTTTTGAAAGTTCTTCACAATAACTAGGTAGTTTAGCTGGTGCAGAATTGTTAAAATACCATTGATATGAGACGCATAATCCTGACCCTTGCAAACCTGCCAGCACACTCTGCTTTACAGAATTTAGAAGTGAAAATCTGGCCATGGTTTTGCAGAGACTTAATAAATCAAATACTATTTTCTTACAAAAGGAATTTTTTAACCAGTGTTTAGGGGATTATATTGCATGATTCAATCCCTTTAAAATTTGGTCCACTGGCTTGATGAGACTGAATAAGTCAAAAGGTCACTTTTTGTGGAGTTAAGGCAATTTCATCTCTTATATAGGGGTGTGTAGCCAAATTCCATGCGTGTTTCTCTGGGAATTGCTATTTTATGCCTTTGCTTAGCATTGACTATACTGCGCTCCAGTTGATTTTTACCAGTGTGTCATTGGGTGAATGAAAGGCCCGTTTCTTGACGTGGTGAGCTGTCTGATTCCTTCCGTTGTCAGTGTTTAAGCCCACTTAACTCACTTTTGCTGAGCTCAGGAGAGGAACGTTACTGTGCATTCCTCACCTTAATTGATCTCTTTTGCACTTTTGTTGATGACAGAATTGAATTTTCAATGCTCACCATTCACAGGAGAATGTTCAGTGGGACAGTTATAAACCAATAAGCTAGATGCAATGAAGAGTAGACAACAAAACATAACAGGGCCTCCAGTGGACAACAGGCCTCAAAAATCCACTGTGGGCTTCTGGCCCAAGGCTTTAGCCATCAGTCTTCAACTTTCTGACTTTTGATCAACCTTCAGGCTTTGATCTTCGGTATCAATCCTAAGACTAGCTGACGACGGGATCCCAACCTCCAGGCCTCAAATTCCGGACTCGCCCGTGAACACGTGTACCTAGAGAGTCATTGTCTCTTGTGCCCCATGGTTGCACCGACATCCAATCCCGGGACCCACTGTCCTTTCTAGTCCTAGTCCACAGCATTTTCCAGTCCAACATCCACAGGTGTCTTTAATCACACATCATATTGTTGGCCTTCGAGCGGAGGCCAAGACTCTGGATGTCCCTTGTCCCATGTCCATATTGCTGGCCTTCGAGTGAGGAGCAGAGGCCTCGATTTTAGCTGTCATTCATCACACATCCACATCGCTGGGCCTCGAATGCGGAGGGCAGAGCAAAGGCTTACACTTCTGCCTGACTTCTAACTCCTTCACATCCTAGTTCCTAAACCCTAATCTGACCTCTAATTCCCCCACATCACTGTCCCTAAACCCTAACCTGTCCCCTAACTCCTCTCTCTATCCCCAAAACCATCCATACAAACTCAAGAAAACAGCTAAATCTGAGCCATGACTTCAACAGAGACCACAGCATGATGCCATCCTGACTGGATGTGTCTAATGTGAGCTATAATACCAGATTTTAATCTTACAATAAAATTATTGAATGAACTAAGTAAAATCAGATGCAGCTTGGATCAGCAGAGTTGCATTTTAAATTCACCAATAGTTTAAATATAGCTTCATTGGACAAGATCTCACTGCTGAAACTGACAGTTCCAACCATAATTGTAGGTCTTAGCCACTTGAAACGACAATGAATCTGGGACTTTCACATATGTGCTGTCAACCATGGGTATTCAGATTAGTGGCATCCTGCCTATCATTTTCTTCCATTGCTAGATTGCCCAGGTAGAAAACCCTGGAGAGTTACCAACTCTCATCTTGGCATGTGAGGTTAAGATGCTTCTCAGTCGGAGTCTGATGGTGGAGCCCAGTCTTGCTGCGATACTGCAAGAATACATGAGGGAAACATCTGGTGCAGGATTCATGAACCCATTGACTTCAATGTGTATTATTAGAAACATGGGAAGGAAGGCTGCTGCTTCTTTCCTTTAATTTATCCTTTTTAATTAATAATGTTTCAGTTAATTTTATTTTTAAAAATTATTTACATCAGTTTAAATAAGTTTAAAGTTCTCTGATTTTCAGAGACTGTCTCATCCAATAAATTTATTCTTTGACGCATTTGAGAGAAATTTGAAGAGTTGTAAAGTAGAAAATGATTGAAAGAACAGTGGTCTATTGGTCTTTGAATGCAAAGTGACTGTTTCATGAGGTTTGGTCATTGAATATCGAGCAATAGAATTGCTTGAGAGTTTCTTTAGCATCGCTTTCAAATAAACCCCAATATCCCCACCTTGGGCTGGCTGGTGGTGCAGTGACATCAGCGCCAGACCCCGGAGCGAAGGGTCCCGAGTTCGAACCCAGTCGGGCTGCTCCCGGGCACGCTTTCCATCCGTGCCGGGTTGAGTGTCGAGCTCGCAACTCAGACTTATTAAAAAAAAACACTGCACCGTGAGAAGGTCGTAGGGGACCGCTCACAGAATCTTTCCTCCAAGACAACCACTTGAAAAAAAAAAGTGGTCACTGAGGCTGTGGCGGAGTATGGCACACAAATAAAAAATCCCCACCAACACATGGTTGCAGTTGGAAAAAGTGCTACTCTGCTCCATTGGCTTTTAGCACATTACACAATGTATTAATATGTTTAATTGATTTTTGAAAGCAAATTAGCCAGACAGTGCATCATGGCCATCAGTGAAATGAGTAATTCTGCAAGTGAGATTGACTTGAGAGTGATGTTGGTTAGTTTCAAAACTGCTACCACAATATTGATAGTACATAAATCAGTTTGAAAAAATTAGTGAGTTCTGGAAAGAAAAAGAATCCTACAGTTTCCAATTAATTTTGTTTTAAAGTTCAAGGTTTTTGTCTTCCTAATTCTAACTGGAGGATCAATAGTTTTGATTATTAATTGAGTAAATATATTCTTCCAAATATTTTTCCTACCCACTTACTTCCTCATGTTATCTGGTCATGGTTTTACTTGAAAGGCTGCTACAGATAAAGTCATTCTATTTTACTCAGTCTTATTCATCTTGTTTAATGATTGTGTCTCTGCAATGGGTCTTTAGAACACTACAGGAAGCAGACAATCACTTCATCTTCTTTACCAATAAAGTCGGTGATTATTGTCATATGCACAAGTGCACATATGCAGAGGTGCAATGAAACCTTACTTGCAGCATCACAGGCACATAGCAAGTTTTTCATTGCTATATTTTATAAAAGGCGATTTCTGATAAGCTGTCCACTATATATGATCTTAATAAAAATGAAAATGAGGTGAAGAGTATTACGGATAGGTAGCTGAATTTACACTATTCCCCAAAGACAAGATATCACTAATACCAAGGAACACGCTTTTCTGAGGTCACTGAACATCTGAAGACTTCATCCCTGAACAAATTGATCCTCCTGAATGAGATTGTGAGCCTATAAAGGAACAATTTAAATAAATCCCCTACTATGAACTTTATTACTTGTGAACTAGTACTATGTACTTTCGAAAAGTGGGACTTCATATTCAAAGCTTTCAGCAAACAGTCCAGAAAACTAGAAAGAAACAGAAGTATCCAATATATTCCTTGCATTATTTGGGAAAGGATCATTACTAAAAATTGACTTCAAAAGCAAGTTAAAAAACATAACTGCACTTTGAAAAGCATGCCATACATGCCAAATCCATTCTTTAGTTATTACAGCTATTTTATCTGGGGAGGACACACAATGAGGGCAGAACTTCCTTCAGTCTTAAACTAGAGTGTGGGAACTCATTTGTGTAAATATTACAAAGCTTCATATGCCATCCTGCTGTTTCATTAAACCCATTACAAAAATGCTCCAGAGATTTCGACATGTTTCATGTTTCATGAGTGGAAGCATGGACTGACTTTACCAATGTGTTCACACTACTGGGGTTTGCCACTACCTTTGTAAATTTATTAATTAAAGTATTTGAGCTTTGTAGAATTGTGTAATCTAGAAAAATTATTCTTCCTACTTCCTGCCTGTCTGTGGCTGATATTTGCTACTCTGTACTCGGAGTAGAACCTTTTTCAGACAGGGAGCCAATTGCCGGCCATCCCCAGGTGATGAATAGGTTTTGTTTTTCGAGAGGTCCGTAAGTGAAAAAACACATGAGGTATCATTTGATGTGGTAAGCATATCTCCAGAGAATTGTAAAGAATGGCAACAAAATCACACAAAACTGAAAAAAATTGGAAAGGAAGAGCAGACTAGTTCAGTTGTTCGTGAGAAGGAACATATGTGTGTATATCAGACTTTCTTATTCAATAATTATGTGAACTTGCTTCTATGCAGGAGAGTCCATAAGTTGGGCATTCATTACCTGGGGATGTCCTGTACCTGGAAAGTGGCTGTGCATGATCATTTCCTGAAGATGTATGTTTCCAATAAATTAATGTGATTGAAGATCAATCATTTGTAAAATTAAAAAGCATTAACTTTGATAAAATTTTCTTTTCTGTCACTGAATTTTGTTAGCCTCCATACATGATTTCGGAAATTATATTCTATTGCATATATATTGAAACTGCACATTATCTAGTTTCTTTTGAATCATTGAAGATTGTATTGGATTTTAAACGTAATCAATCTGACGGAGAAGCAAATGGTCCCCCACCAAAGGAAATGAGGTCTACAGCATACCAGACCAATACTTCAAAGTAATAAAATGCTTCTTGGATGTTTTCAAGATTTAAAGTCAATTTATTACATTCCTTTGAAAAAGAAAGATCTGCCAGGGATTGTTATGTGGGAATTCACAATCCTAACGGAAGATGATCTAAAGTGTGTGTGAGATATGTTCTGTAAGGTATAAATGCTACAAACTGTGAACTCCCAACAAATTACCGCATTTGTAATAATATTAGAGGCTGCAGAAGTGATAAAGCATTGTAGAATAATTTGCCAGTAACTGTAGAAATTTGGATACTTAATATAAAGGGTTAAATTAAACAGTGATCTCACTTTTGTGGTTTAAATGTAAGAAATTTCTGGGAGAGACCTGCATCTTAATAACTTGCATACTTAAAATTAATTGAATTGACTTTGTTGGGTGTTAATCTCAATGCTGCCAGCTGTGATAGACCTATGCAGATGCATAGATATAGTTGAATAAGGAATTTTACCAGCAGTCCCTTGAGCTTTATTGATGTTTCCTGGCTTGTTAAAGATTCATGGCGGATTATGCTGATGTTCTGTTAATGATACGAACTGCTGACTGAAATCTTTAAAGCAGAGACTTGTGTACTTTGTTCACCAGCACTAGAGTGAAACAGATTGATTTCAGGCATTGATGACTCTGTTGGTATTTGAGTGCACAGAGTTACATGGTAGAAATCAGTACTGTACAGGAAATCACGTTATCAGCATGAAGCTGTGGACATGCATAAATCAGGTGTATTTATCAATAGCAGATAGTTTCACTTTTACAAATGCGGCTCTTTCTTGTTTCTCGCATTGATTCTGTGCTCTTGCAAGCACATACTCTGTCATTTCTTCTATCTATATCCCTGGATGTCTCATTCTACTCGTCTGAACACCAAATGAACTTCCACTTGAAGACCGGCTGCTGTGCTAAAGAGCCAATGTTTGTGCATGTTATTCAAGAGCAACAGTTTACCCTCGTATAAAAACTTAAGCATAGTGAAATACTACAAAGAAATATTGATAAAGTTTATTTTTCATGGATGTTGCAGGGCTTATGAATTCCGGGCCTAAATTCTAGTCAATAGTGGAACATACAAAGATAATTGGGAGGGTCCCTCATCCACCCCCACCCCAACACAGCCCAATATGAATATGGCCGATCTGTCCCGTGTCATCTCCAATTTTGTGCCAGATTCCCATTGTCCTCAATTCCCCACTCCTTCAAAAATTTATGTACATCCTCTTCAAATACCTTTTATTGATCCACCTCCTACAATTATTCCAGAGATTAAGGTAACTGAGAGATCTTAAAAAAAGGAGGAAAGTTACTTAAAGATGGTGTGAGGACCAGAGGAAGAAGGTGATGGGAACAGAAAGCATGCCGCTGATTGATGAACTTGCAGATTTCACTGTAATCAAGGCCAGATGTGACTAGGTATGAAAGAGCAGATGGAGTCACAGAACATTATGGAGCTAGGAGGACGCAGTATCTGTTATAGGGAAAATATAGAGTCCCAAGAATCCCCTCCCTATTGAATAGGATATTAAAAAGAATGAATGTATCAACTTTTGTCTGAGGGACAATTACTATTTGTGTGTGGATTGCTCCACTAATCTTACCATTGCATTAATCATAGTGTGTCCCTAATATTACAGGCCTGTCAATTCTACTTCCCATTATTCTTACTCTCCCTTCATTTTACTGCCCTACTTGTTTACCCTATTTCCCTGCTGCCCTTACCAACCTACAACTCCAACAATGCAATTCACTAGGGATATCTGCTAGGTGAAGAACCTGCCTTTAATAATTGGTAGATTTCACTTGAGATCAAAATTAGGATGGCCATTAGCTTTGCCATTTCAGCGTAAGACCAGCTGGAACTCGTTTATCAGCTGGTGTTAGGACACCTTTGGCTTCTTATTGCAAATGATTTAAATTGTGCCTTTTATGAAGGGGACTGGAGTACCAAAATTAATGGGAGTGGGACCATTGATGTTGTGTTGTAATACAGAGACCAGGCTAAAAATGGAGATGAATTGAAATCCCACCATGGCATCTTGAGAATTTGAAAGGTGTTTCTTTTGGCAGCATTTCTACAAGTCATATTTTATATTAGTTCAGATGACTGGTTGACTAGTTGGCTTACGGCATCTGTCTTCAGAATGCAATGCTTGTTTTAGAGTGGAAGACTAGAAATTGTCTACTCTTCTACTTACGGGAGGGTCATCATATTGATAACTCTCCCATAAATAGGTATATTTTAGAGACTTTATAAATGTGTTTTAATTGTGGTACTTTTCTATTGTCCACTCCAGCCACAGTTCTGAGAACTTGAGTGAAAGTGTGGATTGTGTTAACCCTTAAATAGCCAGTTGTGGTTAAAATCTCAGCTGTAGTGAGGATGTGTACAGAAGTGTGATAGTTCAGCTGGTTGAGTCATGTTCCAACAAAAGACCAAAAATTGATTGTGGACTTCTGGAAGGAGAAGTTGGAAGCACACAGACCAGTCCTCATTGAGGAGTCAATGGTTGAAGGGGTGAGCATCTTCAAGTTCCTGGATGTTAAGATCTCAGAGAATATATCATGGGTCTGTGGTAAAGAAGGCAAATGCAATTTTCGCATTTATTTCAAGGGGAATAGAATATAAAAGCAGGGAAATAATGCTGAGCCTTTATAAGACATTAGTCAGGCCGCAGTTGGAGTACTGTCAACAGTTTTGGGCCCCATATCTCGGAAAGGATGTGTTGGCATTGGAAAGAGTCCAGAGGAGATTCACGAGGATGATTCTGGGAATGAAGGGGTTAATATATGAGGAGCATTTGGCAGCTTTGGGCCTGTACTCATTCGAATTTAGAAGAATGCGTAGGGATCTCATTGAAACCTACCAAATGTTGAAAGGACTAGATAGAGTTGATGTGGAGAGGATGTTTCCTCTGGTGGGATATCCAGAACTAGAGGGCACAGCTTTAAAATTGAGGGGTGATCCCTTAGAACAAACATAAGGAGGAATATTTTTAGTTAGAGAGTGGTGAATCTGTGGAATGCGCTGCCACAGACTGTGGTGGAGGCCAAGTTCATGTGTACATTTAAGCCAGAAGTTGATCGTTTCCTGATTGGTCAGTGTGTCGAAGGATATGGCGAGAAGGCAAGTATATGGGGTTGAGTTGGATCCAGGATCAGCCATGATGGAATGGCGGAGCAGACTCAGTGGGCCGAATGGCCTAATTCTGCTCCTATATCTTATGGTCATATGATTCTAATGCATTGCTGCCATCTTGAAGAAGGCACACCAGTGAATCTACTTTGTTTGAGGAGATTTAGTATATCACTGAAGCTGCTTGCAGGTCTCTATAGATATATGGTAGGGAGCATTGTGACTGATTATTTCACAGCCTGGTATGGAGGTTCCAGTGCTGTGGATTGCAGGAGGCTAGAGTTGGAGACTCACCCAGCTCCAACACTGACAAAACCTTCCCCACCATTGAGGACATCTTCAAGAAGCAGTGACACTAAAAGGCAGCAACCATTTTAAGGACCTTCACCATCCAGAGCATGTCCTCTTCTCAGTACTACCAACAGGAGTTTGAAGACCCACACTTAAAGATCAACTCTATTCACCGTATACGTACATTTAAATGTATTAAGAATTTGCTGTGGTGTTTTAGCATGACATACAAAACAAATACCATTCAATGGTTATAAAGAATAAGGAATTATATAAAAACTAAAGTCAGAAGTTAGGGTAAGGATACTGAATAAAATGTACATGAGTACATAAACATCAGTACAGGTGTCCCCTGCTTTTCGAATGTTCGCTTTACAAAACCTCACTGTTACGAAAGACCTACATTAGTACCCTGTTTTCACTTTTAGAAGGTGTTTTCACTGTTACAAAAAAAAGCAGCACGTGATAAAAGGCAGTGCACGCCCCGAGCAGCCGCTCTCCCCCAGATTCAGAATGGCATTGCTTTAACACGTGCCTGTGAGTAGCCGTTAGCAAGATGAGTTCTATGGTGTCAGAAAAGCCTAAAAGAGCTCATAAGGGTGTTACGCTTAGTGTAAAACTAGACATAATTAAGCATTTTGATCGTGGTGAATGAAGTAAGGACTAAGTGAGTTTGGCTTGTGGAAGCTGACGAAGATGATGTTGAAGAGGTTTTGGCATCCCATCACCAAGAACTGATAGATGAAGAGCTGATGCAATTGGAAGAGGAAAGGATAACAATCAAAACCGAATGCGGGGGGGGAGGCGTCACGTGATGACGTGGGATTGAGACGTGTAAATCCAGCTCTCCCGTAAAAAATTAGCAAAGTACCGTTTAAACAAAACAAAGTTAATAAATACTTTCCGAAAACTATTTATAAACTTTGCAAGACTACTTTACGATATGCCCCGTAAACTGCAACAGAAGAAGTCTGTTGTTGCGAAGCCACCGCGAGATGGGAAGAAAAAAGGGCCTACTGCAACGATGGAGCCTCGGACTCAGGTTGGATCTCCTTCGGAGGAGATGCATTCTAACTCCGGCGTAGAACAGGAAGCAATGGCGGCGGTAGCGGTCTCTCGAAAGAACATGCCGGAAATGCGCATGCGCAAATCGACACAACTCAAACTACAAGAACCGACAGCCACTGCAACTGAAAGTGACTCAGAGTCAGAATTGGATTCCGCAGAGAACACAGATGAAGAAGAGGAAGAATTGGAAGAGATTGGAAGTAAAGGAGATGATGGAGACATAAGAGAGGCTTTATTGCAATTAGCGGCTGAACTAAGAAAAGTAAGAGCAGTGCTTAGAGATATGAAGATGTGCTATAATAAAGCTATGAAAAGACAGCACAAAATGGATAAGAAGCTTCAGAAAATGGAAAGAGCAATGGGGCATATGAATGATAGAGTGGAAAAAACAGAAAATGATCTGCTTGTCTGGAACTCGGAAAGAAATCGACTCTTGGAGAAAGTGGACATGTTGGAAAATTTCAGTAGACGTAATAATATTAAAATTGTTGGTCTTAAAGAAGGTATGGAGGGAGAAAATCCAATAGAATTTTTTCAAAGATGGATCCCGGAAGTTTTGCAAATGAAAGAGGAGGTTCGATCAATTGAAATTCAGTGGGTACATAGAGCTCTAAGACCAAAACCACAAGATGACCAATATCCACGATTGATTTTAATAAAATTCTTAAGATTTCAAGACAAGGAAAGGATTCTACAGGCAGCTGCCCAAGCTGCCAAGAATAGAAAAGGGCCATTGATGATTCAAGGGAACAAAGTTTTTTTCTACCCTGACAAAGTTATGAACTTTTGAAGAGAAGGAAGAAATTTAATCCAGTGAAAAAAATCCTATGGGATCACGGTTATCAATTTATATTGCGTTATCCTGCAACCTTGAAGATTTTTTTGCCTGGTGGAGAAAAAAGATTTTTTGACTACCGGAAAGCGGAGCAGTTTGTGCGAGATTCTCTGAATATTCACCAGATACAAGAACAAATCCAGGGGAGCAAGATAGATTGAAGATGAAGATTGGGTCAAAGAATGGACTTGTTGGATTTTTGAAGGCAGATGAATATATAAATATATTATTAATTATACGAGGGGGGAAGAACGGTTAAAATTTGAGGAATATTAGTTGGGAATAGTAACATTAATTTTGTTTATATATATATATAATTTTTTTTGTTGCGGGGGAGCTGGAAGAAGCACTGACCAATTGCTACGCTAATCATGTGTGCAAGCGTGGCTTTAGCCACGACCCGCAAAATGGAGGGGGTAGTGTGTATCTTTTCATTCTCAACATTAGTGGGGGAGTATTTTGTTTTTTCTTTTTTTGTATCCTCTCTATCTTTTTTTTCTTTTTGCCTGGAGGGTTGGGAGGGAAACACATAGCAACATGATGAAGTTCAAAGAGATTCCCCAAGGAACTATGAGAGTTGAGAAGATAAGTAATGTTTTAGATTGGAGTAACTTTGTTAAGAATAATGACTAATTTATTGAATTTTTTGAGTTTTAATGTTAATGGGCTTAATGGAGCAGTGAAAAGAAAAAGAATCTTAACACATATTAAGAAAATGAAGATAGATTTAGCCTTTTTACAGGAAACGCATTTAACAGAAACAGAACATCAGAAACTAAAGAGAGATTGGGTGGGTAGTGTTGTTGCGACTTCATTTAATTCAAAAGCGAGGGGAGTAGCAATTTTGATCAATAAAATGTTACCAATTAGAATATAAAATGTAATAACCGATTCTGCGGGGAGATATGTGATTATACATTGTCAACTTTTCTCTGAATTACAGACTTTTATGAATATTTATGCACCAAATGAAAATGATGCAAAATTTATACAAGAAGCTTTTTTGAATTTGGTGGATGCACATGAAAACATACTAATTGGAGGAGACTTTAATTTTTGCTTAGACCCAGTCTTAGATAGATCAACTAATGCTGTTATAAAATCGAAGGTAGTAAATCTAACTTTATCATTGATGAAAGATTTAAATTTGATTGATATATGGAGAAGAATCAATCCTAAAGAAAGAGACTATTCGTTCTATTCTCATAGACATAAAACTTATTCAAGGATAGATTTTTTCCTATTATCAATGCATATTCAACACAGAGTGAAAAATATGGAATATAAAGCAAGAATATTGTCAGATCATTCTCCTTTATTAATGACAATAATAATGACTGATAAGGAAGAAGTGGCTTATAGATGGAGATTTAATTCAACATTATTAAAACGTCAAGATTTTTGTGATTTTATGAAAAAGCAGATCCAATTTTTTTTGGATACCAATTTTCATTCAGTGGATGATAAATTTATATTATGGGATGCAATGAAAGCATATCTGAGGGGCCAGATAATAAGTTATACATCTAAAATTAAGAAAGAATATATGGCAGAACTAGATCAATTGGAAAAAGAGATTACCAAATTAGAAAAAGAATCTCAAAGATATATGTCAGAAGAAAAATGAAGGCAACATGTCAATAAGAAGTTACAATATAATACGCTTCAGACATATAGAATGGAAAAAGCAATTATAAGAACTAAGCAAAGGTATTATGAATTAGGTGAGAGAGCACATAAGATTCTTGCCTGGCAGTTGAAAACAGAACAAGCTTCCAAAACAATAAATGCAATTAGAACAAGCGCAAATAAAATATCTTATAAACCTCTTGAAATAAATGAAACCTTTAAAAGTTTCTATTCTGAATTATATCAATCAGAATCACAAAATGATGTTAATGAGATAGAAAGGTCTTTATCACAAGTAACTCTTCCAAAATGGAATTTGGAAGAACAGAAGGGATTAGATATGCCTTTTACATTAAAAGAAGTTGAAGAAGCTTTAGGATCACTCCAAAGTAATAAATCTCCAGGAGAAGATGGTTTTCCACCTGAATTTTATAAAAAGTTTAAAAATTTATTATTTCCTCTCTTTATGGAGCTAATACATCAAGCAGAAAAAACACATAAACTCCCAGAATCTTTTTCAACAGTGATTGTAATAGCATTGCCAAAAAAAGACAGAGACCCTATGAAACCAACATCATACAGGCCTATTTCTTTATTGAATACAGATTATAAAATAATAGCAAAAATTTTATCGAATAGATTATCTAAATATTTACCAAAATTAATACATATGGATCAAACAGGATTTATTAAAAATAGACAACTGGCAGATAATGTAACTCTGCTACTCAGTATAATTCATTTGGCACAAAAAAGGGACGAGAAGAGTATAGTAGTAGCCTTGGATGCAGAAAAAGCATTTGATAGATTAGAATGGGATTTTTTATTTAAAGTATTAGAAAAATATGGGTTAGGAACATCTTTTATAAATTGGATTAAAACTTTAAATTCTAACCCTAAGGCTAAAGTAGTGACAAACTCTCAAATTTCAACACCATTCCAGTTAAAAAGGTCAACTAGACAAGGTTGTCCATTATCACCTGCTTTATTTGTACTGGCGATAGAGCCATTAGCAGAACTAATCAGAATTGATCCAGATATTATGGGTTTTAGAGTTAATCAGGAGGAATATAAAATTAATCTTTTTGCTGATGATGTTTTGATTTACTTAACAAACCCACAACATTCGTTACATAAATTATCTTCTAGATTGGATGAATATGGGAAGGTATCAGGTTATAAAATAAATTGGGATAAAAGTGAAATTTTACCTCTTACTAAAGGAGACTATAGTCAATGTCAATTAGCAACCCAATTTAGATGGCCGGTAAATGGTATAAAGTATTTAGGTATAAGACTTGATAATGATGTAAAGAATTTATATAAATTTAATTATTTACCACTATTGAAAAAAATTCAAGAAGATCTTGACAAATGGATGATACTACCAATAACATTAGTAGGTAGAGTCAATGTTGTAAAAATGAACATATTTCCTAAATTACAGTATTTGTTTCAAACATTACCAATACAATTGCCACAGAAATTTTTTCAAGAGTTAAATAAATGTGTGAGAAAATTTCTTTGGAACGGTAAAATGTCAAGAATATCATTGGAAAAATTGACATGTAAATTTGAGTTAGGAGGGTTACAACTTCCAAACTTTAAGAATTATTATAAAGCAAATCAACTTAGATTTATTGCATCTTTCTTCGATGATCGAAAACCAGCATGGATTAAAATAGAATTAGACAAGATAGGAGAAAATATACCTGAAGATTTTATATATAAATGGGAATCTAAATGGATACAGGAAAAGAAAGAATCTCCTATATTAACACATTTGATTGATCTATGGAATAAGATAAATGTTGATAATGAAATACAGAAATCTTTATTAGCAAGGAGACCTTTGTTCCAAAACAGACTTATTCCTTTTACAATGGACAATCAACTGTTTATATAATTGGTTCCAAAAAGGGATTAAATTTATAGGAGATTGTTATGAATGAGGTATATTGATGTCATTTGAACAACTAAAGGATAAATACAAAATATCAAATAACACTTTCTTTTGTTACCTTCAATTAAGGGCTTACTTAAAAGGTAAGCTGGGTCAAACAATGTTTTTGCCAAAACCTAATGAAATTGGAACTTTAATTCAAAAAGGGAAAATTTAAAAATTTATTTCTTGTATGTATAATTTGATTCAAAAACAGACAATTAAACAAGGAATCCATAAGTCAAAACAAAAATGGGAAACAGATCTGAATATTAATATTGATGAAACAAATTGGTCAAGACTCTGTCTTGACAGTATGACAAATACAATAAATGTTCGACTTAGATTAGTACAATATAATTTTTTACACCAATTATATATTACACCACAAAAAATAAATAGATTAAATTCAAATCTATTCGATAAATGCTTTCGGTGTAATCAAGAAATTGGTACTTTCTTACATTCTACTTGGTCTTGTTTTAAAATTCAACCCTTTTGGATAAATTTAAGAGTCCTATTGGAACAAATTACTGGAACTCAACTTCCACATAACCCTGTATTATTTCTATTAGGTGATATTGAAGGGATAAAGCCGAAACTTAAATTGAATAAATATCAGAAAGAATTTATAAAAATTGCATTGGCAGTAGCTAAGAAGACTATAGCAGTTACTTGGAAATCTGATTCGTATTTACGTATGAATCGTTGGAATAATGAAATGGCTAGTTCTATTCCACTCGAAAAAATTACTTATAATTTAAGAGATAAATATGTAATATTTTTGAATATTGGCGCCCTTATTTACAAAAGATAGGATGGCATATTTAAGTGCTCCGATAAAGATCTTAGTCCCTTGGGGAAAGTAACGAATAAGTATACCAGATTTATTTTGAATCCCATGGAGCATGTGGAAACCTTCCAATACCCAGGCGGTTCTTCTTTTTTTTTCTTCTTTTCTTTTTTAGGTAGGACTATATATGGGGGGGGAGGGGGGAGGGTAGATATTATCTTTTCATGTATTCATTTTGAAAACTCAATAAAAATTATATTTAAAAAACCGAATGCAGTAGCGAAATGAACATGAAGCAACTGCGTGAGATTTTCGCTGCAATGATAAAGTACGTCTTTACTTTTGAAAGGGTATGTCGGTTTAGGGGATGTTTGCAAGATAGTTTGAGTCCTTACAAAGAACTGTATGATAGAAAAATGCGCGAGGCTAAGCAGTCAAGCAAGCCTTCCACATTAGCCACAGCAGATGACGAACCTTGACCTTCGACATCGAGGCGGGCAGTCATAGGAGAAGATGAACTGCCTGCTCTAATGGAAACAGACGACAAGATAACACACCACCTGAACACCCAGGCCGCAGACAGATACTGTACCGATTCATGGAGAATGCAGCAGTAGCCAGGAGGCACACAGCACATCTTTAAGAAAAAGCCGAAATAAACTTGCTAATTAATTAGGTGCCGCCCCACACGTAAATGTCGGCCCAGATCAGAGGTGACGCAATCGGCACTGATCTGGGCCGACAATTACATGCCGGGCAGCACGTAATTAATTAGCATGTTTGTTTCGGCTTTTTTCTTAAAGATGTGCTGTGTGCCTCCCAGCTACCGCTGGACCCATGTGTGCCTCGCGGCAATGTATCGCTCAGCGGCTTGGAGGGTGGGGGCCACTGCACCACCCAACCTGCAACGACTCAGTCTAACACACCATCATCAGTTTGCTCTGCGCTGTCTTCCCGATTCCAGTAAGCGATACTACACTGTACATACATTATTTCTACTTTATATAGGCTGTGTATTTTTACGTGTTATTTGGTATGATTTGGCAGCTTCATAGCTTAAAGGTTACTGGAGAGCGCTTGCGTGAGATTTTCTGCCGACGGCGCTTGCGTGAGATTTTCACTACGGAGCTCTGTGCCGGCAATGATTGTGGAAAAGTATTTCTACTTTATATAGATAGATAGATGTACTTTATTAATCCCGAGGGAAATTTGGTTTTGTTACAGCCGCACCAACCAAGAACAGAGTGTAAATATAGCAATACAAAAACCACCAACAATCAAACAACAAAATGCAAACTATGCCAGATGGAAAGTAAGTCCAGGACCAGTCTATTGGCTCAGGGTGTCTGACCCTCCACGGGAGGAGCTGCACGTTCGATGGCCACAGGCAGGAACGACCTCCCGTGCCGCCAAGTGTTGAATCACGGTGGAATGTGACCGAAGTCCAACAGTAAAAAGTTCAATATCCAGTCTGCAAACACGTTCCTCGATCGTAATATGACCCGGATTGCACCATCTGTTGTTAACCAGATCAGTAAGCACCCAGCTCCTTTACGCTTACCGCTCTCAGTGCACTTCCGGTCAGCCGGAACGGTATTACCCACCGAACTCCTCTTCTCCATAAGTCTCTGTTGTCTCGACCCGGTCCTCTTTCCTCGGCTTTGTGATCCCCCTCTGCATCCTCTGTGTGTTTTCCTCCGGATTTCAGCAGGGGTGTCCGCCGCTCTGCTCGCTAAACCGGCCGGCATTAGCTGGTTCCTGGAATACACAATGCGACCTTACTTCTGTCCCGCGTGTCGGGATGTAACCCTTTCCAGTGCTAAAAAAAAACCCAAATAAAACTCTCTCTACCAGCATGTTAGAGAGGGTGCAGCTTCGACGTGTTACCGTGAGAAAAAAATACAAAAAATAACGTAAATTAAAAAGTAAGAAGAAAGTAAGAATAGATCGGAACGGCTGTACCAGGCTGCATGCATGACCGGCGCATGCACACTAATAGGCTGTGTATTTATCATATCATTCCTGTTTTTACTATATGTTACTGTTATTTTAGGTTTTATGTTATTTGGCATGATTTGGTAGGTTACTTTTGGGTCTGCGAACGCTCACAGAATTTTCCCATATAAATAAATGGCAATTGCTTCTTCGCTTTACGACATTCCGGCTTACGAACGGTTTCATAGGAACGCTCTACCTCGGATGGCAGGGGAAACCTGTATGTATTTACAATGTAAACAGCATTATAAAAAATGGTTTAAAGTGCAGCTCTGAAAATGTTGCTTCCCTTCTGCCATCAGATTTCTGAATAGTCCATGAACCCATGAGTACAAACTCATTATTCTATCTTTTGCACTATTTATTTTATAAACAATAGTTATTTTATGTCTATGTTCAACAAATTTCATGTCGTATAATTCATTGTGGACTTCAGGAAGATGCAGGGGAGCTATACCCTATAGAGAGGGTTAAGTGCACCAAGATCCTGGATGTTCACATCACGATGATCTCACCTAGTCCCTTGAAATCACCTCCCTGAACAAGAAGGCACAGCAGCACCTCCAATTCCTAAGAAGATTATGACAGGCAAGGCTCCCACCCCCTGTCTTAACTGCATTTTACAGGAGCACCATTGAGAGCATCCTGACAGGTTGCATCTCCATCTGGTATGGGAGCAGCCAAGCATTGGACCAGAAGTCCCTATAAAGGACTGTGAGAACAGCCGAGAGGATCATAGGGGTCTCCCTACCATCCATCGGGGACTCTTAGTCAATTGTGCTGCATACACATGACCCTTAGTATTATTATTAAGGATTCCACCCATACATCCAGCAACCCCTTTGACGTTCTACCATCAGGCAGGAGATTACGGTACATAAAAACAAGAAAGGCCAGGATGGGAAACAGTTTCTTCCCCCGGGCCATTAGGCTACTGAACTCCTGGCGGCATCGTATTATTCAAAGTGTCACTCAGGGAAGATAAAAACACACCAGCAATATTCCTGCATCTGTTTGAATTGCGCAACAAGGGGTTCCATTTTCTCATTTTACAATGATATTTTTATGCTGATCTATAAACACCTCAGTATATTGGAAGACAAATCCTACATGTCTCGTGCATAGAAAAAAATATTTGCTTTGCTTAACAATACACAGTTATAAAATCTGAGGCAGATCATAAAATGACTGCTGCTGACTCAGATCTATCGGCCAAGGATATGTTGTCAAAATCAATTTGCTGTATAGCAAGGCAGTTGATTAACTTTTAATCTTATAGGACAGTGTTGGTATGAGACGGGCATAAATTTGTCATCACAAGAATATTATATGAGACAAAGTTTTAAATCAAAGCAAACAGGTCTGTTATCTCAGACCTTCTTGATGTGATTATTTTTTAATTTTACTGGTTTAAAAAATTGAAAAGCACCTTTCTGAATTGATGGGACTGAGCTACTGTTGTAGGAGAATATCCTTTGTATTCCTGCATATGAAACAAAACCCACTGATTGGCAGAAGGTGCAGATAGATCCTTGTATCTGGGATTTTGACATGTTTCATTGTGATTTATATAGTTCTATGATCATTTCACTTCCAAGAAGTGGAATTAATTAATTCTTTTCCAGACATTAATTGTGCATGTATTGTACCTTCGCCAGACAACATCTATTAAAATTCAGTTCACAGCTTGAGGGAAGTTCTTGTGAAACCTCTTTATATGAGATTTTGATTGACCAGGCCTTGCTAATGGTCTCTGCAATAAAACCTCCATATTCTTGCACATTATACTTGACCTGATAGTGGAAAGATTACCAGAGGTACCAAATAACCCTCTATTCAAAGGTTAGTGCAGTGCCAATTTGGAGCCTAAATTGTGTGGCTATGAGAAATATCTAAAAATGAAAATTAAAGCCTTTTTAATTTATTTGTTCAAACATGTGAACTTAGATTTGATGCAAGTTTAGTTCTTTCTCTTGGAAGCACACTAACTGCATTTTAGGCAATATAGTGCTTTTTTCATCCTACAGTTTTGGTTTTAATTTGGTTCCTGTTTCAATTGCAAATCAGCATCTTTTTGTCACAATTTCTGCCAATCAGTAGCATATGCTGCAAGGATACAATCTAGAAATAAGTGAAAGCTGACCATCAGTCCCAGACTGACTGATGGAGGAAGTTTCTGCTTTTCCACTGGCCACCAAACACAGTGAAGATGCCCTTTTCACTGGCCTTTCTTTTTGGAGAAATGCAGGATGTCAGCATTTTGTGTTTTTTGATGATGCAACTATGGTTTGGGATTCAGCAAGTTTGGGTTGGAAATTCCTGCCATTGATCAGCTATCTATTCTGTCAAATAAACCTACCCTTGTTATTGTACCATGGTCAGATGGATATTCCCCTTTGAGATCTTGAACCATGATCCCTAGCTGGTTCTTCAGTGGAACCTAATGCTGGTCTCAGTAGTCATCCACATAACATGCTTTGCAGTGGATGCCATTAGAAACTGGGGCATTTTTCAGGGCATTGAGACCAGTGGCAGTATCTTGTCCACTGCTCTGGCTAAGCTCAGTGGCACATTCCTCTTTTTCTTAGGCTGTTCCTTGTTTCTGGTGTGGTTCTAAAGTTGCAATGTGAGATCTGCAGACTGCCACAAGTGGGGCCAGTGATGTACAATAGCGCAGATGCACTGCATAACTGGATTGAATAGGAACTTCTGAAAGCGTTTAGCAAAATTTTGATTACAACTTGACTGTGTTAGACATCACAATTGTTGTAAGTTCCATTTTCTTCCAATTCTCTTGTATGCATAAACAATTTGTATAATAATTAATTATTCAAATGTCTTTCAGTGAAGTATAATTTTTATGTTTTTTCAAGAGTGTACAGAACAATGGACAAAGACAACCAGCCACAGTTTTTGATGACAATGTTTGATCCGAACAGCAGTGACAACTCTACTTCATAGCTGAATGTTATTGGGTTGGCTCTGGACTCATAGTTGCAACCAACCAGGTCTTCAGCAGCTTCCTGACAAGGAACAGATGTAACACTTTAGTTACCAAAATGTTAGTAAGACAAAAGAGCTGATTGTGGACTTCAGGAAGAGTAAGACAAAGGAACACATACCAATTCTCATAGAGGGGTCAGAAGTGGAGAGAGTGAGCAGTTTCAAGTTCGTGGGTGTCAAGATCTCTGAGGATCTAACCCGGTCCAACATATCGATATAGTTATAAAGAACACAAAAGAGTGGCTATATTTCATTAGGAGTTTGAAGAGATTTGGCATGTCAACAAATACACTCAAAAACTTCTATAGGTGTACCATGGAGAGCATTCTGACAGGCTGCATCACTGTCTGGTGTGGAAGGGCTACTGCACAGGACTGAAAGAAGCTGCAGAAGGTTGTAAATCTAGTCAGCTCCATCTTGGGTACTAGCCTACAAAGTATCCAAGACATCTTCAGGGAGTGGTGTCTCAGAAAGGCCGCGTCCATTATTAAGGACCTCCTGCACCCAGGGCATGCCCTTTTCTCACTGTTACCATCAGGTAGGAGGTACAGAAGCCTGAAGGCATACACTCAGTGATTCAGGAACAGCTTCTTCCCTTCTGCCATCCGATTCCTAAATGGACATTGAATCTTTGGACACTACCTCACTTTTTCTTAATATACAGTATTTCTGTTTTTGCACATTTTTTAATCTGTTCAATATATGTAATAGATTTACTTGTTTATTTATTATTATTATTTTTATTTTATATTTTTTCTCTCTGCTAGATTATGTATTGCATTGAACTGCTGCTGCTAAGTTAACAAATTTCACATCACATACCAGTGATAATAAACCTGATTCTGATTCTGATGTTATCATTCTCAATGTTCCGCGATTTGCAGGTCTGCCATAACTAGTTTAATTAGACTGCATTATGAAAAGTCAGTAATTGGGTTAAAATACTGTAAAGGAATAATATTGGAAGAATTATGCAGCTGTGATGGTGATAGGTTTTTGACAATAAGTTTACATTTCTGTAATCTTTACAGAGTTGCTTCTCAACAAAGGGAAAATTTGAGTGGATGTGCTTTGGGCACATTCAAGGGTGCTACTTATAAACAATGGAGATGAGACACGCTGAGGCTTTAATGACATCACTTTCATCTCATTATTTCCATCAGCCTTCATTTTCCTTGACCAGGATGGTTGGGGGCTGAGGAACTGCTTAGATTTGCTGGGTGATGTGATTAAAAGGGCCCTGTGTATTAATCTTCATTCTGGAAGATCATTTGTGTATCTTGCATGAAACTGAAGGAGAAAGATCCTTACAATTGTGCACATTTGAAATGACAGAGTGATGAAACGGTGTGAACTTAATTGTTGGTGCGCATCCAGTGGTAAGGATGCATGATATTTTTCACATGATCTCACCTCTAGGCCAAAGCTTCAAGTCCTACTACTAAAACCTCAGCAGCCCCTCCAGTGCTCTGCTGAAGGAATGCCCCACCTCCCCCTCATACCCCGTCTGTTATTTATTTATATACACACATTCTTTCTCTCACTCTCCTTTTTCTCCCTCTGTCCCTCTCACTATACCCCTTGCCCATCCTCTAGGTTTCTCCCCCTCCTCCCCCTTTTCTTTCTCCCTGGGCCTCCTGTCCCATGATCCTCTTGGCTCCATCCCTCCCCTTCCTGTCTTCAACTATCATTTTGGATCTCCCCCTCCCCCTCCAACTTTCAAATCTCTTACTAGCTCTTCTTTCAGTTAGTCCTGACGAAGGGTCTCGGCCTGAAACGTCGACTGTACCTCTTCCTAGAGATGCTGCCTGGCCTGCTCCATTCACCAGCAACTTTGATGTGTGTTGTTGAAGCTATTGTCTTTCAAATGAGGTATTAAACAAAAACCCAGTTTGACCTTTGGAGTAAATGCAAAGCATTCTTGTCACCTTCTGGACGGAGGCCAGTGGAATTTTTCCATTATCCCAGAACATTTATAAAATTGATTATTTAGTCGTTATCACACTGCTGTTAGTGAGAGTTAACGGCCTTGTTTCCTGCACTACAAAACTGATGACAATTCAAAAAGTCATTCATTAGTTGTAAAGTGGTTTGGGTTGCCATGAAAGAGAAGTTAAAAGTAATGTAGATGTAAGGTTTCCTTTGTATGGGAAAAACTTTTAAATAAGAATTTCAGTCACTGCAGCTGAAAAATAAAATAGTTATTAAGATTGGCAATTAAACCATGTGATCTCGTGCTGGAAATGACTTTCCTTCTTTTGAAACTAATGTGTTCTGTGTCATTGCCGGCTGCATCATTACCTGTTACCACCTGTATACCCTTGGGCTGTTCTGTGTAATGAGGGATCAATTTGCACAGCAGGGAAAACAATTAATAAGCTGAGCCTCATTTTGTAAGTAAAATCGCACATTCTTTCTTGTAACATTCACTTTAGCTAGTAATAGAGAAAATAAGGAATCCTAGAATAAGCGGTGTACAAGGTGGGAAGGTAGCCTGGGTCTGGCCATTAATCTGGAAGTTTCTGCCAGAGATTCCCCACACTATCTCAGTGAGCATTTCACAGTCTGAGTCATTGGATTGGTGCTGAACTCAGTACCGTCATGAGAACATAGTGCTCTCCCACTATTTTCTCATCAATCATACAAGAAAATAATATAGCTGGTGAGTTCAGGAGTGTCTGAATGTCTAACAACAAAATTACAACAAAAAACCTTTCTAGCTCTGAAATTCAACTTAATATATAGGAAGTTTTACTACTTCAACATTCAATAAGAGTTGGAGATTTTAGAAAAAGTTTTCTTTTACCTTTCCACCTGTAACAATCACAATTTTTACTCAAATGTTAACCTGCACAGCATTTAAATTTAAATTGTATTTCCTGCTTTCTACTTTCTGGTCTCAACATTGTGCTTTGATGTAGATTCTTAAGCCTGATTGGTTGAAAACATTTTCTGCACCATTTTCAATTCAAAGGCAGCATGGATCCGCTGTAGTGAGGATTGCACTGGATCAGATGCCAAATCAGAGCATATTTCTATATAAAAGCAGGGGCTCTCATTTGCAGCTCTCAATGAAGTGAATGGTTTGCACCATTCCTTTGTCATTGCTATAAAGCCACAAGATCATAAGACATAGAAGCAGAATTAGGCCGTTCAGCCCATTGAGTATGCTCCAACATTCCATCATGGCTGATCCGGGATCCCACTCAACTCCATACACCTGCCTTCTCACCATATCCTTTGATGCCCTGGCCAATCAGGAAATGATCAGCTTCTGCCTTAAATATATTTGGTCTAAAATTCAAGGATAAAGCACCAATATTTAGATATATTCAGATATGCAGAATCTGTATGAAATCACTGATGGTGCCACCTTGCAGGGGAAGAACATTCGTTTTCTCAGGCGGTTACCAAGGGAAAACGGGGTTATCAGTGGACTGAGCAACATACACAAAATGCTAGGTCTTGGTCCAAAGCATCAGTTGTTAATTCCCAACTGTAGACGTTGCCTGAGCTGCTGAGTTCCTCCAGTATTTTGTGTGTTTTGTTCAAGATTTCCAGCATCAGCAGAATCTTGTGTTTATAAATGGTCTTCTTCATTATAATACCATAAAACCATTACAGTACATTCTTTTAAATATTTGCCTACAGTACCATGTTTCTTTCTATAAGGTTATTTCAACAGTAAAATGTGGGTTCCTTATGTTCTTTCTGCTCGATAATTTAATACCTTTTTTGCTGTTTAAAGGGTTAAATTTCCTGTGCAGTTCTCTTGACACAATTTGGAACACTGTGGCACTGATGTAGTTTATTACCACTCAAAGAATAGGCACCCAGACATTCGGAACCAGTAAATTATATAATGAAAATGAGCTAGTCTGGGTTGTGCTATTGATGTGAAGAGAGGGATTACAGGCGGACTGAGAGTACAAAGAATAAAGCAGTGTGGCAGCCAGATGACATATGCTGGCTTTTTGTGATTCACGTCTTGCTTGCTCATTCAGACAGGCAGACTGATTAATTTGGATAAAATGCAGCACTCAGACAATCTGTTGATAATATGTGATTAACACATACAAATGTAAACAGATCCGATCGATAAAAAATAATTTAAAAGCTTGAAATCCCTCAAGTTAATAGCACTCACTAGCTACTTTGTTGGACTGGGTTTTAGTTGGCTAGGACCTTGAGAATATATAATAATATTTGACAGTCAGTGATTTTATTGGGATTACTTGTTTCTTTATCCTGATCTAAAAGCGTGTTGCAAGGGATGGGTATGTAATTTGAACCCTCTGGACTGGGCAAAAGAGGGGTAGGAAGATTTAAATCTTTATAATTTAAAACGTGGCACTAAGCTACCAGAAACCAGGACAGCTTTGGAGTCAGGCAATTAGCAGGTTTCTGACAGATGGGTTAGTAATTATAATAAAGTAATTATAATTCATATTCGATTTGTGCATTGTGACAATAATACCAAGAACTCTTTGGGATACATGCCTTTGACTTAAGAATCATTTTTGCTATAATATGCCACTCACCTATATATAGTCATTCCAGAAAGACATTCTCTTTGTAACTTAATGAATGGCTTTATTTAAAACAAGGCTTTGTGCTTAAGAATTTATCATCAGTTCAAATTTAAAGGTTCCTGCTGAAGGGTCTCGGCCCGAAACGTCGACTGTACTTTTTTCCATAGATGCTGCCTGACCTGCTGAGTGACCTGTTTGTGTGGCTAGTTGCTGGCAATGGCAATGATTTCCGAATCACTGCCTGGTTCGGAAATTGCACCATCTCAGATCGCAAGACCCTGCAGCGGATAGTGTGGTCAGCTGAGAAGATCATCGGGGTCTCTCTTCCTGCCATAACAGACATTTACACCACATGCTGCATCCGCAAAGCAAACAGCATTATGAAGGACCCCACACACCCCTCATACAAACTCTTCTCCCTCCTGCCATCAGGCAAAAGGCACCGAAGCATTCTAGCTCTCGCGACCAGACTATGTAACAGTTTCTTTCCCCAAGCCATCAGACTCCTCAATACCCAGAGCCTGGACTGACACCAACCTACTACCCTCTACTGTGCCTATTGTCTTGTTTATTATTTATTGTAATGCCTGCACTGTTTTGTGCACTTTATGCAGTCCTGGGTAGGTATGTAGTCTAGTGTAGTTTTGTGTTGTTTTACATAGTTCAGTGTAGTTTTTGTATTGCTCATGTAGCACCATGGTCCTGAAAAATGTTGTCTTATTTTTACTGTGTACTGTACCAGCAGTTATGGTCAAAATGACAATAAAAAGTGATTTGACTTGTCTTGATTTCCAGCATCTGTATATTTTCTCTTGCTTGTTAAAGGCTCCAGGCTGTGTTAACCAAAGCTCAGCATACCTGGCAGTTGGGAACTATAAGAAGCAAAGATGCTTTTCTAGTCCTGTTTGTAGCTTGGAGGGCAAATGTTACTTCCCAAGGGTAACTTGCACAATCTTGTTCCCTTAATACTTTCCACATTTCCTCCTCCCTCTGATCCAATGTCTTCTCCCCACAATCTCCACCCTGGCTGTCACCTCTTGCACCCCCTCAGCGATCCAGAACCTGATCTGTGATTTATACCTTTCTTCCTCCTTTCCTGTTCTTAGTTACAATGTCGTGTTTCGTCCAAATCTCCTTCCTAATAAATTTAACAAATCTACAAGCAATCAGTTGTTCAGAGTCACACCACTCCCTCCTCAACTAATCTTTAGATCAATATTGATAAATTAATCAGAAAGCAGAAAATGGAAGCGAATTGTGCTATTCTTAAGGATGGCGAACAATTTTTGTGTAATTCTCATGTACGCTATTGATTATATGTAATGTGTTTTTATTATAATTTTCATTCCCAGAACAGTTGATACAATTTAAAACTCCATATTTATTACGTAGGCAAAAATAATGACTTTCCCATTGTAAATTTGTTTGCACAGCAATGTAATAATGCCCAAGTTCTCTGCTTTAGTGAGCTGGGTCCTGCATTATTTACTTAGGTCTTTAGGTAAATAACAAGTTAAGACAAACTAACACAAATAACAATACAGTTTTAGGCCTATCAATAACCATGTAAGATATATGGGTTAATATTTACTGAAAAAAATAAACAAATGTCATATGAATGTATTTGGGATTAATGCCACCAATCATAACTTTCCATGTATGCTTTTTGTATATAAAGAAGACCTTCAGTCAGCGAACCCAGCTTCTCAACCAAGTGAAGGCAGGTTGCTGACTCCAGGCAGGGGCATGGTCACTGAGTTCATGTACGAGTTCGCACAGGATTTTGTGTCCAACCTGTTGGCAAACAAAACAGCTGGATTTTTCTTCATTCTGAATGTCCAGAGCTGCAAGCCGATAATCAGGCGAGAAGAGGGTGTGGACAACAGATGGAATTTTGGAAGTTCCAGTAGACCCAGCCAGTGAGCTAGTAATTATTGGAAAGAAGCAGGCAATGCAATGCTTTTCGGATTTACCCAGGTAAACGCTGGGTCAATATTTCCCTTCCTGATGACATTTGTACTTGCATTACATTTTGTGCTATCTATTTATACACCGGCTCTGCATTTATGTGCCATCAGCCACTTCATTTTTCTCAAACCAGTCTGTTATCTTGTAAATAAAATGTTGTACAGACTCTGGGTCATGGTCCCCAGTCCCAGGACTTCTGTATGAACATCCAGCCTGAATCCAATGTGTAGGTTACCCAGCCACAGGCCTGCATGTGAGCACCCAAATCCAAGTCTTTGCGTGTGTACCTGACCTCCTACTAGAGCATGCAATCTGATCCAGATTCTGTGCACATGCACCTGAGAGCCTGGCCAAGTGTGCATCCTTAATCCCGGGCCTAGCTATGTGCACCAACCTGAGACCTATGCCCACACCCCAAGCTTGACCATGAAAAGGCAGTTCTGCAGGTTTCTACAAGTGCCTTCACATGTGCTCCTGGGCAGGAGCACCAGTGTCTGCACTCAGGACAACATGTGCACTCCAGGTATGTGTCTGATTCGAGGCCTGCATATGTGCACCTGCATCTTGGCTGTTGCGTGGAAGCCTGATGTTAGGGACTGCCAATTTGGGTCTTTTGCATGACTGATCTCAGTGTAGGGTTGATGGAAACGTTCCCAAATGTGCATAGCACAAGCTCTTCTTCAAACCTGGAAGCTTTCTGGTCATAGAGTCCTCCAATACTGAAAGATGCCCTTCAACTCAACCTGTCTATGCTAACCAAAATGCCCATCTATGCTAGTCCCTTTTGGTCACATTGGAGCCATATATTTCTCAACCTTTCTTATCCATATACCTATCCAAGTTCCTTTTAAATGTACCTTCCTCAACCATTTCCTCTGGCAACTCATTCCATATACAGACCATCTTGGAGGGGAGGAGAAGATGGCAGCGCGACGCAGTGCGCGTGGCCGCTGCGAATTGATATCGTATTTGTTAAATAGGGGCCGTGTACAATCCTGATTAGATGGAGGCAGACGTGAGAAGCATGGAGGAACATCTGGAGAAACTTCTGAAATGCCCGCTTCACTGCCGCTGCTACTGTGCGATCGAGAATCTCTGGAAGGGAAAGCCCCAAATCCTCAGCTTTGCCTATTGCCTGTTGCCGGGGCCAGGGTCGAAGCACTCGGCAGAGATGGTGCTCGGTGTCGGAGGGTTGGTCGGAGGCTTGAAGTTTTCGGACGGACTCAGAGTCGGACTGTGGTTGGGTGCTTCCAGGATGCTGCACTGGCAAGTTTGCGGCGCTGTAAGCTCATGGCAGGGAGAGTTTCTCCCTTCTACCGTCTGCGTGAGATAATGGGACTTTCGAGAGACTTTGAGACTTTTTTTTACCGTGCCCATGGTCTGTTCTTCATCAAATTACGGTATTGCTTTGCACTGTTGTAACTATATGTTATAATTATGTGGTTTTTGTCAGTTTTTTTTAGTCTTGGTTTGTCTTGTATTTCTGTGATATCATTCTGGAGGAACAAATTGTATCATTTCTTAATGCATGCATTATTAAATGACAATGAAAGAGGACTGCGTGTCTTTATAATCTAATCCTCCGTATATACAGACCTCTCCTCCTCACTTTGAGCATATCCTCCAACCCTGGGGAAAAGCTCATGTGTGTTCACCCTATCTATGTCCCTCATGGTTTTATAATCTCTCTAAAGTCACTGCTCACTCTCCTGTATCCAGCCTGCCCAGTCTCGCCCTGTATCCTCGTCCCATCAACATCCTCTTAAATCTTTTCTGTACTTTTTCCAGCTTAATAGCAACTTTCTGTGGCAGGCGTGACCAAAACTGAACACAACAGTGGCCTCACAACTTGAACAACTACACCATAAAGTGTTTTAGGAAACATATGGTCCAGTGGGTGCTAAAACCATCCTATACTGAATGTCCTTAAACAGCCACATGAAGAGTCTTTTAGCTCTTTATGGACAGCAGTTTTCAGCCGGACTGGTGCACAGGCAGCAGTTATAATGTTAACTTTGAGGCAGGCATCTATAACTGCATCATAACTTGATGGTCATGAGGTTCACTAATTTCATTTATCACTCTCGTTTAAGTATTGGAATGTTAGGAAGAGCAGCTCTGTGTTGTTCCATGTTGCATCTTTGAAAGGTAATGAAAATAATGTAGAAATGCAGGGTTCCCTCAAGTATTCACTGGGCTTCTGCTCATTCAGAGCACAGTCCCATCACTGTGCATCACTGTCACCCTTCTCCCCAATATATTCTTTAGTTGTTTAGATTTATAAATCGACAAGATCAAAATTTCATGTCTTACGTAGGTACAAATGCAAACTGAATCCCAGTGTGTATCAATGTGAGATACTCCTTGTGTAGAGGTCATGTAAGTCACAAAACCCATTGTTACCTCAGTTCCATAGGAGGCTACTTAGTATGTTTGCTGTCCTGCTTTCTAAATAGTTAGCTAATAAAAATCCACATACTGTGTGTGTGTGTGTGTGTGTGTGTGTGTGTTTATGTATATATATATATATATATATATATACACACACACACACATACATATACACACACACACACACACACACACACACACACACACACACACAAAATAATTGAGCTCTTGGATGTAAAAATCTGTTACATTGGACAAAAGCTTGCAAAACTGATTTCCTGTGAGAATTTATGTCTCTTTTTGATCTCTTCAAAGCTTATTGCTGAGAGAAATCATTTGCATTTAAATGATACCAAATCCCTTCAGCACAGGCCTGCATCTGTTAATGTTAAAAAGGAACATAAAATATAGCTGCTCTATTCTCCAATGCATTTCAAGATGAAACTTGGTATCTTTTTTAATTACATTAGATTTTTAAATATTGCAAATTGAATAGTTTTATATCTTTTTTTGTTGTACATTTCAGGTTCCAGAAAGGTTTGCTAGCTGAGCCAAGTTTGTGTTGCAACCTTTAGCCTGTAAATGTGGCTGTGAGATGTTAAATAAATTTTTAGGAGCTGGTAGGCATGCTGGAACAATTTGATACATTGATTAATTTCCCTGCAACTTTCTGAAAGGCATTTATGTCCTAGAAATTTTTACTTTTAACTACCTCAGAAATACTAATCAAAGCACGAGCTGATTATATTCTTCATGCAGACCGCCGTGTATCAAGAATGGAGAATTGGCTGGCAATTGCTACCGTCAGCTAGATTTAAACATTTAAAGAGTCTTTTAATCACTTTCATAAAGACAGGGTTTGTCAGCAGGCAGGAAATTCTTTATGTACTTAACACCCTTGACCAATCAAAAAGGCTATAAACCATGTCTGTAACTAAAACCATGTGCATTATTTTCTAATTAACATGGTTTAATCAAAATCAGTCAATGGTCTGAACACTTTTGGTTTAATTAGGTTTATTGGAGTAGTAAAGTAGTCCTGGCAGTTTATTATGCCTCCAAGTTTGGTGCATCGGCACATTTGGAGGTTGTGCCCTGCGTACCGTAGTACAAATTGTTAGCATATATTCGCCTGCAGTGCTGGTACTGACCAACTCTACAGTTCGCTTCTGAAAACGGCGTATCACTACTACCTCCTGTTTCTTGTTTCATTGCCCATTTATACCTCGGCTGCTATACCCTATTTTAATGGCTTTCAATCGTAATGTGCAGTGCATGTAATATTTCAGTGATATTTAATTAATATTGTAAATATATTGTTTGATTAAGCATTCTTGGTTGTTTACATAATTCATTATGGGTTAGATCAGTGATTACCATTGAGGGTGGCACAGCCCCCCAGGGGTGCTGTTACATGTCCTAAGGGGGCGTTAGGAGAAATAGAAGTCGTCGGGGGGCGTTCAAGATTCTTGGAGGGGGCAGAACATGGTGTTGGTAAGCGGCACACTAACTTAAAGCACAAGACCTGACCGACTGTTGGTAGAGCAGGCACTTCCAAAAGAAAGAATGCGACAGTGGAACACAGGAAGAGCCACAGCTCTATAAGCAGTGAGCTCTCGTCGTCACAACATATCTGAAACTCCGCAATCTCATCCAACCTCACCAACCAAACAGACATTGGGGATGCATGAATTAGCAACCAAGGTGCCCAACATTTCCCCTTGACTTGCAACACAGAAAGAGTTTGTGCAATTTAACAGTTGGTAAGTCAAGCAGACCCTCTCAATTTTCTCTACAGATCTATGGAAAACAGGTCGTGCAACAATACAGGGCTGGCCAGAGCCAAATGGTAAAATAGAGCCAATCAGTGAACCTGCCAACCCCGAGGATTCCTCTTGAGGTGTTCAAAGTGACCTCGGCTACATATGTGCGGACAAGATCCATCTTTGGGGATTATGAGACCTTACATGATTGATCAATCACTAATATTATAAAGGTAGCTTGCCGAACACCAGCTCTATCCAGACTAACATTCAGGTTCCAAAATGAATCCTTGTCAATGTAATTTCCGCTGTTGTGATCGTCTTCATCTTCACCTCGCTGTTCCTTTGCATGCCGCTACCATCATTCCATTCGTGTCAACTCACTGCCATCATCAACGTCCAATAGGCATTCCCAGTCTGTGTTAATTTTTTATTTTAATTTATCGCTGTTAGTGATGGATAAATATGTGCAGCATAATCTCTATGAGTCTGAAGGGGGTGAAGCTTTGAATTCTAATCCTTCTAACAAATAGAAACTACAGAAAGTGTGTCAATACAAATTTACATACCTGGAGTATGGCTTTATTCTGTTCCCATCAGATCATCAACACCTCATCTCTTATTTGTAATACTGTACTGTTTAATAAAGCCACAAAGCCGTCAAGATTGCAAGAACACTTATGTAAAAGACACTCTGAAAAAGGCTACCTATAGTAATACTTAGTTCCGGAAGATGAAAGCATTTGAAAAGCGTTGCACTCTCAAGTCATTTGTCAAGAAAGCTAAAAAAGACCCTCATAGTAGTCTCATTGCTTCCTATAACATTTCCAAAATGATAGCAAAGTGTGGAAAATCTCATACAATTGGTGAAAGATTACTAATGTCTGCTGTATCAGAAGTGCCTACCACTGTTCTCAAAATGAATACCAGTATTTTAAAATCAATTCCTCTGGGTAATACTTCTGCAGCTCATTGTATTGACGAAATGAGTGAAGATATTGAGTATCAACTATGCACAGAGCTACAAAAAACAGAATTTGAAATACAGCTGGATAAATCAGCTGTGCAAGACAATGAGGCATTGCTAATGGTATATGTATGGTTTATCAAAAATGGAAAAGTTTATGAAGAGAGTCTCTTTTGTTAAGAGTTAAAAACAAATATCAATGGAGAATCAGTCTGTATTGAGAATAGAAGTATTCCGATTAGGAATATGATTTCTTGTGCATTAGATGGAGCACCATATATGACAGGTTGCCGTGCTGGTTTAGTGGCATTTATGAAAAAAGAAATTCCAAGTCTGTTTGCAATCTATTGTGTAATTCATCATCATTTCCATCCTCCTGCCTTGTTGAAAGAGGTTGCAGTGCAGTGAAGCACATACTCACAAAAAACAGAAACCCACTTGGACATTGTTACACATAGGGACTTAGAAATGTCTCGTTTCTATATACAAACGTTTGTACATTATATGGTTATCTACATGTATATAGTTAAATGACAATAAACTTGGCTTGGCTTGACTTGACTTAAGGCTTTCGCTGTCACAACTTGAACCAGATATTTCAACTCTTGCTAAAAACCATCAAGCTGAAGGGTCACATTGATATCGAAGCGGCTGTACAGCGCACAGGTACTGTGTAAACTTGGGTAAAGTCCTTTTATGGATTTGTCAATCACTGTAACAGGTTCCTGCCAAACCTGGCTACTGTGCACCACCCCGTGAACAGATTACTGCAGATCATGAAGAAATGGCAATGGACTAAACAGTGTGAGGTGGCTTTCCAAAAGACAGAGAGTACAGTGTCACTGTACTCACACATTATGATCCACATCATCCAATGACACCTCGCCTTATGGTATAGGTGAAGTCATGTCACATATTATCAATGATGGAAGTGAACGTTCCATAGCCTTGCATCATGTTCCCTTACCGCTGCAGAGAAAAAATACGCACAGCTTGACAGGGAGGCTTCGTCTGGCTTGGGGTGAAAATGTTTCAACGAGTACTACTCTCGTTGCTGATCAACTACTGGTGTCCATTTTCAGTCCACAGAAGGGTGTTCACTAGCAGCAGCAGTCAGAATGCAGAGATGGGCTTTGTTTCTTGGAGGACATGGTTGCGTTTGAATTCAAGAGGACAACTAATCATGGAAGTGCTGATGGATTGTCCTATTTGCCTTTGGAAAAGGAAATACCTGAAAAATTTACAAAAGAGGGCATTCCTCTTGATACATTTTCTCTAATGCAAATCAAATGTCTCCCTACTACAGCAGAGATGATCCAAAGGGAAACCCACACTGTATCAGGTCAACATGGCCACCAAAAATATGCAGCAGAAATCCCATTTCCCTCATTTTTACCAGCGCTGGGAAGAACTTGCCCTTGAGTTGCCTTGTGTGGGGATTGAGAGATAAAGTGTTGGAGGAGCTACATGCTGGTCACCTAGGTGTGGTTAAAATGAAAGTGGTATCTTGATGTTTTGACTGGTGGCCTGGGAAGATCAGCAGATCAAGCAGCTTGCCATGCACTGTTCGATATACCAATATGTCCAGAAGATGCCAGGAACATCGCTTCTCTATCCCTGAGAATGCCCTGCATTGCCCTGGCAGAGAAATCATGTGCATTTTGCCGGACCATTCATGAGCACAAATTTCTTGGTAGCGGCAGATGCAGCTACAAAGTGGCTAGAAGTTTTCCCAATAGCCTCCACTACAGCCTCACACACTGTTGATGTGTTGAAAAGACTTTTCTCAAGGACTGGTGTCCCAGAGCACTTAGTCAATGACAATAGACCACAACTTGTTGCACAACAGTTTCAGTCATTTCTGAAATTGAATGGAATAAAACATATTATATCTGTACCATACCACCCAGCTACAAATAGCTTGGTGGAAAGTTTTGTCCAGAGTCTAAAGAATGTACTGCAAGCAATGTCAGCAGAACACACTGCACTGACACTGAATCAGAAGCTCACCAATTGCCTCCTTGCAAATTGCAATGCAGCACACTCCACAACCAACAACTCACCAGCGATGCTGTTCCCGGGTAATCCTTTGCGCTCATGCTTGGATCTCCTCAAACCCAACCTCAGGGGTATGCAGGACAAACAGCTGAGACAAATTAAGGGCTCCTCAAACAAGGAGGGTCAGTGTTTCACTCCTGGATAAGCAACCGTGGTGAGGGTCTACCGGGGGGGGGGGATCAAATGTGGGTACGCGGAAGGATTAAGGACAGAGCTAGACCACTCTCCTATGCAGAGGAGACTGCATCTGATAACATCTGAATACGACACATCGACCAGTTGAAGAGAGCAGGGTCAAATGTTTGAGCAGATAGGTAGTCAGAGCTGTCAGAGCCACTTCCTGCAGTCCCAGAGTTAACTCCAGCATGGAGAAGGCTCCAGAAGCGGAGATTGTTTCACAGCCGCAAGTCTCACCTACATATTTGAGTTGAGATGCATTCTATATTGAGTAGGAGTTTACAGCTAAGCAGATAGGAGTGTAGTGTAGTTAATATTTCTGTAACATTTAGTGATATTTAAGTAATATTGTATATATTATTTGATTAAGCATTTTTGTTTGTTTACATAATTCATTTTGGGTTATATGGAAGAAGTATGGGAATGGCACATGTCATTATGCCACCACATCATATGCGAGTGCCTCATCAAAAGAAAATAAAGGGCTCCTGCGTTTTTCGCAGACACGAGGAATTCTGCAGATGCTGGAAATTCAAGCAACACACATCAAAGTTGCTGGTGAACGCAGCAGGCCAGGCAGCATCTCTAGGAAGAGGTACAGTCAGCGTTTCAGACCGAGACCCTTCGTCAGGACTGCGTTTTTCTTTTTATTAGTTTCTGTATTTACAAAATATAACAACAAGGGTGTTAAATAGCACCTTGTCAAACACCTTTTGGGTGCCCATATTTGCTACACCAACTGCTTTGACGTTGATTGATGCTGCCTATTACATCATCAAAAAACTCTATCAAATTAGTTTGACAAAATTTGTCTTTTTAATGCTGATTTTTAATAATCAATTCATAGTCATCCACAAGACTGCCAATTCTGTTCCTGTTCAAAGCATATAGAAATTTCTCAATTGCTGAGATTAAGCTGAGTCACAGTTAACATAAAACATGGGACATAGTAATTTACAGCATATTACAGGCCCTTCGGGCCACAATGTTGTGCCGACCATGTAACCTACTCTAGAGTCTACCTAGAATTTCCCTAGCGCATAACCCTCTATTTTTCTAAGCTCCATGTACCTATCTAAGAGGCTCTTAAAAGACCCTAATGTATCCGCTTCCACTACCACGGCCGCAGTAACTTCACACACCCACCACTCTCTGTCTTTCCACTTTCTGAACAAAGGTGTGTTATTTTCAACTTTTCAAATCTCAGGTACCATATCTGAATCTATGGCTTAGACCTCTGTAGCTTCCTCTCTTAATTCTTTCAGAAATCTCTGCCATCTAGATCAGGTGATTTCCCCATTTAAGTGAAGCCCAGGCCAAAAGTGTGGCCATGGATGGTCACATGCCACTCTCCCGATTCCTCTATTCCCCACTCTGACCTTCCTTTTATTTCTTCTCTCTTGCCTATTACTTCCCCGAGTCCCCTCCTCCTTCCCTTTCTCCTATGATCCACTCTCCTCTCCGATCAGATTCCTTAATCTCAAGTCCTTGACCATTCCCACCCACCTGGTTTCACCCATCACCTTCCAGCTAGCCTCTTTCCCCTCCCCCCACCTTTTTATTCTGGCATCTTCCCCTTTCCTTCTCATTGCTGAAGAAGGGTCTTGGTCCGAAATGTCAACTTTCTGTTCAGTTCCATAGATACTGCCTGACCTGCTGAATTCCTCCAGTATTTTGTGTGTGTTGGCAGAGGCTATGCCTGCCTTCTTGTTGGCTGCATGGAACAATCTGTATTCTAAACTTACACCAATAACACTTCCTGTCTCTGCAGCATTGAAGAATGCATTAGTGCTGCTCCCTGCACACTTGCAGAACTCATCAATTCCATTAACTTCACCAACAAATTCCACCCCACCCTCAAATTCACTTGGTCGACCTCCAACACTCTCTCTCCTTTCCTAATCTCACCGTCTTCATCTCCAGAGACAGATTATCTGCTGACATCTTTTACAAGTTTACTGACTCCCACACTTATACCTCTTCCCACCCTGTCACTTGCAAGGATGTTATTCCTTTCTCACGGTTCCTCTGTCTCGGCCGCATCTGTCCTCACGACGAGACTTTCCATTCCAGGGCATCTGAGATGTTCTCTTCTTTTCAAAAATGGGGTTTCCACTTCACTGTTATCAATGCAGCCCTCACCCACATCTCCTCCATTTCCCACATGTCTCCCCTCACTCCATCTCACCATCCCCCAACATAGGTTTCCTTCTGTCCTCCCCTACCATCCTACAAGCCTGCTTCCAACACTTCATTCTCTGCAAGTTCTACCAACTCCAAGGGGATCCCACCAGCACACATATCAGAATCAATATCAGGTTCAATACCACTGGTATATGTCGTGGAATTTGTTCACTTTATGGCAGCAGTACAAAGAAATACATGAAAAATATAGAGAAAAAACTGAATTGCGGTTGGCATATATATGCCTGTTAAATAGTTAAGTTAAAATGAGTAGTGTAAAAGAACAGAAATAAAAAAGTAATGAGGTAGTGTTCATGTGTTCATCGTCCATTCAGAAATCGGATGGCAGAGGGGAAGAAGCTGTTCCTAAATTGCTGAGTGTGTCCCTTCAGGCTTCCGTACCTCCTTCCCGATGGTAACAATGAGAAGACATTCCCTGGATGATGGGGATAGATAATGATGGACGCTGCCTTCCTAAGGCACCGCTCCTTGACGATGTCTTGGATACTATGGAAGCTGGTACCCACGATGGAGCTCACTAACTTTCCAAGTTTCTGCATCTTGCTTCGGTCTTGTACAGTAGTCCCTCATACCAGACAATGATGCAGCCAGTCAGAATGCTCTCAATGGTACACCTGTAGAAGTTTTCGAATGTTGTGTTGACAAACCAAATCTCAAACTCCCAATGAAATATAGCCGCTGTCTTGCCTTCTGTATAGCTGTATCAATATGTTGGGACCAGGTTAGATCCTCAGAGGTATTGACACTCGGGAACCTGAAATTGCTCACTCTCTCAACTTCTGATCCCTCTATCAGGATTGGTGTGTCTTCCCTTGTCTTACCTTTTTTGAAGTCCACAATCAGCACTTTGGTCTTGCTGATGTTGAGTGCAAGGTTGTTGCTGTGATACCACTCAACTAGCTGGTATATCTCACTCCTATACGCTCTTTCATCACCATCTGAAATTCTGCCAATAATGGTTGTATCATTAGCAAATTTATAGATGGCATTTGAGCTATGTCTAGCCATACAAAGGGCATCCTCTCCTCCCCTCCCCTTTCTGCTTTGTGCAGGGATCGCACTCTCTGATTCCCTTGTTCAGTTAACCTTCCCCACTGATCACCCTCCAGGTACTTAACCTTGCAACAGTGCTAAGTGTTACAACTGCCTCTATACCTCTTTCCTCATCACCATTCAGGGCCCTAAACAGTCTTTCCAGGTGAGGCAGTAATTCACATGAAAGCCATGGGGGGAGGGAGCGGATCATTGAACACCTTCTCTCCGTCCCTGGTAACCACTAGAATCTCCCAGGGTCCAGTCATTTTAATTCAACTTCCCATTCCCACACTGGTACGTCTGTTCAGGGCCCCCTCAACTGCCAAGTTGGAAAGAGACGGAGGAACGACATCTCAAATGCCATCTTGGTAGACTCCATCCTGACAGCATCAACGTTGATTTCCCTACCTTAGAGTAACAACTCTCCTCTGTCTCCCTCTCCCTTTGTTTCCCTTATCTCTCTGGTCATTTCCCACTTCTCTTTCCACTCCCCTACCTTCCTCCCTCTGGTTTCCCACCTCTTTCTATTTATTCCTTTTTTTTTGGCCCTTTGTTTCTTCCACATATCACCTCCCAGCTTGTCAAATCATTCCCATTTTCCCACCTTCCCTTCTCACCTGGATTTTCCTATAACCTGTCGGCCTATGCTCCTCCCCTTTTCCCCAACCCTCACTGTTTTATCCTTACTTTTACCTTCTTTCTTTCCAGTCCTGATGAAGGATCACAGCCCAAAACATCAACCATTCATCCACCCCCCCCACCCATAGATGCTGTCTGACCATGAGTTCCTCCAGCATTTTGTGTGTCACTCTAGATTTCCGACATCTGCAGTTTTTCTTGTGTCTAGCTTATCTAGTACCTCCTGTTCATTAATGTCATCTAGAATCTCATTCAAACCTTCCTTTGCTGAAGCTTCACCTTAGTTCAAAATACTTATTTTAAACCTCAGCATGCCCTCCAGCTCCTTAACTACATTTCCATTTAGGTTTCTGATGCTTTTGGGGCACCTCTTCTTACAATCTTTTCCATTCCAAAGGCCCACAGTATTGTTTTGATTCCCTTTTATATTCAATATTAGACAGTCTTTATGCACTCTCCTTTCTTCTGATTTCCTTGGTTACATCAGCCTGGTGCTCAATGGTTAACAACTTTGCATTTCTTTTCTTTTTGCTTTGGTGCTCTTTTTTCACTCTGTTTTTGATCATCGATGAAACTTTGGCTTTAACTTTCTTGCTCTTCTTCCTCATGAGGATGTCCTAGACTGTAGCTAAAACATTTCCACTTTAAAGCCTTAGCTTTGGTTCCATTTGCCTAATCTAGGGGTTTTTCATATTCATTTGAAATCAGCTGCTCTCCAGTTGATTAATTTATAATGGAGTGCTCTATATAATTTCCAATTCTTTTTCAAAATCTTATGATGTTGTGATTACTGTTTCCTAGATGTTCCTTGATTGATCCAAATCCAGATATATTATTTTCTTTATTGGGCCTGACGCATGCCCATTCCTGCATGACTGTCAACTGTTAGGACAAGCTGGCATAAAATGCACTGACCCTCTTTCTCTTACAAACAGACTTAGGGGAGGCTGGGTGTTCCAGTCAGGTCACTAAGTACTGCAGAGTAAAGACTATGTGCAGGTATTTTTATGTCACAGTACCTAGGCAGAGGTAACACTCAGAGTTCAAAGTAAATTTGATTATCAGAGTACGTGCATATCACCACGTACAACCCTGAGATTCATTTTTCTGTGGGCATACTCAGCAAATCTATAGAATAGTAACTATAACAATATCAATAAAAGATCAATTAGAGCTCAGAAGACAACAATCTGTGCAAATGCAAATATAAATAAATGTCAATAAATAACGAGAACATGAGCTAACAATGTAAGGAGGCCTTAAAGTGAGATAATTGAATGTGGTAACATCTCAATGGTTGGACAAGTGAGTGCAGTTATTCCCCTTTTGTTCAAGAGCCTAATGGTTGACGGGTAGTAACTGTTCTTGAACCAGGAGGTGTGAGTCCTGAGACTCTTGTACCTTCTACCTGATGGGAGCAGCGAGAAAAGAGTATGGCCTGGGTGGTGAGGATCTCTGATTAGGGACACTGCTTTCCTACGACTGTGTTTCATGTAGATATGCTCAATGATTGGGAGGGTTTTATCCGAGATGTACTGGGCCGAATCTGCTACCCTTTGTCGGATTTTCTGTTCAAGGGCATTGGTGTTCCCATACCAGGCAGTGATGCAGCCAGTCAGTACTGGCAGTACAGTCAATACAAGCAAGCCTGATTGGCCAGCTTGGCTGCTTACCAATGTGCTTGAAGAGGTTGTAGCTGATCATTGGCAACCAGGGAAGAGTTCATGAGAATGTACAGGGAGATCGGTGGCCGATGGTCAGTGCAAATAAGACAGTGATGCGCTTCCGACTTCAGCTCTGTTTACGTGCTGGGTTTCCGGAGACCAACCTATCCTCAGTGAAATTTAAATGATAACAAAATCTAGGACAATAGTAATGTATTTAAACGACAGCCTCCCCCCCCCGCCCCCCGCGCTGTGTGGCTAAGTAATTTGTCCTCTGTATCCCTCTTCACCCCGTGGGATCCTACCTGTACTGAATCTCAAAGTCTGAGAATATTATATTTTGAGATTGTGCATTATTATGGCACTGATTACAAGCCTGTTCCGGTTCTGGTTTAGACTTTGCCTTGTTTACTTAATTGGATACTGCGAGAGTGTTGAGGACACTGGATCTGTGACCCTGCCACTTTATACTGTCTTTGGCAGGAAGGTTATGTAATTTTAGCCTATCATTCCTGACAAGCAGACTTAGTGGGCATGGGTTATATTTGGATGAATTTGAGTAAGTGGGGCCGTCATGGGTGTTTTACAGTGAAGGTACTGTAGTCTGTACGGTGCAAGTGGGATAACTGCCAGTGTTGGTGTTTGGAAGGGGTAGCTACTGATGGTCTCTCCCAGGAGGGGACAGTTGATGATGAGCTTGGCTGGATTGGACTGAGTGCTGGTGTTCGCTTTTGATTGGACTGGCCGTCAGTGCACTCTGCTGCTGGACCTTTCAAATGACAAAACTGAACACTACCCCAAGCACCAGTGCCAGCGAAAGCTGTACAGATGAAAGGCTGAGGGAGCAGCAATACATAGCTAGGCATGAGAAAGGAACTTTTAGTCATCAGCGCTGACCCCCTCATGGACTGACATGATCAATGCTGTCCTAATGCATGCTTTAAAACCCCATAGAGGAGAACATTAATTATTCACAGCCAGTTACCTCACAGAGCTCAGTCTCGGATTCTATCTGTGGCTGTGTGGGGAAGGTCCCCACAGACTTTTTGCAATTCCCTGCAGTGAGCGAGTGAAGAAAACGAGAAGGTTGCACTCTGGGTGCCCTGGTGTTTTTCAAGTGAAATGGGTCAGAGCTGCAGGGTGTTTATAGGTATTCTTGGTTGAGCTTAATATCGGTTACAGAGTGATAAATCCAGTCAGGAGGAACATGAAAAGCTAATTCTAGATTTAAATAATATCTTGACTATGTTCAGTGCATGGAAAGTGAACTGAATTATCACAAAAGGAATAACGTCTCCAAGATGTTTAGTTCCACGTTAGATTTACCAAGTGCTGTCAGTAAGAGGCTGTATGCTGTATATTTGAAGGCCACAGCCATAAAGTTCCAGATCCTTCAGATTACCGTGCCCATGTTATCAGGCATCCATCTTATTTCCCCCCTCGACCAACACCAACTACACCAGGAACAATTTATGGTACCAGCCAACCTTCTAATCGGCATGTCTATGTCACCAGAGGACCAGGCAAAACATATGATCACAGGGAGAGCTTGAAATTGCACACAGACAGCATCCAAGGTAGTGATTGAACCCAGGTTGCGAAAGCTGTGAGGCAATAGCACTAACTGTTGTGCTGCCTGGTTATCAACAGTATATTGTCTAATTTATCTTTGAATGAGGAACTGTAAGCTGAAAGCAGATGTGATGATGTCAAAGTTGTTACTACTATTAATTAAAAAGGTGTTAACTATAGATATAGCATCGTAGTACAGAAATGGGTGGCAGGTGATTTTAATATGCAGCTGTGATTGAATTTGTGTGTATTAGCATAAATAGGTGTTAGTCATTTTAATTTTCTGTTGAATAGAGAAGCACATTTTCCTGGAAATTGAATCATGGTATCATGTTTTTGTCTGCTACTTAATCCAGTTTCAATGAACACAGGCATATAAAAATTCGGAGCATACAGTGTGAACAGTTTTCTGTTATGTGTCAGTGAAGGGGAGACCCTGAATTTACTTTGTGATGTTCAACAGTGCATGATAACCTGAGCCTCAATCCCCAAAACTCCCAGCCTATGCCCTGAACTTGCCTAATTTCTCTTCCTAATGCAAAGGTCAGGCTTGCAACATGGAAAGCCTTGGGTTTCTTTCACACCAAAACTGACAAGCCTGTGAACAACATATGTGCTGAAACAAACCAACAGGGAGTAACTGGTTACAGTAAAGTAAATTTTCAGGTGCTGATTTGTTATGGTCGTAAGCCACTTCTTTAAGTACTCAAGGTGAATTTTATTTTCTCATATTTCTTGATGTTCTCAGAGGTAGAGTCATAAGCATGTTATACAATTCCTGGCAAATTAAATTCCTCTGATTTCAATTGCTTGAACATTAGCAATAAGACTCTTTGCTATATACAAAAAGATAGAAGAGTATCAATGTGGCCAGGGCCTGTTGCTTTAAGGACACTGTAGTTAGTACAGTGATGTCACTGTATAGTGCCATCAAACCTTGGAGGCACTGAGTTATCATCTTGATCAATGATGCAAAGGTCTGAAAATTGGTATTGCAGAGACTCTGAAATCCTGTAACCGAAGTGCCCTCCAGCCAAATGTGTGCCATGAATGTCAGTTTCGCAAATACTGCTTTAAGAAATGTTTGGAGAGTGTTGGTGCCTAGATGGACAAAGAAAGAAAGGGAAAGTATTATCAGTGCCTTGCATCAGACCAGCTTGAGATGTTTCTTTCTATATTAGTCCAAAGTTCTAGCTGCCATAAGTGGCACTCGGTATGTATATTATATCCCTGATTTGACTCCTAACTTGAGCTGACCTGGCCTTTTGTGGCCCAGTGTTTCCTTTTGGGAGCCTTTGCCTTAAAAGATTGCAAATCTTCATTCCCGGCATTTTTTCTTCCACTCCTCTTATCTGTGAAAATAAAGATGCTGTTGAACCATTGGAAACACGCTAAATAAAAATGCAAGACCAAAGGAAAATGGCCAGAAGTTAACATTTTACTCAAAATCATTGCTTTGAAAAGTCTCTCAAAAATTGGACATTTCCCTGTTTTAAAAGCACTTAACTATGTTCCTGGAGACCCACTTAAATTAATGCTGCATTTTTGGTTTCAGTGCGGGCAGTAATGCTACAGGAAATTCAGATCTAAATTCTTGTTGGCAAGATTGTGGAGAGATTGACAGATTTGGCATACTGGGATCAGGGAAACTGATGGCCCGTGTTTTGCTGTGTTGAATGGGGCTCTTGTGCGAAACCTTATTAATTATTTCATTGAATGACAATCATGGATTGTTAATGTGAAGGTGAATTGCTGGCAGGCTAAGTTGCTGGACCATGCAAAAAAATTGCACATTGGTGCCCAACTGCAGATCCTTGTGGGGAATAAATAAACAACGCAGCAGCTGGTTGAAATTAAGGTAACTTTCCAAGCTTAAATTGGTAGTCTTCATTAGAAACCTCACTTTGAATGGTCAGACTGCCAGCTACAGATTCCCCCTCCCCCTGCCTCTCCAAATTGAGCCTGGTGCATAACAATATGTGACAATAATATGAATCTGATTTCAGGACATGTTGCAAAATATCATTATCATTTCCCACTAACAGGATATTATATGATGCCAAGTTCAAAGAAAATGCTCAAAGGTAAAAGAAAGGGAGACAATAGTAAATACATAATGTAAGTGAGAAATATATGTGAGCACCAAAGTTGTACCATAAGATGAATACTGAAGTAAACTGTAGATGCTGGAAATCTGAAATGAAGCAGAATATTCAGGAAACATTCCACAGGTCAGGCGGCCTCTGTGGAAAGAGAAATGGTTGAAGTTTCAGGTCAAAGATCCTTGTCAAAACTGGGAGAAAGAAAAATATAATCGAGTTAGTTTTAAGTTACTAAGAAGGTGGAGAGGAGTATTCTTAGGACAAAAGGAATATTTATGAGTACAGGGTCACTATGAGGATAAATTATAGGGGTCCTCCTGCCTGTAGGTAAATGGGGGCAGTTAGAGACTGATAACATAATGAAGCTTAGGATGTTATGAAATTCAGATTGATGGGGCATGTCAGCAGATCAGGCTGTGCCAGCAGCAGCAGATACACTGAGCTGATGTCACAGCAGGAATGACCACTTCTGACAGAGCCGGTGAAAGTGAGTAACCTGAAGTTGTAGACTTTGATGTTGAATGCGAAGACACAGATGGAAGATAAGGTCTTGTTCCTTGGGCTTCTACAGTACAGGAGGTCACAAAGGTGGGCCCAGTATAAAATGTTATACAATGTAATGATGCATAATGAGCTGGAAATACTGAGAGAACCATGTCCCTTCCTGGATCCTTTCATAGAAAGCCAAATGAACTCATGAAAGTATGCACAAAAAGGTTAAATCTTACTCTGGGAGGTTTCTTAAAGTCGCGAAGTTACTGCTGCTATACTGAGAAAATTCTCATTGCTTCTTCGGCTAGTAATCTGGGATATTCTGCCCCAGTAATCTGGCATTATCTATCACCAGGTTAGGTTGGCTATACTTCTCAGTGACACGGATGGCTTAGTCCATGTGTTTCTAAAGATGGACAAGTGGCTTACTTAAAAAACTGTCCAAGTTGTTACAATTGTAGTTTAGTTCTGTCTAGTGTAGGGAAATCGATGTCAGCTTCTTTACTAACCACATTTATTCTGGTAAATAGATCCCCCACTGTAAGTCATTAACATAATGAACAACAAAGTGACTGTGGAATGAGCAAGGTTTATCTTTACTGGTGTCATATCAGTGCCTCTGCCCTTTCTCCTCTGTTTTTGCCCCAGCCACTTCATGAACTATGTACTCCTCCTCAATTGTTGCAGGATGAGGAGGTAATGAATCTTCAGTCTTTTAAAACTGAGTTAATTACTGATGAATTGTAGCAATTGCATCCCTGCCGCACTTCAGCTAAGCTGCAACTCAAACTCTGTTCATCCCTGTATGCTTCACGGTATGATGGATAATGTGAATACTCCACTGATTAATAGGAACTAATTAAGTATTCCCTTTGACGCTGTGAGCCAGATACATCTCTTTAATTATGGAGTGAATGAATTTGTGGTGCAATACCATAGTCAAATACTGTAAGCAATTTTTTAGCATTCTAATGCAAATAAAGTACAAAATCTAAATTCATTAATTAAAAAATTAATTGAACCTGGAGAATGAATAAACATCCATCCACTCGTAATATCTACAATGATGTAGAAATGGTAAATGTTTTATATATTTAATGGATTTAAGTACATTGTTGCTTGCCCCCCTGTAACTCCTCAGAGCCCTTGGAAAAAGTGTGGAAATGGCAGTTATTCATGCTGTTTCTTTTTGATTATATTGGACAAAAGAGGGTGTTTGGTCCTACCCTGTGGAAATCTTCCTCCCCGATTATACCCATCCTCAACTCCATCCCATTACTTTTTAAGGTCAATTTGAACTGCAAATTTATGAAACCCAGTCTAACTGGACTACTTTGGAAGTCACCAACAGTTCCAACTTGAATTACTTTAGATTATAGTTAGACCTGAATTTTCCAGCAGATTATAAAAAATCCACACTATTTATTTGCTGACGGTTTCTCCTTCAGCTACCATTCTCAAAATATTTTGATGAATCAATCCTGATTTCTTTTTACAAATTAACCCTATGTCCGTTTGACTAGTTGATGGTTTAGTGTTAACAACCCATTCCAAGTCTATCATATCTCTGCTCATTCTTCTTACCTGTAATCACTAGAACATTCATTGTGATGTTAAAGTGTTTTTAGCAGCCCAATAAATAACTGAGTTTTGGAATAATTGGACTATATCACTTCCTACCACAAAGTTGACTTTTCAAGATACTTATTGAGATTTCTTCTAATGCAATATGCAATATACAAAAATTGATTGAGGTGAAAGATTTTTCTTAATCTCTGAATTTAATTGTTAGCCAGCTGGGTGGTGTAGTGGCATCCGCACTGGACTTTGAGGTGAGTGGTCTTGGGTTTGAATCCAGCCAGCCGGCCCCTTGCATGCTTTCCATCTGTGCTGGCTTGAGCTTGAGAGTCGAGCTAGCAACTCGGCCTCGTAAAACACAGACAGAAATGCAAAAGAAATGGCAAGATTGCTGCCCAAAGCACCACAAGGTGCGGAAGGGAACAAACAACAAACAAACTTAACTGTGACTTGCTAATTTTTTTGATCAGATGTTTGGGGTTCAGATTATTATCCGAGTCTTCTTCACCAACTAAAACACATTTATTTCTATGAATCCAAACTTGCAGTTTAGAGCCATTAGTCTGGAATCATTCTTGGCATATGTTTTAAAAATCTTTCTAACACACTAATAACCTTCTGCCATTACAGTCTTGGGCACCGTAGTTATATATATGTATCTAAGACTTTTGCACAGTCATGTACCTACTCTGTACTGTCTGTTGATTGCCAAGACAGTGGTGTACTGCCCATGCCAGATATACTGTTCAGTTACTATTTGCTTTGTCCTGAAGTGTTAGCATTTTCTTTTTCCACAAGTGCTGCCTGACCTACTGATTATTTCTGTTTTTATTTGTAATTCTTCCTCTGAAACTCCTATATGTGCCCATGGGACAGTATTTGACCAAGTATGATCTTTCTTTTCAAATCTTTTAATTTATTATCCAAAATTAACAAGAGTACATCGAAGTAGGCAACACTTACAATGTCTCAAGAAAAAAAAAACATTGTTTTAAAGATTGAAAAAATTTTTGGTGAGCAAAAAAAAGAAGAAACCCCTACTAAGCTAGGAAAAGTGAGAAAAAAACCCATTGGGTGTTCAACCCCAGAGCCATGCATCATACAAAAAGCTTCTAAAGATAAACATCCAACTGCCAGCAAGAAAACAAATGTACCAAAAGTTTACAATTAGATCATGGAGGAAATCTATCAATTAACTCAAATAATAGTAACAAGCAAATTAACCCCATCTTTTCTCAAAATTAAACATAGGTTCAAAGGTTCGACTTCTAATTTTCTCCACACTAAGACATAGCACAAGTCTGATCTCATGCTGCTCTCAAAATCTGGTCAATGGAAATAAACTCCAGTGGTTGGAGTCATAATTCTCACAAGGGGAAGTGTTTTCTTTTAGATTTTTAAAGGAATAGCTTTGTTAGTGAAATGCACATTGAAACAAACAATGAAATGTGTTGTTTTGTGCCAACATAGTTGAGGATTGTGCTGAGGGCAGCCTGCATGTGTCACCATGCTTCCAGTGCCTACAACTCGTGAGCCCCAACCCTTATCATTTGTCTTTGGAATCCAGGAGGAAACCGGAGCACCCGGAGGAAACCCACGCCGCCATGGGTAAAAAGTACAAACTCCTTACAGATGGGGCGGGAAGTAAACCCCAAGTGGTGACTACTGGCACTGTAAAACAGTTGCACTAACCGCTGTGTTACAGTGCTGCCTTATAGTTGTCCGTAGTTATTGGAGGTCAATCATCACAATTCCACTACACGATTTACTCAGGCTCAGGACTCTGCTACTATTGGACTGTTTCCTCAGAAGCATTGCCCTAGGCAGTCAGTGCTAATGACAGTACAATATTCAATTCCATTACAACTCTGCAGCAAATGAATAAGTCCATGCCTGCATGTAGCATGATCAAGATAACATTCAGGTGTGAGTTTATAAGCAGTCAACATTCATGCTGCAGAAGTATTGGGTCATAACCCCTACAACAGGAGAGATTCCAACCACTTAACACTGCTACTCATCGCAAAGTCCCCCAGTTGTCAGTAATCTGGGAGTCAGCATTGCTCAGAAACTCAGCTGGGCCTGCTGAATAGATAGAGTGGCCACAAGAGCAGGAGAGGGGCTGGATATCCTGCAGCAAGTGAGTCGCTTCTTGACATCTGATGTCCTTTCCACCTTCAAGTCAGAACTGTGATGGAAAGCTGTCAGCTGATCAGGGTAGGTGCAGGACCAGCAGCTCTCTAGAAGCTCAACACTTTCTAGGACAAAGCCGTCCACTTGGTTGTCACTCCACCAACCAACCATCCTAAATGTTCATTCCGTCCATCACTGACTCATGTTGCTGCATAAAAAACATCTACAATATCCAACAGCTGTTTCAAAACCTGCGTCCTCTACCACCAAGGAGAAGGTGAAGCTGAGGAGTGTATATAGTGCATATACACATCCTGAGATTTGCATTGGTGAGGACTGCAGTCCAGGCAGAGGAACTATCATTTCAGCGTGCCAGTGATCTGCCCTATCACATTATACATGACAGCAAATTGTGGGTTGTATGAGTGTGCAGGTTGGATTGTGTGAACACGAGCCTCGATGTTAGCTGATGATTCTTATGTCCAGTATATATTGCTTGAATGCGTCATGACAGCTGCTAGGACACCAGGAAATAGCCAAGATGATTTTATGTACAGGTATATGATTATAAACCAACTGGATACTGAGGGAATGAAACCTCTTCTGGATTCAGCACATCTCTGAACTGACAGGTAGAGTGTATGGACTGATGGATGTGTGGTGAGCTGGCAATCCCTGTGAAACCGCATGCTTGCTCTGTTGCACATGGAATTAAATGTAATAATTAATTACCCTTTGAATGGAGAGCACCTTTGATATTCCCAATGGATGGCACACTGAAGAATGTGTAGATATATCAAACATAAGCATCTAGAAGGTGCAACACTAAAGGTTTCTTTCACATTGGCTAGTAAGTTAGATGTCTGCTGATTCTGTGGTTAGCGATGTGAGATCTTTAATGCAGATGTCACTTCTGATACATTGGTCCTCAAAATTTCAGGTAAGAAGTTTACACCCTAATAATTCAGGCAGATGTAGTTATCTGCTGACAGTCCTTTGTCCTATCCTCCTCTTTCGGCAGTTTTCCCCGCTCTACATGCCCATTATTCATTCTCAAGTGAAGCTACCTTGTAAGGGGAATACCTACTGATGCACTAAATCAGAGGGCAGTTCCTCAGTGCAGAAGCATGATGACAAAGTCACATAACTTCCCAAAGACTCTTGACAATTCTAGAAAGACCCAAACTCTTAAAACTACAAGCAACCAGTGAAGTTCAATCAGCAACGAATGAGTAAGTAATTAATTATTGCTTTACGTTCCACTGCTCAGGTCCTTCCTACTGCTGAACATTTGTTCAACCACAAGATTAGATGGACCATGAAGCCCAATTTGCAAGCACTGGTGTCAAATCAACGTCATTGTATCAGATAACATCACGATCACATGTTATCATCGTACGATAATCAGTATCCTATGTCCAGTTAACACTTACCAATATGCTGAATGGCAGGTCTTAAATTGAAAACATGAACAGCACACATTAGTTGACATACTAGAAACAGATTGCACCTGACAGCTCAAACAATGGTTGAATTTTACAGCTCTGACCTTTGCAAGCTAATCAACTTGCTGTGCAGTTTTACATTCCAAGAAAAGATTAACTTGCAGATTTTCTCTTAAGCACTAAAATAGTCAAGGATTATTCACAGCTGTCACTATAATATGAAAGTATAACAGCCCCATCTGAAAAAAACATTAAAAGTTATGATTTTTTAAATTTCAGAAATCCATAAAAAATTTCCTGCAGGATTAATTATTCCACTTGCCATACTGTGTCAAACTAGTGATGTATAATGGATTCTAACTCTTCATTTAATTAAATCCAAGTATAAGTAATACATTTTTACTATATTCTTTTGAAGATTTAATTAATATTTATTGATTCTCTACTTAGAGTTGAGAAAGATTTTCTTATATCAGTAGCCTTATCAAGCAATGTGAAAACTGAAACTTAAAGTTCAGGCATGGCCAAAGTTGATGAGAATTCAAAGAGGACTACATACCTCCCAAGCCATGGGCTTTCACAACTTGCTGTTTTGGAGGTTAAAACTGTGAGAGGAATTCAGAAAGCTTTTGTGGAGGAAAGGAGTAGTTGACATTTCTGTTTGAGATGCTGCATCAGGACTGATTCAGTTTGACAAAAAATTTAATTGTAAGTTAAGCAATGAGGTATTTACAGTAGTCTTAGATCTCAGAATGGGAATACAAGTCATGTATCTCAGATCTCTGCATCTCTCTTTTTGTCCTATTTGTCTGGACATGATTCTCAATTCCTTACTATTCCCTCACTATTGACCATTGTCACCTTCTCTGCATACATCTCTGCTCTTCTAATTTGCACAATGCCCCATACTTCCCCACTGCTTTACTCAGTCTCTCTCCAAATTCTGAAAATCAGGCATGGAATAGAATCATCTACACTTGTCTGGATGAATGCAGCTCCAACAAGTTCAGAACAAAGAAGTTCACTTGATGGGTACCTTATTAATCACCCTAAAGATACATTCCTTCCACATTTGGAACTGGGACACTGGCAGAGAGTAGGACTATGTACAATCTAAAACATGTTCTTGCCTCAGCACATATCTCAAACATGTGACTTCTAGCTCTGAGGAGAACAAGGGCAGCAAGTGGATGGGAACATCACATTCTGCAGGTTTCCCTCCTACATGCACACTTGCCTAACTTTAAAACATGGCAAAAATCCATCTAAGCCTTGTCCAGATCCTGGAACCCTCTTGCACGATCACAGTGCAGGACTGCCTTCACCTGCAGATATACCTGCACCAGGACTACAGCAGTTCAGGATGGTGCTGACAACAATTTGGGATTCTAATTCTGATTAGGAGCTGCAGAAGAATGAAATAATTTGAGTGTTCATATACATAAATCTCCGAAAGTAAGTGCCTAATTATTAATTTTAAACCAAAAGAAAGGTCTCTATTTGAAGAGCATTAGAACAAAAGAGAGAAAGATCAGCTCTTCACTGAATAAAGTCTCTGTGAAGTACTCTTCTGGAGTAATGTGTCCAGGAAGTATCAGGAAAATACTATATTACAAATAAAAACAAAACTTGTTCTGAATACTCAGTAGATTAACCAATATCAGCAGAACTTTTCACCCAGGAGGAAAGGCAGTTTTGTCAGCACTTTAGAAGGTGACATTGTTCACTGTGGAGGCTTGGATGAGGATTTTGATGGGGAAGGTGGCAGAAAGGAGACAGGGTAGTGAAGGACGCAAACACGAGGAAATCTGCAGATGCTGGAATTTCAAGCAGCACACATAAAAATTTCTGGTGAGCGCAGCAGGCCAGGCAGCATCTATAGGAAGGGGTACAGTCGATGTTTCGGGCCGAGACCCTTCGTCAGGACTAACTGAAAGAAGAGATAGTAAGAGATTTAAAAGGGGGAGGGGGAGATCCGAAATGATAGGAGAAGACAGGAGGGGGAGGGATGGAGCCAAGAGCTGGACAGTTGATTGGCAAAAGGGATATGAGAGGATCATGGGACAGGAGGCCCAGGGAGAAAGAAAAGGGGGTGGGGACCCAGAGGATGGGCAAGGGATATAGTGAGAGGGACAGAGGGAGAAAAAGGAGAGAGAGAGAAAAAGAATGTGTGTATATAAAAGAAACGGACTGGGTACGAAGGGGAGGTGGGACACTAAAGGAAGTTAGAGAAGTCAATGCTCATGCCATCAGGTTGGAGGCTACCCAGACAGAATATAAGGTGTTGTTCCTCCAGCCTGAGTGTGGCTTCATCTTTACAGTAGAGGAGGTCATGGATAGACATATCAGAATGGGAATGGGACGTGAAATTAAAATGTGTGGCCACTGGGAGATCCTGCTTTCTCTGGCGGAAAGAGCGTAGGTGTTCAGCGAAATGGTCTCCCAGCCTGCGGCGGGTCTCACCAATATATAGAAGGCTGCATCGGGAGCACCGGACGCAGTATATCACCCCAGCCGACTCACAGGTGAAGTGTCGCCTCACCTGGAAGGACTGTCTGGGGCCCTGAATGGGGAGGGTAGTGAAGGAATTTGGTATACTGAGCTTCATCAGTCAGGCAGAGGCCAATCAATGAGTTAGGACATCATGTTGCACTTGTGCAAAACTTTGGTGAGAGTACACATGGATTATTGTGCTCTGTCTTAGCTGCCCTGTTATAGAGAATCCATCATACAGGAGAGTTTACAAGGATGCTGCCGGGACTTGAACCCCTGAGTTATAGGGAGTGTCTCAACAATCTGCTACTTTATTCCTTGGAGCATTGGAGACAGAGTAGTGACCTTATAGAGGTGCATAAAATCATGGAGAAAATAGATAGGATGAATGTACACTACAGTTCGGGAATCAAACACTAAAGGGCATAGGCTTAAGGTGAGAGGTAAAAGATTTAATAGGAACTGGAAGGTCAACTCTTTCACCCACAGGGTGGAATCTATGTGGAATGAGCTGTCTGTAGAAGTGGTTGAAGCAGGTTCAGTAAGACATGAATAGGAGAGGTTTAGAGGGATATGAGCCATACATGGGCAAATGTGATTTGCTTGGTGGGCACTGTGGTCAGCATCGATGAGTGGAGCTGGACTGCCTGCTTTGTGCTGCATCACTTGAGATTCTGTGAGATGGCTGGAGGAAAACAAAACAAAACAAGAATGCTGAAGATACTTAGGAGGTTAATCAGACTGCAGTCCCATTCAACTGCAGCTCCAGTTCCAGTTCGAGACCAGGAGATTCCCAGACTTTCCATATCTTGCAGGCGGAGCATTCCACTATCGTAACTACCATCCTACCTGCACTGAATCAAATCTTACCTGCTCTTCACCTCGGCAGCCTCGCCAAAGTCTGTAAATCAAAGCATCAGCTCCCTTTTACTGCCACTCTCACAATGGCTGCTTCACTTCAGCTTCCACTTTTACTGGCTGCTGTTAATGTCCCAGTCATTGAGACTTGACTCTTTTAAATTATCCTACTCCCACTCTAAGTGCTGACTTCTAGAAAAGGACACTTACAAACCACCAAGACGTGTAAAGTTTCTTTATTTGTAATTTATTTTTTATTGAGTTTCATCATCAAACAAACATTTCCATAAGTTGTATTTCAGATGCTGTATATATATATATTGTAGTGTTCTCGTGCAGTGTGTTGAAACTCTGACTAAACACAAGTTAAACCGGAGCCAATGAAGACAGAGTCGTAGTAAGGTTAACCACTTACTGTTCACTCTTCCACATTAACATCGCGTGGTGAAAACTGTTGATAAAAAAATACAAACATATACAGCATCTGTTTCATTCTGGAGACCATGCGCGCTCTCTTCTATTAGCAAGTGTCTCCAGCCGTCCCGAGTAGCGGGCGAGGGGGTCACGTCAAACCACTGCCAGGCCCGAGCCCACCCCGCGTTTGAAATTGAAAAGCTGACACGCGCACCACTCGAACCGCCGCTTCCTTAACAGAAACGGCATTAATATTTTTACTTCAAATACTTTCTTATGAACTTACAGCATTGCTTCCATAATGTTTCTTTGTGGGCAGACATGGAGCTCTTCACGATCATGCTGCACGCATGGCACTCACCTTCACACCTTCTCCGAACCGGAGGTTACCCAGAAGACGCGGCAAAACCAGAGGTGATGTCATCGCATGCCGCAATATACCATAGACAATGAATTTACCTTTGTTAGACTGTAACATAATTATCAACCTTTAACTTTAACTAGAAAATAGTTACAAACAAGTCATTTACAGCATAGACCCAACAAAGTCAAATAAATGCCTTAAGGGCAACACATATATCATATAATCATATTTGTCACAAATCTCCACATAATATCTATCTGAGGTATACATCTATAGATAGAAGAGGAAAGAAAGAACAATCGAAAGAAGAAAACTATGTGCAGAGTAGGGAGTAATTTTTTTTTACAACATATTCATTGATTGTGAGAGTAAAATCAGTCCTATGAGGTGTTATGTAGTTAAACCATTTTTTTTCCAGTATGAATAAAATTGTTCCAGCTTATGATTAACAGATGTTGTTATCTTCTCCATTTTGTAAATGTCCATTGTAATTTCCATCCATACATTTAAAGTTGGGCTCTCCTGAGATAACCATTTCCTGGTAAGGGTCTTTTTACCAGCCACCAGCAGTACATTCATTAAATATTTATATTTATCTCTTTTCAACCATTTTTGAGGTATATACCCAAAATGTATGGTCTTACTCTTATCATTGAAATTTGCAGAATATAACTTAATCGATCTACTCCCTGAACAAATAAGAACCAAGAAAAGTGAATAATAAAAAAGGTAAGGAAGGTGTGGTTCCAAGGCTGGGGTCTCTAGATGACCCTGGGTTGGGCTAGAAGAAAAGTCTAGCCGTGGGGGATAGCCCCTCCTCCTATAGGGCCCCTGTTGCAGTACCTATAAAAGTAAGTAAAAAAAAACTATGTCTATTACACAGAAAAGATTTCCCTGTGTATTCTTCCCATGTATATATTCTCATTTAGGTGGGGTAAAAGGAATGAATAAATGAATTTTTAAAAAATTGAATAATATAAAATCCACATTATAACACGTATTTCTCGAGATAGGTATATCACCGTCTATATTTGCTTCCGTTTAGTTTATCAGCACTTTTAAAGTTAACCAAACCTTATGGCTCTTCTGGAGGAGGTGAGGGCTGCCCTCGGAGAACTGACATTCTCTTCCTAAAATCCTTCTCTTGTCCTGTTCCCGTCCTCTGCTTTCCAGGTTCTCTTACTATTTCCCAAGCAGCTCAGGACAACTGCTCAGCCAGAATTTCTCTTGGTTTGACCACGCTAATGGGCAGTCCTCGGTTGTTCATGTCTGTAGTCACCTCCTCCACCGTCTGGTACAGTGGCATCTATTCTTGGTAAGATACCCTCAGTTTAGCAGGGTACAGAGTTTGGAATTTAATCTTTTCTTCCTTTAATATTCGTTTCGCTTTGGAATATTCCTTCTGTTTCTGTAGGACCACCAGGGGGTAATCATGATCGAAGTATGTTAACTTCCCGTTCCAAAACACCCTCTTCTTACCCCAGGCCCTTCATAGAATCTCTGCCTTGCTCTTGAATCGAAGGAATCTAAGTACTATGGAGCGCGGTTTATCTTCTCTGTCTCCGGGGGGGGGGGGGGGGCTGCGGGATGAGCGCACGATGCGCCCTTTCAATTTCAATCTCCATGGTCTGAGGAATCTCCAGTGCTTCCCGCAGCAGCTTGTCTACAAATTCTGTCATCGACAATCCCTCCGCTCCTCAGGAACATTATAAATCCTGATATTTTTCCGTCGCGATCTTCCCTCCTGGTCAAGCAATTTACTTTCCTGTTGATTTAATATTTTTATCGTCTTACTTAGTATCTGTTCCACGTTTTGCACGCGATCTTCCATCTTCTCAATTCGAGTCTCTGCCACCACTATTTTCTGATTGACGTTGGCGAGCTCTGACTTTATATCATTGAGTTGCTGCTTGATATCTTTTTGGACTTCTCTTGTCTCTTCCAAAATCTTTATCACATTTGCTGCTTCACCTGCACTAGGCCCATCGTCAGCCTCGCCGCCACGCGCACGTGCAGGAGAGCTGCGTGCTGCACCTCTCTCTTCCATAGGCTCCGCAGTGGTGCTTTTTTATCTCCATTCTTGCCCCCCTTATCAATTCAGATATTTTTGAAAGATTTTATATTTGATGGATTAACGGGGCGAAATATGCGTTTTTCCAGAGGAGCTGTTGACTTAAGCTGCCATTCTGAACGATGACGTCACCGGAACCCCAACGTGTCAAGTTTCAACACACTTCTCTGAACTTTGTGAGGACAGAGCAGGGCGATTTGCTGTAGTCATGGATGGGTTCCACCAGTTCTGAAAGCCTCAGAAACTATGGCTATCCAACACACTGTTAAAGATGAAGCAATACACTGGATGGCCAAGCAACAATGTACACTGATTTATTAAATGTGAGTTGACATGTCACCATCTTCTATTTGCACACAGAAAATAAAATTCATAACAGTGTCTTATTAGTTCTACATCCATGACTTGATAAACATACATTTGGATGTAATTTGCAGAAATTATTTCCAACCAATTGAAACCGCCTGGTTTCCTCGATTGCGTAAGTCCAGGGAAGGCAACATCTGGCTCTGCCAGACCCGTGAGATTCAGGTGCGCTGAATCCCACCTCAAACCCTGGTTTGTGTGGATGCTATTTCATTTGCTACCCTGTTACAAATTAATGTCACGAAATAACAGCCAGTACACTGCATACAATTAAAGGAATTATATTTATGAATCTTAACTGAAGGGTTAGTAAAGAATAACAAAAAGAAAAGGTCCCATTCTAATTAAACAGTCAAATGTACACAAATTGGAGCTCATGTTGAACTTCTCTGTCAGTTGCTCACTGAGCCCTCGGTCAACGTGAAAACACACACCACCTTCCGAACGTCGCTGGCAATCTATCTCAAACAAACGGGTCTCTGATCGGATCGTTTGCTATGACCAGCTCTCCCCAGCGTCTTTTCTCCCCATCTTCTCTCAAGCAAGAAAAACCCCAAGCATAACCTTACTGTCCCTCACCAGAGAAACCTCCTCTTCAGTTCGACCATCTTAATTGGATGGCACACACTTCTCATCTCTCATCTTCAACAATAACCCAAACGTAAGCTGAAAACAAGCAGTTCTCATAGAAATACAGAACAACACAGAATGAAATACATGCAGCGTAACAGTAAAAATATGAACCAGGGCATTGCACAATGTTCCCTCTAAGATGTGCGAGTACACATCTTTTGCTACAAGCACACAAAGGAATTTAAACTGCACACAACAGGTTGTTACCCTCTACCTTGTTGGCATGTTTTGGGTGTGAATTGGGATGATGTTTTTGCAGGGAAATGTACTATGAACATGTGGTCGATGTTTAGAGATCTCTTGCGGGATGTTAGGGATAAATTTGTCCCGGTGAGGAAGATAAAGAATGGTAGGGTGAAGGAACCATGGGTGACAAGTGAGATGGAAAATCTAGTCAGGTGGAAGAAGGCAGCATACATGAGGTTTAGGAAGCAAGGATCAGATGGGTCCATTGAGGAATACAGGGAAGCAAGAAAGGAGCTTAAGAAGGGGCTGAGAAGAGCAAGAAGGGGGCATGAGAAGGCCTTGGCGAGTAGGGTAAAGGAAAACCCCAAGGCATTCTTCAATTATGTGAAGAAAAAAAGGATGACAGGAGTGAAGGTAGGACCGATTAGAGATAAAGGTGGGAAGATGTGCCTGGAGGCTGTGGAAGTAAGCGAGGTCCTCAGTGGATACTTCTCTTTGGTATTCGCCAATGAGAGGGAACTTGATGATGGTGAGGACAATATGAGTGAGGTTGATGTTCTGGAGCATGGTGATATTAAGGGAGAGGAGGTGTTGGAGTTGGTAAAATACATTAGGACAGATAAGTCCCCGGGGCCTGACGGAATATTCCCCAGGCTGCTCCACGAGGCAAGAGAAGAGATTGCTGAGCCTCTGGCTAGGATCTTTATGTCCTCGTTGTCCACAGAAATGGTACCGGAGGATTGGAGGGAGGTGAATGTTGTCCCCTTGTTCAAAAAAGGTAGTAGGGATAGTCCGGGTAATTATAGACCAGTGAGCCTTACGTCTGTGGTGGGAAAGCTATTGGAAAAGATTCTTAGAGATAGGATCTGTAAGCATTTAGAGAATCATGGTCTGATCAGGGACAGTCAGCATGGCTTTGTGACGGGCAGATCATGTCTAACAAGTCTGATAGAGTTCTTTGAGGAGATGACCAGGCATATTAATGAAGGTAGTGCAGTGGATGTGATCTATATGGATTTTAGTAAGGCATTTGACAAGGTTCCACACGGTAGGCTTATTCAGAAAGTTAGAAGGCATGGGATCCAGGAAAGTTTGGCCAGGTGGATTCAGAATTGGCTTGCTTGCAGAAGGCAGAGGGTGGTGGTGGAGGGAGTACATTCAGATTGGAGGATTGTGACTAGTGGTGTCCCATAAGGATCTGTTGTGGGACCTCTACTTTTCATGATTTTTATTAACGACCTGGATGTTAGGGTAGAAGGGTGGGTTGGCAAGTTTGCAGACAACACAAAGGTTGGTGGTGTTTTAGATAGTGTAGAGGATTGTCAAAGATTGCAGAGAGACATTGATAGGATACAGGAGTGGGCTGAGAAGTGGCAGACGGAGTTCAACCCGGAGAAGTGTGAGGTGGTACACTCTGGAAGGACAAACTCCAAGGCAGAGTACAAAGTAAATGGCAGGATACTTGGTAGTGTGGAGGAGCAGAGGGTTCTCGGGGTACATGTCCACAGATCCCTGAAAGTTGCCTCACAGGTGGATAGGGTAGTTAAGAAAGCTTATGGGGTGTTAGCTTTCATAAGTTGAGGGATAGAGTTTAAGTGTCGCGATGTAATGATGCAGCTCTATAAAACTCTGGTTAGGCCACACTTGGAGTACTGTGTCCAGTTCTGGTCACCTCACTATAGGATGGATGTGGAAGCATTGGAAAGGGTACAGAGGAGATTTACCAGGATGCTGCCTGGTTTCGAGAGTATGCATTATGATCAGAGATTAAGGGAGCTAGGGCTTTACTCTTTGGAGAGAAGGAGGATGACAGGAGACGTGTTAGAGGTGTACAAGATAATAAGAGGAATAGATAGAGTGGATAGCCAGCGCCTCTTCCCCAGGGCACCACTGCTCAATGCAAGAGGACATGGCTTTAAAGTAAGGGGTGGGAAGTTCAAGGGGGATATTAGAGGAAGGTTTTTTACTCAGAGAGTGGTTGGCGCGTGAAATGCACTGCCTGAGTCAGTGGTGGAGGCAGATACACTAGTGAAGTTTAAGAGACTACTAGACAGGTATATGGAGGAATTTAAGGTGGGGGCTTATATGGGAGGCAGGGTTTGAGGGTCGGCACAACATTGTGGGCCGAAGGGCCTGTACTGTGCTGTACTATTCTATGTTCTGTGTTCTATGTTAAGTATATTTCACGATTGTTCACAGTCACATTTCCTTTTCTGGTTTCTGATGCAAACGGTGTTGACAACATGGAGTTTGTGATGATTTGTCTTCCATTTTTAGTACTGGCTTGTTGACAGTGTTTTACTAGCTGTTAAAATGAATATATCTATATATAAACTATAGTGCGCACGTGTTGTTATCACTGGGCAAAAAATTGCACAGCGTAAGATTTTTGTGCACGCTGGTATTACAATGTTTTCACTTTGACACGGAAGAGTCTTTTATGTTAATCAGTGTCAAAACAAGCCAAATTAAATCCACTGTGATTCAATGTTATTAAACAATAAAACATGAGAACTTCCAAGGGGGGGGTGAATATTTTTTATATGCACCGTACTGTATAACTTGTTATGAAAGTCTAGTCATCATCAGTACCTAATATTGACTTCCTAGCATGGAGTCTGTACTCTGTATTTATCAGTACAGAGTGGGATCTAGTTGTTTTCAATTATCAGAGAATCCCGTACATATTTTGTGACTACCCACGGAGTAGCAGGTGCTTATTATTTTGATGAGTTGCTGTGAGGAAAAATGTCAATGTTTACATTGCTCAGTTGACCTGCCGTTACCTCACTGAAACTTATCGAAGTAGTAGGCACAGGGGCAGATCATTCAACCCCTTAAGTCTGAACTGCATTCAATAAGATCGTGGGTGATCTTTTACCTCTGCACCATCTGCTTGTGCCAAACTCAAGATCCTGATTCCCTGAATAACCAAAATCCTATTGATCTCTGTATATTGAACATGCACAGCAAATGAGTCTGTTACCTCAATGAAGAAATGTCTTCCCTGTCCTGAATAGCTGGCAGTTTCCTTTAAGGCTGTAACCTCAGGTTCTAGACACCCCAGTGAAGGGAAACATTATCCCTGCATCAACTACATATGTTTCAATGAACTCACCTATCATTCTACAACATCAGTTGCTCATGTTTATTCAATTAGAAATTTAATGGTAACTCATGAGATGTTACCTAATTTCAGCAGTTTCCTATTATTTTGCTCTGAATATTGTGTAGAGTGTGGCACCTCAGACTGTGCTTCAGGATATCTTTGAAAAGCACAATGTGCCAACTGCAAGGTTTTTAATTATATAGGTGGTAGTATTTGTGCCTAAGAAGTTAATTAACAGTCTGTCAAATATCTAAATTCAGTTATAATTATTACAGTTTTTAAATTGTCTGTCAGTTTATATACTACTAGTTGCATTAAGTACATTCTTATTGAAATCCCAGTGTTGGGAAAAGAGCTGTGTGCTCATTAGTGGTATCTGTGGTTTGAGGTTCAGCTGGTTATAACTGTGACTGTGCCGCTGGGAAATTGTGCTATGCAGCCAGTACATGCAGTAATTGGCCCAAGACTGTCTAAAGCCAAATGACTAGAAATTGAACCAATTTTTGCCCAAATTCTGCAGTACTAGTGACAGTACCAGTGAGGGCAGAGTGTCAGCTTTCACAGGATAAATTGGGTTTTGTGGCTGCAGATCAACACTTTTGTAGTTTACACAATTCGGCAACGCTACTTGGCAACCTTGTTTGTGATTTAAGGGAACATTGCTGACTAGTACAGGTTGCTCAAGGGCCACCCAGAACTGCTGAAACACAGTGAGCGACATTTCCCACATTTAACAAGTCAAATGTTCCTTAAGTGACAGCCCCAGATGTTACATCGAACTATCTAACTGGAAAAATTAATATGGTGATGATTAATATGGTTGTGGATTACAGGAGGAATGGAGACAGGCTAACCCTTATTGACATCAATGGATCTGGGGTTGAGAAGGTAAACAACTTTAAGTTCCTCGGCATCCACATCACCGAGGACCTTACGAGGTCTGTACACACTAGCTGCGTGGTGAAGAAGGCACAACAGCATCTCTTTCACCTCAGGTGGTTGAGGAAGTTTGGTATGGGCCCCCAAATCCTAAGAACTTTCTACAGGGGCACAATTGAGACCATCCTGTCTGGCTGCATCACTGCCTGATATGGGAACTGTACTTCCCTTAATTGCAGGACTCTGCAGAGAGTGATGCAGACGGCCCAGCGCATCTGTAGTTGTGAACTGTCACGATTTGTTACGGATCTCCGCCATATGTCATATCTTGCTGCTCACTATCCCCATTGGAATTGTCACATGGGTGTTCATATTGGATATTTCCTTTAATTTAAGCAAAGGAAAAGTGATGTCAAGAAATGATGGCTTCCTGAGAGAGGAGGTAACCATTGCCGAGAGGAGTTCCACTCAATAATCTCTGATGTCTGTGCCAAAAATAGTCCCATTCACACAGCAGCCAGGTCAATGTGGATCTTCAGAATCCCTTTTCTCTGATCAGTGTCGTGTTTCTGGCAGCATTCATCATTGGGGAATGTGAACTACCAGAGGCTGATACCACTCAGAAGGATGAATTCTGTGGGACAAGAGCCATTCTCTCCTTCCTTGACTTCTCCCTCTTGCAAGGTTAGAGAGCTTAACTAGAATGACAGATGAGCACCAGATTCACTGGTAGAACACCGTAGACATCCTCAGAATGTGATTCTGATGTCTTCACAGACTCCAGACATGGATGTGAAGATCTCATTGTGTATCGTATGTCCTTACTCACCTGGAGAAGAGGGATACATATGTTAGGATGCTGTTTCTGGACTACAGTTCACCATAATTCCCTTCAGACTTGACAGGAATCTCAGAGAGCTCGGCCTGCACCCCACCTTGTGCAGTTGGATCCTAGACCTCCTATCGGATCGCCAACAGGTGGCTAACATGGGCTCCCTCACCTCTGTCCCTCTGACCCCCAGGGTTGTATTCTGAGTCCCCTTGTCTACTCCCTTTGCACCCCCAACTGTGCTGTCACATACAGCTCCAATCTGCGGATCAAACTCACAGATGACACGACTTTGATCAGCCTCATTTCTAGCAGAAATGAGACAGCCTACAGAGGAGAGGTTGACACCCTGACATGTCCAAAAACCAAAAGAGCTGATCTTGGATTACAGGAGGAACGGAGACAGGCTCGGCTTGATCAACAACAATGGGTCTGCAGTTGAGAGAGTGAGTAGTTTCAAATTCCTCGGTATACACATCACCACTGATCTCACCTGGAATCTACCACTGGCTTTGTGACAAAAAAAGCACAACAGTGTCTCTTCCACCTCAGACGACTGAAGAAGTTTGGTATGGGCTCCCAAATCCTCAAGACCTTCTACAGGGGCACCATTGAGATCAGCCTGACTGGCTGTATCACCGCCTGGTACCTGAGCTGCACCAATCTTGATTGCTGGGCACTGCAGATAGTGGTTCGGACACCCCAGTGTATCTGTGGAGATGAACTTCCTTCCATTGAGGACATTTATAGCAGCAGGAGCAGAAGGAAGGCCTGGAAGATCATAGGAGACACCAGTCATCCCAACCATAAACTGTTTCAGCTGCTTCCATCTGACAACCACTACCGCAACATTAAAGCCAGGACCAACAGGCTGTGGGACAGCTTCTTTCTACAAGCCATCAGACTTTGACATTCACATGTCTGTACATTGAAATGGAGTCATAATGCAAAGATTTTTGCTCCCTTATGTTGTGGGATGGATGTAAGATTTAAATAAATTCTAAAGCAGCCATATCAGGCAGCAGGTCTTGAAGTAAGGATCCCCAGAAAGTGAAAGCCCCGGGAAAGCAGTAGGAGTAGAGGATGAGACATAGAGGGACATGGACCTGCGGTTTCCTTAGTCCAGAGTTAGATGTGGTTAGATTGCACATTGAGGAAATGTGCCACACATGCATTGAGGAATCAAGTGAGAGCTACAACAATCAGTGAATTACAGTCGCTCTTTGACAAAACATTGCAATAATGGAATCTAATTTGCTTCATGTGCTTTGCTGAACTGGAGCCAAGCAACCTCCAGAAGAGGTTTCTTTCTCTATCTCTGATGCTCGCAGTGGTATAATCTGAACATGTTGATTTTAATAGAGATTCAAGTCACTTAGTATCTTTAGGAGGAGATCATTGCCATGGAAAACTTTAACTCTAAGCACCAATTAATTAGATTCAGCAAATCCAATTGGAAGTGTTTTGAGAAAAAGAAACTGACATTTTGAGGACTTGTGAATTATCAATGCAGAACATTAAACTCTATTCAGCACTGTAGCTGACATAAAATTGTTCTATGCTTTATCTTTCAGAGTATTCCACAGTTACCATGTGCAAAGGCACTCTATAACTACGAAGGGAAGGAGCCTGGTGATTTAAGGTTCTGCAAAGGTGATGTCATCATTCTACGACGTAAGGTGGATGAGAACTGGTATCACGGCGAGCTGAATGGGACCCACGGCTTCTTCCCAGCTAGTTATATTCAATGTATCAAGCCACTTCCACAGCCACCTCCTCAGGGCAAAGCACTTTATGACTTTGAAGTAAAAGATAAAGAACAAGATAAAGATTGTTTGACTTTCTGCAAGGTAAAATGATTGTTTTGCAAATGTCCAAAATATTTGTTTTTGACTTGTTTTTGACTTCACTTTTATTTTAGCTTGTACCTACATGGATTCCAGACAACTGGAATTTTTGACAGTGTAACAGACATTTTTAGCAAAATAACAATGATATCATACTGTTACAGAAGGGTATAGATTCCTTCAAAAGCAAGCTAGGCTGCTCGCTCTCCAGGGTTAACTGAAAAATTAACAAATATCCAGTGTAGCACTCCATTTTATATGACCTACTTACAATTTGCAATCCTAAGCCAAATTACAATTGATATCAGAATGTAAAGACTTCATGTTACAAAGACTCTGAAGCTGGATACCGATAGGTTGAGTGAATGGACAAATACTTGTAAAATGGAGTTTAATGTGGATAAATGTAAAGCACTTTGGTAAGAGGAATCTAAAGGCAGACTATTATTTGAATGAAGAAAGATTGCAGATGAGCACAGTACAGAGGATCTGCACAAATCACAAACCATTAGCAAGCAGGTAAAGGCGTAGTTTGGAAGGTAAATGGCATACTGGCCTCAATTGAGGAAGTCATAGAGAAGTACGGCACAGACACATCTAGTCCATGTCGAAAACACTTAAACCACCTACTCCCATCGACCTGCTCTGGGACCATAGCCCTCCATAGCCCTCCATACCCCTACAATCCATATACCTATCCAAACATCTCTTAAGTGTTGAAAAGGAACATACATGCACCACTTGTGCTGGCAGCTCATTCCACACTCTCATGACCTCTGAGTGAAGACATTTCCCCTCATGTTCCTCTTAAACTTTACACCTTTCACCCTTAACCCATAGTCTGAGGTTTTAGTCCCACCTAACCTCAGTGGAGAAAGCCTGCTTGCCTTTGCCCTATCTATATGCCAATATAACTTGGATATAACATAAGTGGTTTACTAAGTAAGTTTATTTAATTAATAAAGAAAGTTCTCTAATGATACAGAGGGGCATTGTTTAGCTGGAAAATTAGATGTAACAGTGAAAGATGGAACTTGATCCAGACAAAATTAAGATAAAATTTTGGGACATTAAATACAGGCAGAACACATACAGTAATTGGCAGGTGTTGATATACAGATGGCTCTTGGGACGCAAGTTCATAGTTCCCTGAAAATGCCAACACAGGAGGATAGGGCAGTGATGAAAATATGTGGCATGCTTGCCTTTATAGGCAGAGGGCATTGAATATAAGAGTTGGGATATCATGTTGCTGGTGTGCAAAACTTGGAGTATTGTGTACAATTCTGGTCCCCAAACTACAGGAAAATGTGGTAGTGATGGGGGGAGAGTGCCTAAGAGATTCGCTAGCATATTGCTCAGAATGGAGGCTGTAGTTGCTTAGAGAGATTGGATAAATTGGGTCTGTTCTTACTGAAGTATTGGAGATTGAGGGGTGACCTTATAGAGGTCTGCAAGATGATGAGGGGAATAGATGGGATGGGTAGTTAAAGACTTTTTCCCAGGGTAGGGGAGTCTTGAACTAGTGGGCACAGGTAAGAAGAGAGATTTTTAAAAGAGATCTAAGGGGCAAGTTTTTCATATAGAGGGTGATGGTTATATGGAATAAAATGCCAGGCGAAGTTGTAGAGACAGACATGATCACAGTGTTTAGAAGACATTTGAACATATACTTGGATCAGAAAATTGTAAAGCCTTAATGCAGGCAATTGGGATTAGTCAGACAGGCATCATGAAGAGTTGGGTTGAAGGATCTATTTCTGCGCTGCAAAGGCCTAGGTCTCTAGAAAGCTAATTAATTTTTTCAAAGATCAGGAAACTGAAGGCTATGGAGAACTGACACAAAAGAGATGAGACCTAGGTTAAATTAGGCATGGTCATATTGAACAACAGGATAGGCTTGATGAGCCAAATAGCCAATGCCTCATCTCATATTCTCATACTCCTTAGCAGCTAAGACACACCTTCCTCTAATATCAGATGAATCTACATGAAGAAAATTCAAACAATGTAAGCTATATATCTTGCATATAACCAGTGTTCCCACTAATTATATGCAAGATATGCCCCTTCAATGTAAACTGGAGTTTGAACACATCTTCATCACACAGTGAAGGTTTTGAAAGCAAAATCACCTTATGCCATATTACACAGTGTTCAGCAAATGATGGAAAAGGGACAACTACAGGCAAAATGCGGCCAACAAATAGAAGTTTAAGTAAAACATAGGTTGTTATACACAGCAAAACGTAATTGATTTTCTAAGAGTCATCAAGATTCTTGGCCCGAAATGTCAACTCCTTATTCCTCTCCAAGGATGCTGCCTAACCTGCTGAGTCCTTCTAGCATTTTGTGTGTGTGTTACTCTAGATTTATTTATATTAAATTATTTCAAAGTCTCTTAAAAAATTCTTATTATTTGCTCAATGTCCTGAGATGTGAGGAAACCTTCAGTTCCACCCACTGTTCCAGTCCATTATTGAGAACATCTTCCATGCTTTTGGTGATGTTCAGTTACTCAGATAATTTCCTTTCCACCAAGTTTTATCATTTTGTTAAAACTTTTATGCTTCATAATATCAGTTCATAATCTAATTATAATTATTTACATGTTTAGTATTACATAGACAGTGGATTCCGGTTAATTGGGTTATCGACTAATTCGGGCAACCATTTATTTGAGACTGGTCACAAAGAACGAAAACAAATCAGGAAAGTAGCTAAGATTCCATTTGTTTATTTGGGACACTATGTCGCTTAATTTGGGACAAAAGACTATTGTTGAAAATTTTCAAAGTAGCATCTGTTGTGTGTTTGTGTTTAAAAAGCAGTGAATTTTGTCACTGGTAGTAGGTGAGTAATAGACAATAAGACAATTCAGAACGATTTTACTCACTTAGGTTTTAAGCACTCAGGCTAGAAATGCCCAGGAGTGAAAGTGAAACGATTTCACTACTTCAAGTTAGGAACTATGAGGAATTTGAGGGTATAGACAATCATCTTGAATGTTGATTAAAATGAAGATTTGAGGATGCAATCATCAAAAGTACCGTTTGAAGCCAGTCCACTCTCTGCACTAGGTGTCTGGGCTGATTTTGTTCATTTGCAGTCAATCAAAAGAACGCAGCAGTGTACACAGGATTAATTCCTCTATCAGTAACTATTAGGAATCAATGCACCGTTTTATAGTACAATAGCAGGATGGCGAGTGTTCTAATTTGCTCTGTAGTTCATTTAAATTCATAAATTACTACTCAGCTCTATGGTATTTGTCTTTTTTATACCTTTTTAACTATTTGCAAGAAAATTTGGGAAATTAGGGCTGCCGCTTTATTGGGCCAAAATGTACTGTCCCCAATGTGCCCCAATTAACTGGAATGTACTGCATAGGATTCAATAATCTTAAATCAGAGTTGGCTTGAAGGCATTTTTAGGCCAGATTCTGGACAAATTAGGTGAAAATTGGCTGTTGGCTGTTTAGAAATAGATTATGGAAATTACATATATGTTTCTAATTTCAAGGTCCTAAATTAGCAATTGATCTCACTACCTTCCTGTTTTATTTTAGTGTGTTCCATGCCTGTGGGTACAAACCTCTGATGGTTTAGTTCCTATTGTAAATTGTCCTCTTCTGAATGCCACATATATCACTCATTTGTCACTCACTCCATCTAAACTGAATCTTTAATGTGCCTCCCTAATAGTGATCAAAAATTTTAAAACTATAGGCGTTCAAAATCTGCTTAATGGAGAAAGAGAAAATAAATTATGAAAATAAATGGTTTAGTTCCTGTTGTAAATTTGGATCAATAGAAATAAATGTGATTCATTTCTAAGAGTGACTTTCTGCTGAATTTAGTTCATTTAAGTACGGAATTACTTTTATTGGAAAAGACTGATGATGAATGAGCTTCTGGCCGACCATGTATATTTTTCAGCTGCCTTGTAATGGAGAAGGAAAGATAAAGTAGGAATTGCTACTAATTTAGAGAAATTTTCAAGATCTATCAAGTTTTTTTAAAATCAAGAGACAGCGATAGAATCTGAATGATAAATCACAACTATTTCAATTATACTGGACAGTTTTCTCTTCATGCGTAGAGTCGATTTTAACTCCATCTGGCCCCAACCCTCTCACAACGGGAACTGCTATGGCAAGTGATGAATTTGGATCACCCCTGATCCATATGCAGTTTACCGCAGAACAAACTCTGGGGAGTTACCACCTACCTCATGGACTTCATTCGGATGGGATTGTTGCTGTTGCAACCCCTCTTTAATCATGGATTCTGGAGTGTCAATAACTGAAAACTGTCAAGGTGAATTCCTAAAGTGCCCAAAATAAGCTAAAGTAATGTAGAAATTTTGTTATTTTGTTGTATCCTTATTCAATCCCCACAGTCCACAAGGTATATCTGGTGCTCAACAGTTTCGGTCTCTTTTTATTTTCTCCCCTAGTTGTTGAATGAAGTTCCTTCACCATTTTGCCCTTACCCTTTGCCCCTGAACTGCATAGATTATAGACCCAATTTATTCTATTCTTTTTATATTAGGCCATGGTTTGTGTTTTATACCTTTTCACTGGATTTATCCATTCAGGACGTGCTCTGGGTTAAGACTGACCCAATAGGTTTGTACTCAAATCTTTTGGCAATACAACTTCAACTTTACGATCTGACGTTGTGAAAGTTGTGACTTGTCAACTAAGCAGTTAAGGCCCTCAGTGCAGAATGTAGAAAAGCATAAGGCCAATGAGAAAGTAGTGCTTAGGTAACATTGGTTTAAGAGTGTGAAGATACAGAAAGATTGACGTAGAAAGGGGTGGCATTCTGTTGTTCTTGAGCTCTGGGAAAGACTGAAGACAAGGGTTAAGTTAAGAATGCAGAAAGGACAAATATTTGTTGGATGGCACTTTATCATTAAAAAGCAACAAGTAAAAGGCCCACGTAAGTAATAGAAGAATTAGTGTTGATAAAATTGGGAGAAACAAGAAGGGTTACAATACAATATCCAAACATTCGGGTTAGGATTAGGGTTAGTAAATTGTGGGCATACTGTGCTGTGCCAGAAGCACGGTGACACCTGTGGGCTGCCGAGCACAGTCCTCATTGATTTGATTTGATGCAAGTGATTCTTTTTATTGTGTGTTTCAATATACATGTGACAAATAAAGCTAATCTTTATCATGTGGGGAGAAACACTTAGCATATACTAATCACATTCTGGAACTCTGTCCAGGAATGGGCAGTTGGTGAATGCTGACTTGTTAGATAGGCTTGGATAACATAGAGTTAAAAATTGTGCAAAGAGGAATAAGTGTATAGTTTAACAAAGGAAACCAAGGTTGTGGGGGCAGCTCTAGAAATGGAAAAAGGTTCTTTTGTGATCAGATATCACAATATAGGGAAGAATGCCAATAGATTAAAATCTGAAGGTATTACTTTCAAAGATGATATTCGTTGAGACTGAGAAATTCTTGTACAGTTAGTAGCACCAGTTTTTGCAAGGTCTGGTTTTCTAAGACATTGGAAGCCACCATGCATTGTACATGCTAGAGTCACAGATCTTGTGCTACTTGTGGGGCTGTGTTAAGAACAGTGGGAACACTGGAACAAATCTCACATAGAGCATGAGACCAAGTCCAACACAAATTCAAGGACCCGTGCTTACCTAAGTGCCTGGCAATGTATCCCAGGGTGATTCAAGGACTGGAATCTTGTATTGGAGCAGACTTGTAAATGCCATTTGAGAGTTACTCCTGCATTCAAGGTCCATAGCATTTTGTAAAGCAGATGCTTGTGTTAGAATATTGGAACAGCAACATCAATTAAATATTGTATGCTCCTCCATGAGTGCTTGTCATACTCCTGGAGAACCATGCTACAATTTTCTAAAAATACTTATATCCATGTGTGCAGTCACAGAGAAAATTATTGTTTTCTGCATAAAGATGGTACTGTAGAGAAAGATTAGCCCACAGAGAAGAACCAGCGAACTTATAGCACCGGAAACTTGTTTGTATTGCAGTTTTTATAGTTGCTGTGATTTTCATTTGATCTTTAACATTCCTATCTTCTTTGGGTTTCAGGATGAAATTCTGACTGTCATAAGGAGAATTGATGACAACTGGGCTGAAGGAATGCTGGGCGATAAGATAGGAATATTTCCTCTTTTGTACGTTGAGGTGAGGCTATCAAGATTGTAATAATCTATTCTCCATAATGAAGCTTTAGATTGTGTTTTAAGTTATCTGTAGCTGCATCAGAATCAATAATGCGGCCAATAACTTGCATTGATTTGCCCTGTGTGAAGCTGTAGGGGGAGGCTGAAGGTCAAAACTCGTGCTGATCAAATAGTATTTTGACAAAGAAATATTATTGCCACTTTTGAAGTCCACATTACTTTAACTCCTGGGACTCATTTGCAATCCATCAGCATCTGCCATTCTTAAGCTGTAGAATGAGGAACAGGGCAACTTTGAACAGGTGAGAGTTGTGGGGTCTGAAGATGACTCAGTGATCTGTAGCACCTGGGATGGATGTCTTCTCTGTGGATCCTTAAAATGTGATTGGAGTACTAATGACATCAAGTTCCAGCGTGCATGGTAATGCAAGTCTCTGTTGCATCTTGGCCACAAAAAAAAGAGGATCCAAAAATGATGGAGGTGTCAGCAATTGAGTAGCTGTTTTTCAGAGTCTTTGCAACGCTGTTAACTGGATCTCCTTCACACTCTCTTCCAACAGTCAGCAAAAATTATCTAACATTACATAAAGGAAGAGAATAAAACTTATGCATTCTTCTGGGTTAAAGTACAGTATTACATAGAATATGCCGCACTAAAACAAAGTATTTTCTGCTGGTGCTGAATCACCACACAGCTCTGTCTATTTCATCTCAGCCTTCTACAAACTGTTTTACTCCTTCTCCTTTCATGTACTCCTCCAGTTTCCTTCTGAAACCATCTAAACTATTTGCTTCAAGCATTTCCTGTGGTCGCGAGTTCCACATTTCAGACACCCTATGCAAAAGAAATTTCTCCTTTCAGTCTGTAGTACCTTTTGGCTCCAAGTTTAGGATTATCCCATAGGTTGAAAGCATACTCACAATGTCCATCTTGTTCAACTCATTCATCATTTTAAAGACCTGTATTAGGTCATCTCTGAATCACTTTCCCAAAGAAAAGATTCCAAACCTGTTCATTCTCTCCTGTCTATGTAGAATCTCTTACTTCATATAGAAATGGTAAAAGGCTGTTTTTTTTTTCGTTCTCTTGCTCTTATTTTAAGTGAAATGCTGGACTTTGTGTGACATAAGCTGCATATATTTTGGTAATTTGCACATTGAAGTCTTTTTTGTCAGCCTGTGACTGCCAGATTTTGTGCTTCACACTTGACCACACATAAGCTCTATCAGTTCAAAGTTCATAATCCTAGAATAGCAACAAAATAGCATTAATAGATAAGAAATATGCCAATAAATGCTCGCACCGTTAATCTATTGGTAAATATCTGCCAATAAAGCACGCAGAAAGTTGAAGAATAAAACTACAAATATAGCTGCAATAATAAAAAGCACATTAAGAATTACAATTCACTGTAATTTAATGATTATGCATTTGCCTTCACCATGTTTGAAATCTTGGTGATTCTCCTGCTTCTGTAGAGTTACAGTGTTGTTCGTATACAACATTCCGAGCGAATCTTTTCCCACCGTGTGTTTTAGATTTAAATGTCTGTTCTGGGAACGACTGACCTTCTACATTCCAATCTAATTGTGAAATCGCATAACGTGGCCCCGCTGTAGATCTGCCAGGATCTGTGAAATGCTGGAGGTTGCTGAAGTGTAAATGTTATGACAAGAGTAGTAACAGTGTGACCAGACAGTGGAAACGATGAATAAATCAAGTTTTACTAATTTTTAAATGCTTGATTTTTTTTAAAAAAATGCTGAAGAAATCCCAAAGCTAACTTTAGTCACTTAGTTTAAGGCAGCACAGTTTCCTGCTCCAGAGAATTACAGAAGAAGTGTTAAATAAATTGGAGGCATTTGGTTCACTCAGAGCAGTCTCTGATGAGTGAAGCAACCAATCAGTCTCATGTAATAAAAGTAACCAAGTTGGAATCTGTGATCATTAGCGGTGGGAAGGATATAATTGCAAAATAATGTAGGTTCAAGTACTTAAAATATGGTAATTGAACTGAAATCGCTGAATATGCTCACGCTATTACCTCTCCACATTGCATGTTTCTTGCTTTCCCTTTTAAGATACTGCTGCAGGCTTGTAAGGAGAACTTCTCCCATTAGATGCCCTCAAGTGACTCTTTAACATCAGGCATTGACATTGATTGGACTTCCCAGTGCATTATTAGTTCGAGAGGTAGCCTCATAATCTGTCCTGTGTGAGCTCACTGCAAGTACAGATTTTGTTGCCTGCACTGATTCATGGAAGAATAACTTAGGAAATTTTATGTCCAGTGCAAATAATATTTTTGGAAGATTTAGTGGCTTTGTTTCCATCGTTTAAAGTGAGAGGAGTTTAGTCTTGCACAGAATAATGAGCATTTTTTAAAAAACTCTTCTTGGCAAGAAATTGAAGAGGAAAAGGGTGGGAGAGCTAAAAATCCATTTCCCGTCCACGATGATTTATGCATCAATTAAAGCCACAGTCCTACACATTTCAAACTTTTGAAGTATTTGCCAAGTTTGCTATTCCCACAGTAGATAATTTCTTTTCATCAAACTACTTTATTTGGACTAACATTTAAAATTAAGTTCACTCCTAAATCAGATTGCTCAGTTTGGATTGTTTGTTGATTTATTTTTTTCACCATTAAATTCACACTTTTTAAGTGTGCTGCACTGTTCAATTTATAAGACAATTCATTATTTTTTATTGCATTGAAGAGTAGATTGAATCCAGAATTAAGTTTGCAGTTTGTTTTAGCTGATCCAAGGCATGGTGTTGGGCAGTAAAATTGTGAATCACAGGCTCTTAGTATGATCTTGTGAAGCAGTGTCCACAGTTCCAGGCAGTATGCAGAAGATCTGAATTAAAATAGCTTTATGACTCTATGACTTTAACACCTGAAATCAAATGTAATCAACATAAGAATTTCATGCATTTTGATGATCTAACTAAAATAAAGACTGAAAATGCTGTAAATCTTTAGCAGGTAAAGCAGTAGCTGCCATAAAAGAAAGAAAATTAACATTTCAGGCAAATAGCCTTTCAGCAGAACGGGTTTATCATGCCCTTACTGGAAATCAAAACAAAAAACGCGAAGTGTCAGAAATGCTCAGCACATCATGCAGCATTTACGGAGAGAGACATAGTTATTAGTTAGGGTCAATGAAACAATTACATATAATCACAAACTAATCTTCACGTTTGGTGGTGACCCTGACGATTTTCTCTTTACTGGCTTCTTCCTGTGCTACAGTTTCATAGGTGCTGATTGGTTTGCCCATCGATCCTTATGGCATCACTACTAATTGGGCCTATGGATCTGCATCCCCACATGTGGAAATTGATATTGATTAGTTGTGGGATCCAGGCTGGTTCTTCTCTCCCCAGATAAAACACACAACAGCCTTTGAAATCACTTCCACCACCATTACAGCAGGTCAAAGCTGGTTTAGCAGGGATTGATGATTTAACCAGTATGGCTCAACTATTCATTCAGAAAAGCCGCTGATCCTTTATGGAGTCCTATATTGAGTCCTTCCAAGGCTCTTGGCCTGTTAATGTGTTTCTTTTGAGTGCTTGCTCATTTTCTGATGCTTAAATTTTAATGCATAGAAAATCCAAGATAAGATCTTTCTCCAGATGCCTCTATTTGTACCTGGCTGTGCTCTGGGGGAGATTATGTCTGAATCAGTTGGATTAAAAGTGAGCAAAGAAGCATAAGTTACACAAGCTAAGGTTGTTGTCAAACATGAGGATGAACTCAGCCAGGAGTTTAGGCTCCAGCTTGTTTCTCCCTGGCATAAACTGGAAATACACAGCCCTGTATGTTAGATGTCAACACAGTCCACCTTGGCTGGAATGTCACTATCCTATTGTTGCTGGCACAAGGTTTTGGAATGGTGCTAGACCCTTAGGTGTGTGGAGCCAGACCCTTAAGCAGGGGTTCCCAACCTTCAACCAGTACCTTTAGGAAAGAGATCTGTAGACCCCAGGTTGGGAATGCCTGCCCTAAAATGAGTTACTACATTCTGCAAGGGTGATGCTTTAGAATTCAAAATGAAAAATCAAAACAAGTTAAGTCTTTCTCCCTATCAGAAAACTTGTCACATGTAAAAAAGCAATCCAGTTGTTTCCTGTGGCTTCTGCTTATATTGAAGGCCACGAGCTGGCCATTTATGAACAATTGGCAATGTGTAGAAAATACTTCTTGCCTTTAGCTCCAAGTAAAGGCTCAAAGTTGCTGCTTTTGCATCTGATCAGAAATGATCAATTCAATTCCATCTTGAGCTTTGAGCACATTATCCAGAACAACGAAATAGTGTAGTACCATTTTGTCTTGGATGCCCTAGTTCAAATGGGGTCTAACCTGATGCCTAGTCAACCTAACCCATTTTTGCCCTTATCATGGGGAAAATTATTGAAGCAAAATTGGACTGAGGATATGATCACACAAATAATCCCAGAATCCCATCTGATTATCTTTTCTGTTTGGAGATCAGACTTTCCCAAACATTTTTGATGAACCTTCTTTCACAGATTCACGGTCCATTTGTGACTGCTTTTTTTTCCAGAAGCAGCACTTTTATAGAGATTAACATAGTCAGTAAAATTTGAAACAGAAATCATCATGATTAGTACTGTTGTAATACCATCTCTTGGAATTTACTAAATTTAGAAAATAATGGATGATAACCAACAAAAGAGACTTCAGATAGTGGAATCTCATTTGCACAGTTACACATCTTTTTTCTGAATGAATCCAGTCTAGTCCAATGCTTGCGATGGAAAAATATATGGAGTCTCGATTTGATTTTAGAGAGGTTCAGCCCCAGATTATCTGTACATTCAAATGATTTCTTTACTTGTCTTTATCTAAGCTATTGAAGAATATCCCATTTTACACAGAAGTGACTCTTTCAGTTAACTTGGTAAACTCAGTTTGAATTGAATGCCACAGCGAAGAATGGTTTTAGAATTATTCTTCAAAGCAATGCAGCAATGCATAACAGATAGTCTTAGCTTTGGTGACAGAGTCCTCTGAAAATGGATTTCAAACCCAGTAGAAATCCAGGACTCTTTCAAAGAAAGTTATTTGTTTTTTTTTAAACATCATTTTAGTTGTTTTTTAAACATCATTAGGACATAATGCATGCCAAATTTATCCTGATACTGTACTGGTGTTTAAAGCAGCATTAGGACATTGGTGTCAAAGGAATATTTTTCGGACAGAATATTATACAGAGCCACTACTATATGGTAGGTTTAGAGCTATTGATGTTCAGCCAAGCATTGTTTACTTTTAGAATCAATGTTGCAGTTTATAATAGAAGCCAATGACAAGAGAATACTCATATTGTCTTACCACACACTAGTTACTTGAGAGGAAAAGATTTTGGCAAAGTTCCAATTTGTTGTACATGATAAACAATGTTGCAAAGTTCATTGAATCTATTAACTAATCCAGAATAACTAGGAAGTACGTGCCAAGAAATGGAGAGAAGGCACCTGTGATCATAATATGCACAATATGATGCTCTGTTTTCACAACTTTATCGCAAGACCTTTCTTTATTATCTTCATTTATCCTTTTAGTTCAAAGAGATTTAACTTCAAAAAAGATCTGCTGGTTTATCTTTGAGCGTGAACTTTATTGTACTTGCACCTGATTAAGAAAGTTTCCAAATCGCTCCATAGATTTACTGGCTACTACCTTTGTGATTACCTCCAATCCTCACGGATCTATGTTCCTGTGCCTGGGACTCCTAGATCATCTAAGAGTTTCATCACGTCACCACACGTGATCGTGTATTCACTTGTCAAGGCATTAAGCAATTAAGTTCTACCCCTAAGTTTTCCCTCCTTTAGGATACCTCAATAAATCTGTTTCAAACACCAGGATTTTGATTCTTCCTTAATGTCTATTGGTGGCTCAATGCCAATTTATTCCTAACTCTCTGACAAGGTTGTTAGGGATGTTTTGCTACACTGGAAATGTTATATGTGTACTTGTTGTGCATTGTGGGCTAGAAAGTTGCTCTCTTATTGACATTTTTTAATTTGTTGATTTCATCCTATCCCAAGGTGGAATTTCAGCACAGTTTTACATTAAAATTGTGTTTTGAAGAGGACTCCCTCATAGTTACATTAGAATAAACATCCAAGAGTCGGGGGCTACTATAGTGTAAGGAATACTTCATTGAACTGGTAGATTTACACGGATATCATATGGATTAGTGACAAACTGTAATTCTGGGAAATGACAATGCTTACAGATGGGCTGCTATAGCTAGCTTCCAATATACCTTTGCCTTACTAAAATAGTATAGATATAAAATATTTATGTAAATTTTTAAAAAGCTGAAACAAAATTAAGATCAAATGTAAAATATGTGCTGTTACAGGACAATAGTTGAACTCTGGCTAATTTCTAACATTGGTTGCCGGCTCTGGTGCACAAAATCCTATTCTTCTCATTAAAAGAAGATGCCTTGATGGATGACAGGACTTTACTTAACTCCGTGAGCCTTCAGAATCTCCCTGCAAGTTAATTTGGAAACCTCTTAACTAGACAAGAAGGGGATGGTTATGGTGCAACGGTTAAACTACCATTGCAGGTAATCGAGTGATCTGGTGTGCATCACACCATGACAGCTGTAAATTCTAAAATTATTCAATATTCTTGAGTAAATTAACACTAGTCACTATTTTTCTGAACGTTCTTTAATAATCTGCCTGATTCACTAATATCATTTGGGAACAAAACCCATGTTATGGTCTCTCGTTTTCTGGGCTCATTGTCCATTAAGAAAGCTGGTGGTGGAGGGGAAGAAGTTGTTCCTGTAACACTGAGTGTGTGTCTTCAGGCTCCTGTACCCCTCCTTGGTGGTAACAATGAGAAGAGAGCATGTCCTGAGTGACAATAATGGATGACACCTTTTTTGATGCATCATCTTTTGAAGGTGTTCCCAGCGTCGGGGAGGCCAGTGCCCATGATGGAGCAAGCGGAGCTTACAACTTTCTGCAGCTTTTTCAGATCCTGTGCTGTGTCCCCTCCATACCAGACAGTGATCCAATCAGTTAGGACACTCTCCATGGTACATCTGTAGAAATTTGCGAGAATCTTTGATGACATAACCAATTCTCCTCAAACTCCTAATGAAATATAGCTGCTGTTGTGCCTTCTTTGTAAATGCATCAATATGTTGGGCCCAGGACAGATCTTCAGAGGTTTTGACACCCAGGAACTTGAAACTGCTCGCACTTTCCACTGCTGATCCCTCAGCGAGGACTGGTGTGTGTTCCCTTGACTTCCCCTTCCCGAGGTCCACAATCAGTTCCTTGGTCTTGCTGACATTGAGCAAGGGCATTGTTTCGTCTCCACTCAACCAGCTGATTAACCTCACATATGTTCACCTCCTCGTCACCATCTGCAATTCTGCCAAGAATGGCTGTATGTCATTGGCAAATTTATAGATGGCATTTGAGCTGTGCCTGGGGGAGAGAGTAGAGCAGTGGCTAAGCATGCATCCTTGAGGTGTGGGTGTGTTGATTGTCATCGAGGGAGAAATATTTTCTGATTCACGCAGACTGTGGTCTCCCAATGAGGAAGTCAAGGATCTAGTTTCAGGGGAACGTAACGAGGCCCAGGTTTCAGAGCTTGCTGATTAGTACTGAGGGTGTGATATTGTTGAACACTGAGCTGTAATCAATAAACAGAAGCCTGACATAGGTATTGCTATTGTCCAGGTGAGTCAAGGCCGAGTGGAGAGCCAGTGAGATTGCATTCATTGCAGACCTATTGGGGCAATAGGTGAATTGCAGTTGGTCCAGGTCCTTGCTTTGGGAAGAGTTGATTCTAGCCATGACCAACCTTTTAAAGCACTTTATCACAGAAGATGCAAGAGCCACTAGGTTCATTGAGACAGTTCACCCTGCTCTTTTTGGGCACCGGTATGATTGTCACCCTTTTGAAACAGGTGGGAACCTCCGACTGCAGCAGTGAGAGATTGAAGATGTCCTTGAACGCTCTCACCAGTTGGTTTGCCCAGGTTTTCAGAGCCCCACCAGATACACCATCATTGTAAGATGCCTTACGAGGTTTCACCCTCTCAAAAGATATTCTGCTGTCGGCTTCTGAGACAGCGATTACAGAGTCACCAGATGCTGCAGGGATTCACGTAGTTGTAGTTTTATTGTCCCTTTCAAAAGTGAAAGGAAGGGAGTCAAGCACCACGGCCATTTATGATGTTAGGTTTCATTTTGTAGGAAGTAATGGCCTGCAACCCCTGCCAGATCTGACAAGCATCCAATTCCATTTCTAACCTCAATCAGAACTGCTTTTCACTCTTAAAATAGTCTACTGTAGGTTGTTCTTGGACTTCTTGTATATTTCTCGATCACTAATCTTGAATGCCACAGATCTAGCCCTCAGCAGACAATTAATCTCCTGATTCATCCATGGCTTTTGGTTTAAGTGTGTCTGGTAAGTTCTTAAGTGTCGTTTGGAATGGCCACTCAGTTCAGGGGCAGCTTAGGACGGATTAGAATCAAAGTCATAAAGTTATCGTATGAAACAGCACAAAACCAGGCCCTTTAGCTCACCATGTCTGTGCCTCCATTAAATATTTATCTATATTAATCCCATTTAGTATTTATCTATATCAATCCCATTTACCAACACTTGGTCCATAGCCTGCTCTGCCTTGCTGATTCAAGTGCTCTTCCAAATGCTTCTTAATTTTGTGAATTTCTAACTCCACCAACTTTTCAGGCAGTCCATTCCAAATTTCAACCAACCTCTGCATGAAAGAATTCTTCCTCATTTCCCCTCTAAGGCTGTTACTACTCTGATCTTAGAAAGCTCTGTCAAGGAAAAGAGCGAGTCGTTCTACAGTTTACATAATTTTATGATAGCTCTATCAGTTCTCCCCTCACTTCCTCTGCACCAAGAAAACCAAATCCGGTCCACCCAGTCTCTCATCATTACATAAATGTTGTCCTTGCTGGTGCCACCCAGATCCTGAAAAATTCATACATTAAAAAAATGTATATACTGTACCTCATTTTGGAATTGGATTTGATCATGCAGCAGCTGTGTTTCTTGGTAAGTGGTTATGGGAAATGGGTGAATTGTGGGTGTTGTGGTTACTATGTGGAATTAGCCCCCTAATTCATAGCATATAAGAACACAAAATATCATGTCTTCAAATCGAGAGCTGAAACACAAGCCTTGGAAATACCCATATGAGCCATCAAACGGAAAATGAAAATGCACAGAGAAAAGGAGGGAAAACAGTTCCCATAATTTAAGCAAATCTCACAGCAGTGTATAAATGATGCATTAATTCCCATGAATCCCCACAAGTCTTATGAAAAATAAAGTATATAATCAGAAACACACGAGAAAATGTAATTCAATTCCATTGAAAGTACATATGGATAACATTATGGGACAACTCATCAAAGTTTATTCACCCCAATACACTCAAGGAATTGCTGGCAGGATTTTTGTTTTGTGTTTTTTTTTCCAAAATGAAACTCCTTCAGAACTTTCTGAACATTCTGATACTTCTTATTTGTTTGCAGAAACATTTACAAGATCTTGTATTTACAGTGACATAATTACTTTTCAACAGCTCTTTTCCCACATCCTGCAATTTAGTCTAGCATTGAGTTGGTATATTTTTCCATTTTGATGTTTTTTCACACAAAAACCATTTACAAATTTTGTTGCACTATTTCAAATGGACAACTTGCTGCAGGATTATCCTAATATTAACTATTCCACTGGGGTTATCGAAATGACTTAATAGTATGGACTTTGTTGAACTAAGCACGTTATTCCAACAGTTATTTCTGGCACTGTGTCGTATTCAAGGCCGCCCCTGAGCTCTGGGTTCAGTGAATGTTGGTACTAAGGCCAAATGCATATTAATATTCCTGTTTGTAATTCTCCTGATGGTTTAACGCCGAGTTACATGGCCATACAAGTACTAATGATGGGACATCCTTAACAGGAAGGAAAAGCTGCAGATGCTGGAAAGCTGAAATAAAACCAAAAATGCTCAAAGAACTCATCAGAACAGGCAGTAACAAATGAAAGGGAAACTTAATGTTTCAGATTGATAATCTTTATGAGATAGTGCCATTCTATACATTTATTCCCATACTACATTAATATGTCGCATTATGTAACAAAACTTTCCTGCCATTATTGATTTCTAGTATAGATGGTGTGCTCTGCTTTTTAGGATGACTTTTTTTAAAACTTAGGGATACAACATGGTAACAGGCCCTCCCAGACCAAGGCGCCCGTGCTATCCAGTTACAAGTGACTAATTTACCTACTAACCGGTAAGTCTTTGGAATGTGGGACGAAACTGGAGCACCCGGAGGAAACCCATGCAGTCACGGGGAGAATGTATAAACTCCTTCCAGACTGTGGTGGGAATTGAACCCCAGTCTCTGGTGCTGCAAAGCAATGTGCTATTTGCTATGTTACCATGCACCCCGGCAGTGTGCTTATTTATTTACTTAGAGACACAGCGTGGAACAGGCCCTTCTGCCCCAACGAGGTCAACCACCCAGCCGCACACCTATGTAACACTAGCCTGACTGAAGGACAATTTAAAATGAGCAATTAACCTACCTACCGGAAACAGGAACACTCGGAGGAAACCCACGCTGTCATGGGGGGAAAACGTAAACATTCTTTACAGGCGGTGCCAGATTTGAACTCTGAACTCCAGAATAGTGTTACACTCACTGTTACGTTACCACGGTGCCCTAAAAGGTGACCTCGAAAGGACTCAATCCCTCAATCTTCCCATCCGAAGTCAGACACCTTATACATTAGGCCACACGGTTGGCAATCAGAAACTTTCCCGACACTTATCAGAAACTATAAGCTCCAGCAGTTTTAGATGACTGGTGACATTGAAACAGAAATCCCAACATTCGTTACTGCTAAGGACAGCGAGCCAAAAGAAGTGAGCTGTTTGGGAAGAAGACCAAAATAAATGGAAATATAGATTGAAGTAAAGTCTTGAAGAGAGACAGCAAAGCAAGAGAGGTATGAAGGGAATTGCAAAGCTCTGAGGCTTAGACTAGTTTAGGTCCAGTGCCTAACAGTGGGCAAAGGGAAAAGTATGTGGGTTTGCCTACACTTGATCATGGTTTACCTGTGCAGTGCTATATGAAATTGTGAATGTCTTGCAACAATAAAGTCCCATAGTAAATCAGTTATTTCCAATAGCAATTAATTGTCTGACATAAATGGCCTCTGGTTTAAGTCATTAATTCGCGGAGAGTCTACAGTTCTGGTTTGGTTTAGGAATTATAATTTTGTCTTATTCATCTAATTTTGTGCCACAACTATGCTTGATATAAGTGACCCCACTGTATATATTTGGAAAAAAAGCATATTGGCTTCCCCACACTTTTCTCCCCCTCTAGTACTGGCAGACATGGCATCTCATTTTGCTCTGTACTTCACAGCTCTTATGCTTGTCTGTTTTTTGTTTTCTCGTCTATGGGCTTGCCTCCTAACAGTTCATATTCACTCATTGGGGGAGGGGAAGGGGGAGGAGTTAAAAGACAGGGGCTTATGTGCAATAGGTAGAAATAGTAAAGAAGGAGAAAAAATGACTCTATCCCCTCCCAAATGGTCCCACTTATCACCTACCAACTTGTCTCACCTCTTTATACTTTTGGGGCACCTCAAGTGGCAGCAGAACTCTCAATGGATACAATTAAATATTCTTGTTTCAGCCTGATACAGCTAAAAATCACATCTGCTTCCAAGGTTAGCATAGTTAACAAAGATGTCTTCATGCGATTAAATGAACTATTGCTGCTTAAAACTGACGGAAACAAAGTCGATTGTGGTAATATATATTATTTCTGATTTTGCACGATTTTAATCTATTCAATATACGTATACTGTAATTAATTAATGTATTTATTTATTTCTTCTATATTATGTATTGTATTGAACTGCTGCTACAAAGTTAACCAATAATAACACCTGGTTCTGATTCGGGTTATCTTCCCTCCACACTCACAGTCTGATGCAGGTTTGCAACCTGAAATGTTGACCATCACCCTACCTCCAAAGATGCTGCTTCATTTGTTGACTTCCTCCAGCAGTTTTTTATTTGCTCTATTTCCACATTTCAACACATCTCTAGTTCCAGGATCAGCATTTTAAAAAAATTTTCATGAACTCTTTACTTTGTTTTCTCCCTGTCTCCTCCTTCCCACCAGACCGTTATTAAATTGCTGGACTTTTCCCACATAGGATCTGTCTTAAATTGGCCACAAGTGACAGTCAGAGTTTCTTTTCCAATTGAGGGATTTAATTTACTGTTTGGTCAGCCGGCACCGTCAGACTGGACCTGCTACTTATTTTCTTGGAAAGCAGAACATCTATCTGGAAGTTGCAGTGCATACTCCCATCTTCTGGCTTCAGAATGACAACACAGGCAGTGATACAATTAAGTTAAGTTTCTAAAATATAACATAAGAAAGAAAATAGGAAATACACTTACCCCTTACACCTGCTTCACCATTCAATAGAATCATAACTTTTAACTTCAACTCCACTTTCCTGCATTCAACCCATATATCTTGATTCCTATAATATCTAAACACCTATTGACCTCTATCTTAATTATACCAAGCAACTGAGCCTTTGTTGTCCTCTTGGCTATTCACTCTAAAAAGATTCAATGCCCACTGGGTGAAGAAATTACTTCTCATATCCTGGATGGCTGATCCCTTATTTTGGGACAAAAGCAAATGCTGCAGAATTCAGTATTTCTGAATAGCATCTGTAGAAAGAGAAACCAATTAACATTTTGAGTCAAAAATGCTTCACCGAAGCTAAGAGGGACAGCAAATTGGTCTGAGTAACAGGGAAGGTGAGGGAGGGTATAGAGTCGAACAAAGGGAATGTCAGTAATAGGGTGAAATGATGGACAGCTCCTTTGTCTGTGTGATGTGCTGCTAATGTTGGTGAAGTCTGGATGATCTTGGCCTACTGGGATATGCCGATCAGGTAGGAAAATATAAATAAAAGGAAAAGAATGGAACAGCATTGACAGACACAAATGGCCAGAGATTAGGCACTTCAAGGCAAAAGAAAATCTCAGATCATCTCAGGTTTGTTCTGGCAAATTTACAAGTCATTACTCAAAAATCCAAAATACTGAATAAAATTTGTTATTATGGACCTTGTGGGGGAAAATAAAGACAAAATAGAACTGAAACAATAACTTTAGCCAATTTTATTTTTTCAACTCTCACAATAAAGTTGTAATTCTTTCTGAGAACTGCTATTTATTGAGAGTTTTTGGCCTCACTTGGAGCATTCTTTGCAATTCTAGATGCCCCATTACAGGAAGGGTGTGGTGCCTTTAGAAAGGATGTGAAAGAGGTTTATCAGGATGCTGTAAGGATAAGAGGGTTTGAGCCTTAGGAAGAGGTTGGGTTTTTCTTTCTGTTGTGTGTTGGAGGCTGGGAGATTCAAGATTGTTTAATGTCATTTCAAGTAGACAAGTGTAAATGGGAATGAAATAGTTGTAATTCTGGATCCGAAGCAGCACATTAAAAACACAATAAATACAGTATAAATACATACAGCTTATAAACATAGATGATTATATGTCTATAAAGTGATACTAGGTACAGGAGTGTCTCTGCAAAAGGTGACTGACAGGAGATAAAAATAGTGATGCTGGTGGGGAATGAGTGGGGAGGGGTGAATTAGTGGCTGGAGATGTTGATCAGCCTCACTGCTTGGAGAAAGTAACTGATTTTGAGTTTGGTGGTTCTGGTCTGGATGCCAAGCAATCTCCTCCCTGATGGGAGTGGGACAAACAGCGCATGAGCAGGGTGGGTGGGATCCTTCATGATGTTACTGGCCCTTTTAAAGCACCTTTCTGTGTATACGTCCTTGAAGGTGAAAGTAGGGTGATGCTGGTGATGCATTGGGCAGTTTTGACTACCCATTGTGGAGCCGCCTTTTCTGCTGCAGTGCAGTTTCTTTACCATGCAGTAATGCAGCATCTGAGGATGCTCTCTACTGTACATCTGTAGAAGGATGTATGTATAGATGTGCATTGTCCAGCTCTCTTCAACCTCTGCAAAGCATAGAGGTGTTTGTGAGCTTTCTTGATTGTGTAGAATGTGTTCTGGGACCATGAGAGGTTGTGTGAGATGTGCACTTCTAGGAGTTTGAAACTGCTCACAGTATCCACTGCTGTTTCCAGCAATATAAAGAGGGGTGTGAGTGATGGAGAGTTGTCTTGAAGTTGGTAACCATTTCCTTTATCTTGTTGGCATTGAAGAAGACGTTATTTGCCTGGCACCGGGCATCGAGCTCTTCCACCTCCTCTCTGTAGACCGTCTCATCGTTGTTGGTGATGAGCCCCACAAGGTCATGACATCATCATTGCTGGTGATGAGCCCCACAAGGTCATGACATCATCATTGCTGGTGATGAGCCCCACAAGGTCATGACATCATCATTGCTGGTGATGAGTCCCTCATCTGTCGTGTCATCATTGTTGTCAGTGATGAGTTGCACTGCTTTCGTGTCAGCTGTCGCTTCTGATAGTTTACAAAACTATGAGAAGGATAGACAGGGTAGGCAGTTAGAATTTTTTCCCCAAAATAGAAACGGTACATACTGATGGACATGCATTGCAGGTGTTTGGAAATTAAGGATAATGTGTGGGGCAAGTTTTTTACACATATGATTATGCAGGTGACAGAAGAGTATGTACAGTTCGAAGAGATCTAGTTTAGTCTGGTATTGTGTTCAGCGCAGGCACCATGGGCCAAAGTGTCTGTTTCCGTGCTGTACTGTTCTATGTTTTGTATTCTTCAAAGTTCAAAGTAAGTTTATTATTGAAGTACATATATGCCACCATATATAATCCTGAGATTTGTTTTCCTGCAGGCATACTTAGTGAATCCAAGAAACATAATTCAACCAATGAAAGACCACACCCAGAACGATAGACAAACAATCAACGTGCAAAATTTTGTGTAGATGTACTCATTGGTAGGGAGGATTTTACCTGTGAAGGATTGGGCGGTACCTACTACCTTTTTGAGGGATTTTCCCTTCAAGGGCATTGGTGTTTCTAGATCAGGCAGTGATGCATCCACTCAGTATATTCTCCACATCACATCTATCGCAGTTTGTCAAAGTTTTAGATGTCACGCCGAATCTTCACAAACTTTTAAGGAAGTAGAGGCACTGATGTGCTTTCTTCATAATTGCACTAACATACTGGGCTCAGGACAGGTCCTCTGAAATGATAACACCGAGGAATTTAAAGTTGTTGACCCTCTCCACCTCTGATGCCTCATTGAGGGCTGGCTCATGGATCTCTGGTTTCCTTCTCCTGAAGTCAATAATAATCAGCTCCTTTATCTTGTTGACACTGAGTGAGAAGTGGTGTTATGGGACCACTCAGCCAGATTTTCAATCTCCCTCCTATATGCTGACTTGTCACCACCTTTGATTCAGCCTATGACACTGGTGTCATCAGCAAACTTGAATATGACATTGGAGCCATGTTTATCCTCACAGACATAAGTACAGTGCCTATAAAAACTATTCATCCCCCCTTGGAAATTTTCATGTTTTATTGTTTTACAACATTGAATCACAGTGGATTTAATTTCGTCTTTTTGATACTGATTAACAGAAAAAAAACTCTTTAGTTTCAAAGTGAAAACAGATCTCTACAAAGTGTTCTAAATTAATTTTTAAAAATAAAACACCAAATAAATGTTTACATAAGTATTCACTCCTCCCCCCCCCCTTTAATATGACCCATCAGATCATCACTGGTGCAGCCAATTGGTTTTAGAAGTCATATAATTGGTTAAATGGAGATTTGTTTTTGGAGATCTGTGTGCAGTCAAGTTGTTTCAACTGATTGTAGTAAAAGTACACCTGTATCTGAAAGTTCCAACTGCTGGTGAGTCGATATCCTCGCAAAAACTACACCATGAGTGAGTCGATATCCTCGCAAAAAACTACACCATGAAGACAAACGATCACTCCAAGCAACTCCACGAGAAGGTTATTGAAAAGCACAAGTCAGGAGATTGGATACAAGAAAATGTCCACGTCACTGAATATCCCTTGGTGTACAGTTAAATCAATCATCAAGAAATGGAAAGAATATGGCACAGCTGTAAATCTGCCTAGAGTGTGTGGTCTTTAAAAACTGAGTGACCGTGCAAGAAGGGAACTAGTGAGGGAGGCCACCAAGAGACCTGTGACAACTCTGGAGGAGTTTCAAGCTACAGTGGCTATGATAGGAGACACTGCGCATACAATAAATGTTAGCCAGGTGCTTCACCCGTTGCAGCTTTATGGGAGGGTGGCAAAGAGAAGGCCACTGTTGAAAACCACTCACATGAAATCTCAGCTAGAGTTTACCAGAAGGCATGTGGAAGACTCTGAAGTCAGCTGGAAGAAGGTTCTGTGGTCTGATGAAACCAAAATTAAGCTTTTAGGCCATCAGACTAAATGCTGTATTTGACATAAGCCAAACACCTCACATCATCAAAACTACACCATCCCTACCATGAAGCATGGTGGTGGCTGCATCATGCTATGGGGATGCTTCACTGCAGCAGGCCCTGGAAGGCTTGTGAAGGTAGAGGGTAACACGAATGCAGCAAAATACTGGGAAATTCTGGAGGAAAATCTGATTCACAGTCTGCAAGGGAACTGCAATTTGGGAGAAGATTTGTTTTCCAGCAAGACAATGATCTCAAGCATAAAGCCAAAGCTACACAGGAATGGCTTAAAAACAACAAAATTAATGTTCTGGAGTGGCCAAGTCAGATTCCAGACCTCAGTCCAATTGAGAATTTGTGCATGGACTTGAAAATGGCTGTTTACTCATAATCCCCATGTAATCAGGCAGAGCTGGAGCAGTTTTGTAAAGAAGAATGGGGAAAAATTGCAGTGTCCAGATGTGCAGTGCTGATAGGGACCTATCCACACAGACTCAAGGCAGTAATTACTGCTAGAGGTGCACCTACTAAATACGGATTGAAGAGAGTGAATACTTATGCAATCAATTATTTTGTGTTTTATATTTGTAATTAATTTAGATCAGTGTGTAGAGATTTGTTTTCACTTTGACATGAAAGAGTCTTTTTCTGTTGATCAGTGTCAAAAAAGCCAAATTAAATCCATTGATTCAATGTTGTAAAACAATAAAACATAAAAACTTCTGGGGGGGGTTGGGTGAATACTTTATATAGGTTCTGTATAAAACGACTAGAGCTGGAGGCAAAGCACACAGCCTTGAGGTGCACCAGTGCTGACGGAGATTGTGGAGATGATGTTGTTGCCAATCGAACTGACTGGGGTCTGCAGGTGAAGAAATCAAGGATTATCATTCACCTACCTTACCTATATGAGATACATGTTTAAAAGTGTATGCCCCCATTCAAACTGAAGCTTGAAGGTGATAAGTGGAGGCATAGAAAGCTGCCACCTACCTCCATTCTCCCCTCCTGCCACCTGCCCTTTTCTCTTTCTCTCCTTATCTATCTCTAGCTATTAGCTTCCAGCCTTCAATTTGTTCTTTCACTCCAAAAATACAGCCTCTGCAATTGCTTGTGTCATCAAACACAACTGTTAGCCACTTATGAGATTTGCTTTAGAAACTGACAAGGCAATTTCTTAAATTAACGAGTAGCTGTGGTGCTATTATAACTATCGAGAGAAAAACACTGTGTTGGATGCATCTCCACGCATAACATGAAATCCAATGGAAGATAGGGTTTCTTCTTCCTCCTCTATGCTACAGGGGCGTAGGCCGCTGACAGCAGCTCGGCAGAATCCTCTGTTGATCGGCCCTTGTGCTTCTGCTTTCACCACGTGACTTCCTACATCCTCTAAGTGACGATCCTTCCTCTGCCAGGGGTGAGATCTTTGCAGCTTCTTCTGGCATTTCTGTAGCTCTGGGTTTTGTTAGCCCCGTGCTAAACCCTCCTCCTTTCACCACTGGGCTTGGGACTTTCCATGGTGAAGAGATATAGGGATTCATGTTATGGAAAATTACAATTCTGATGGTTTTCAACAAACAAAACCCCTCCATAACACGGTGGTGGGGGGGGGGTGTGGGCAGGGGTGGTAATGGTCAGCTGTATTATCAAAAGATTAACTGCTACATGGGCATATCTTGTTACTGGCAAGATAAGGATTAGGTTGGTGTAGGAGTGGGTGGAATGTGTTGATGAAATAACAGTTTGCATATTTGATTGTATACATATCTATCATTTAGCGCAGTTAATTACTGAAATCATCAACCATTCTTATTCCTGGCTAGCAGTACTCTAGTCGCATCCTGTAGGCTCTTTGAATGAGTGTCCTGGAGGGTCCCCTCTCCCAGCACACAGGACCTCTAGAACATATTAAATAAGTAAAAGATTAGCTGCAGCCTTAATTGTGCGTTGTTGCTGTTTGGCTACAGTCAGGGCTGCAATTAAAGGTTGATGTCCCTCTGTAACTCTTACACAGCAAGTGTTGGCAGTAACTGAAACGGCTGGGCTCCCATGAGGGTTAGTACAGGTTCTCTTCAGCACACATTTCTTCATATAAGCCATCATAACAATGTTCAAACGTCTTTTTGGCTTATTTCAAGTTTTGTACAAGGAAAGTGAATAGTCTGGTCAAGCACTGGAAAAGATTACATACATTTACTAGGCATGGAAATTACAGCAACATTTTCCGGTTAAGCAGTGTAACTCCTCTGGAAAATTGCAGTGAGTAGAGATATTTTTACACAAAACATACATATGGAGAAAATCAGTCTCAGTTTAATTACACTGGACAGAAAATATTTTTGAAAGTGTTGCTTCCTCAGAATTTTTTGTGGGTATGATAGACCATATGAAGCTGAACACAAATATAATTTCAGACTACTTATATCGCATAGGAATTTGGAGAAACAAGCAATTTTATTGACTATAATGCATTTAATTGCATAACAGTGCTGATGCTTTGCAATTGTTCAACTAAGCTAAAAATGCTTTTTTGATTATTTTCATTTGTACTCAGTATGTGAGGCTTCTTGCTTAAGTGTACATCAATAATCAGCCAGCATTGATGGATTGCAGTTGCCCTGATACCATTTCTCTATGACCGTAATGTCCTAGTGAAAATGTTCACCATGCTTATCACTGACAGCACTAAGATTTGCAGGAATGGGAATGCAGAAGGTTAATCCTTAGTGACATGTTGCACTAAGTGGTTTTGTATGCTTGAAGCATGTTGTCAACCAGCTGCATGTAGCTTGGTGCTCTGTAGTTGCCAAGAAATGTTTCAACAACATCCATGAATACCTTCCTTGTGATTTTCTCCAGTCCCACTAGAAGTTCTTTGAATTGCCTATCATTGTTGACCTGTTTGATTTGTGGACCAACAAAAATGCCTTCCTTAATCTTGGCATCAGTTATTCTGGGAAACATCTATCTCAAATATTGAATTTCTTCACCTTCCTTGGTCATTGCTTTCACAAAATTTTTATAAGCCCCAGTTTTATATGAAGAGGAGGCAAAGATATCCTTGTTGGGATACAAGTCGATTATGTGCCACCTTTTTCTGTCCTGGAACCAACTTCTTATGGAGTGGCCAATCCTTTTTAATGTAATGAGATTCTTTAGCATGACTGTCCCAATCGCAAATGAAACAACAATACGTGGTGTATCTGAGCTGCATTCCTAGTAGCAGCACTACGACTTTCTTTCACCACAGATGTTCAAGTTGTAGTTTCAGTACTGTATCTGTTTCAACAGACTTCCAAATTTCAGTAGTGTTCTTTCATGTGTACTGCATAGCCCATTGGTATTGATGGGTTGACGTTGTGTTTCAGCACAGCTTTCAGGCCTAACACTGACAAATCAATAAAAAGTCACCGTTGTTGTGGGTCATGCTGACAACCCAAAGCATATGTGGACAAGATAGAAAACTTTTCAGTTTACATTGCGGGCAACATTTTAATTGATGAGTTATGAATAGAAACAACACATATCTATGATTCCAAAAAAAAGATTCGTGATAGGGAAATTTCATGGTGGTTTTCATGATCAGCAGCCCAAAATCCATGTCAGGAAGTAAAATCTTTGTTGTCCAGTGTTACAGTAGAGTAGTTATCAAGCTTGACTGACAATGAAATTAACCAATCACCTCTATTCTGTCCATAGCATTGTTATTCTATACAGAAAAATATATTTTAAAAAATAAAGTAACATAAGTTGCAACTGTTGTAACTCTGAATTAAATGCAGAAAATGCTGGCAATATTCAGTAGGTCAGCCAGCATCTGCAGAGAAACAAATTGAGTCAACATTTCATTAACGTGAAATATTACTCTGCTTGTCTTTCACAGATGCTGATTTGTTGAGCATTTACTGTTTTTATTATAACAAAAAATGTTTTCCTTTTTTGGAATCCATATAAGTTCCAACATGGTTGGCAGTTCTAATGGATTTTTTAAAATTTCAAAATATACTTATTCAAAAATAAAATTATATACAATAAACCGATCAATGACTCTCAATCCTTTACACATGTATCCCTTATGATCTCTACATATCCATACTTTTGACCACCCATGTGGCACTCCGTTGGTTCACCTTACCACATCATTATTGAGGGGTATACTCCCCGCCACCCGACCCCTCCCACTCCTGCGGGAGAAGAAACCTAAACCGTGGTCTTTCCCCACCGGGCCCTTGCGGTGGCTGCACCAAGTTTCAGTGCGTCCCTCAGCACGTACTCCTGCAGCCGAGAATGTGCCAGTCGGCAGCATTCTCCCACGGACATCTCCGTGTGCTGGTAGATCATCAAGTTTCGGGCCGACCAAAGAGTGTCTTTCACCGAGTTGATGATCTGCCAGCAGCACCAGATGTGGGTCTCCGTGTGCATCCCCGGGAACAGCCTGTAGATCAGAGAGTCCTCTGTTACGCAGCTGCTGGGGATGAAACGTGATACTAGCCCGTCCATCCTCCTCCACACCCTCTCTGCAAACTGAAAGTGGGCAAAGAGATTGGTCACAGACTCCTCCTCACTGCAGTCCTCCCGTGGGCAGCGGGGTATGGAGACGACATTCCGAGTGTACAGGAGGGATCTGACTGGGAGGGCCCCTCTCATCGCCAGCCAGGCAAGGTCTTGGTGCCTGTTGGTGAGGTCTGGCGATGAGGCATTTAGCCAGATGAACTGGACAGTCTGCTCAGGGAACCACTCGACTGCGTCCATCACGTCCTTCTCCTGCAGCGCCTGCAGGACATTACGTGTCGACCACTGCCTAATGGCCCTGTGGTCAAAGGCGTTCTCCTGGAAGAACTTTTCTACAAAGGACAGGTATGGCGGCAACGACCAGCTGACTGGGGCGTTGCTTGGGAGTGGATCCAGACCCATCCTTCGTAGCCAGGGTGACAGGTAGAACCTGGGCACATAGTGGTACTTGGTGCCCGCATACCTGAGTTCCACACACAACCTGATGCAGCCACACACAAAGCTGGCCATCAGGGTGAGGGCGACATTGGGGACGTTCTTGCCCCCATTGTCCAGGGACTTGTGCACGACGGTCCATCTGACCCACTCCATCTTGGATCCCCAGACGAATCTGAAGACAGCTCGGGTGATTTCCGAGCCGTAGGAGCGGGGGACGGGCCACACCTGCAGCCCTGAGAGCACCTCACACCTGATGACCAGGTTCTCGCCCATTATCGACAGGGAGCGCCCTCCCCACAGACCCAGTTTCTGTTTCACCTTGGCAGTCCGCTCCTGCCAGTTCTTGTTGCACACCTCGGCCCCTCCGAACCAGATCCCCAGCACCTTCACGTGATCAGACCTGATGGTAAAGGGGACACTGGATCGGTTGGGCCAGTTGCCGAAGAGCATGGCTTCGCTCTTCGTGCGGTTGACCCTGGCCCCCGACGCTAGCTCAAACTGTTTGCAGATGCTGATCAGCCTGTGAACTGACCTCGGATCAGAGCAGAAGATGGTGACATTGTCCATGTACAGGGAGGTTTTCACTTGGGTCCCTCCACTGCCTGGCAGTGTCACCCCTCTTATGCCCTCATCCCTCCTGATGGCTTTGGCAAAGGGTTCAATACAGCACACAAACAAGACAGGGGAGAGGGGACAGCCCCGCCTGACTCCAGACCTGATGGGGAAGCTGTCTGTTTCCCAACCGTCGACCTGGACTGCACTACAGATGTCTGTGTAGAGCAGTCTGATCCAATTCCGGATTCCCTTCCCAAATCCCATTTTGGAGAGCACGTCTGCCATGTACGTGTGCAATATCCAGTCGAAGGCTTTCTCCTGGTCCAAGCTGACCAGGCAAGCTTTCACCCCGCCGGCCCCGTCCTGCATGTAGGCAATGATGTCCCTCAGCAGCGCGAGGCTGTCTGAGATTTTCCTGCCCAGTACAGCACAGGTTTGGTCTGGGTGGAACACCTGTCCCAGAGCAGACTTGACCCTATTGGTGATAGCCTTGGACAGGATCTTGTAATCCACATTCAGGAGTGAGATGGGCCTCCAATTCCTAATGTCCTCCCTTTCCCCCTTCTGCTTGTAGATGAGGGTGATGATGCCCTTCCTCATGGACTCTGACATGCAGTCGGCCTGAAGCATAGCGTTGTACACTTCCAGCAGGTCAGGGCCCATCCAGTTCCACACAGCTGAATACAACTCAGCCGGTAAGCTGTCGCTTCCGGGAGTCTTAGTCGACTCAAAGGAACGGATGGAGCCTGTCAGCTCGTCCAGGGTCAGTGGCAGATCCAGACTCTCCTGCTTGCCGTCGTCTAAGACCTGCGCGATAGACGACAGGAAGTTGCGTGAGGTTGTTCTGTTGGATGCATCAGTAAAGTAGTTTATAGATGAATTGTTCACTACACTGCACGGCCCATGGTTTGGGGACAATTCCTTCTGTGAAATTCTTTGGGTGTTACATTACATTTGCTATGTTAGTGCAGGTTATTACTAATGAATATCACAAAAGATTCTGACTCTACATTAAAATTGCTGTATATGTATGGTGGTTGTTTGACTTTATCAGTTTGCCTGAGTTTTACCCAGACTTTTTCATGAGTGCAGATTTTTTCTGTGTGGAGATTAGTGGTACCATTGAGACAGTGGAAACTATCTCCTTTCAGTTCTCCCCTTTCTATTTTTACATATCCTGCTGTTAATCATGAATAAATTGCATTGTTTTACAATAAGCAAATGTATTTCAAATTAACATCCAGAGACAGAGGGAAAGCCATACAGAGGGAGATTATGTAACCCAGAGGTTCGTTGGTTGCAAATCTGCTCCAGTAACTTCAGCAGGTTTATTACGGCACATTCTACAGGGTTTGAGATATGCACCGAATTCCTGCGTTGAATGATAATTGCAAAATGCAGCCTTTTGATGTTATGAAACACTTTTTGTGATGCAGTGTTTAAATATAAAATAGCTGTATAATTTATTGTCAAATTTCTCTTTACATTAACAGTGCCTGCCTGTAAGAGTAGCATTCCTCAGTAACAGCTAATAATCCATTTTGAGACTGATCTTATTCAATATATTTAATAGATACTCCATTTCAAAACAGCAAAGACTAAACCAGAGGAAAAGCATGTTAAAAAAAAGTACCTGTGCATCCCAGCTTTCTTCTGTTTTGTTTTGTATTCATGTACTGTAGCTCTGTCAGATTCTTTTGACCATTGATTATTTTCTAGGTTGGCTGGGGATTTGGTAGATGATCCCAGAGGACGCCTGAGGGCATCCATTTCTTATAAATCTGCTGTACTCATTGACTCACAGTATTCTGTATGATGTGCATTAATAAGTAATATCCTCTGCAAAGATAGTATCATTTGCGTACATTTGGAGAATTAGTCATCATCGGAAGTCAGAGCTGAGGTCCTGGGAGCCTGTCATTGTTTGTTGTGTATCAGCGGGAATTTGCAGAATCCCTGATGGGAAGGGGATAATGCTCAGAACAATGTGAACATAATTCTTTTTTTTTATCTGCGAAACTCTTCGGTAGAAAATATCTATTAATGCACGGATGGTCAGTCAAATTTGACCTGTGCTCAACATTTTCTGTCGTGCCTTGCCTTGATCTGCCCTAGAGTCAGCAAGTTAAAGCAGCATGCACAAAAAGCTGGAGGAACTCAGCAGCCCAGGCAGCTTCTATGGAAAAGAGTACAGTCAACGTTTTGCGCCGAGACCCTTCGGCAGGACTGGAGAAAAAAAGACGAGGAGTAGATTTAAAAGGTGGGGGGGAGGGAGAAGCACAAGGTGGTAAAGGAAACTGGGGGGGGGGAGAGATGAAGTAAAGAGCTGGAACTGAATTGACTTTATTTCTTACATCACATACGTTAGGAGTAAAAATCTTTATGTTACGTCTCCATCTAAATGTGCCATGTGCAAGCATAGTAATTTATAATGATTTATAATAAATAGAACAGTCAATGTAATATAGAGTACACTCAAATCAGCATGAGTTCATCAGTGTGATGGCCTGGTGGAAGAAGCTGTCCCGGAGCCTGTTGGTCCTGGTTTTATGCTGCAGTACTGCTTCCCGGATGGTAGCAACTGGAATAATTGTGGTAGGGATGGCTTGGGTCCCCAGTGATCCTACGGGCCCTTTTTACACACCTGTCCTTGTAGATGTCCTGAATCATGGGAAGTTCACATCTACAGATGTGCTGGGCTGTCTGCACCACTCTCTGCAGAATCCTGTGATTAAGGGAGGTACAGTTCCCATACCAGGCAGTGATGCAGCCAGTCAGGATGCTCTCAATTACCCCCCCTGTAGAAAGTTTTTAGGACTTAGGCACCCATACCAAACTTCCTGAACTGTCTTGAGGTGAAAGAGGCACTGTCTTACAACCTGCTGGCGTTCTGACAGGAAGTCCAGGATCCAGCTGCACAAGGCAGGGTCAGGGCCAAGGTCTCTGAACTTCTTGTCGAGCCTGGATGGAACTAAGATGTTGAATGCTGAACTGTAGTCCAAGAAAAGCATTCTCGCATAAGCATCCTTCTCCTCCAGATGTGTGAGGATGGTATGTAGAGCAGTAGCTATTGTGTCATCTGTCGATCGGTTGTGTCGGGTGGTGAATTGTAGGAGATCCAGTTTGGGTGATAGCAAGCTGCAGATGTAATCCTTGACCAGCCTCTCGAAGCATTTGCTTATTATTGAGGTGAGTGCAACAGGACGTCAGTCGTTCAGGCGCGTTACCTTGGTCTTTTTTGGTACAGGGACAATGGTGGATAATTTGAAGCAGGAGGGCACTCTATACTGGAAGAGGGAGAGATTAAAAATGTCTCTAAACACACGTGCCAGTTGTGCTGTGCGCATCCTGAGCACTCACCCTGGGATACCGTCTGGTCCGACTGCCTTGTGACTGTCCACTCATTGGAAACATCTGCGTACCTCAGCCTCAGAGATGACCAGGTTGCAGGTTGTAGCGGTGGCTTTCCTCGGAGGCTCATAGTTAGCAATGTGGAACTGAGTGTAAGAGTGATTGATCTCCTCTGGGAGAGAGGCCACAATATTGGCGGCACCACTACGTTTGGCTTTGAAGTCTGCGATGGTACACAGCCCCCCCCCACAAGTCACGTGTGCTATTTGTAGTGAATCTTGACTCAGTCTTCTCCCTACATTGTTGTTTCACAGCCTTGATTGCTTTGCGCAGATCATAGATGCTTTTCTTGAGCTCTAGTTGATCACCAGCGATGTCAGCTCGATGTCACGCTGTAAGTGCTGCTCACACGGAACTACTGATCCAGGGTTTCTGGTTCGGGAAGACCCTGACAGACTTCTGGGGGACAACATCGTCGATGCACTTCTGGATGAAGAACATGACTCCATCAGTGAACTTGGAGACATCCTCATCATGGAAGACATTCCAGTTGACATCATCGAAGCAATCCTGCCGCATGGAGGCCGATTGGTCGGACCAACAGTGGATAGTTTTAACTACAGCCGCCTCTTCTTTCAGCTTCTGCCTATACGTCAACAAAAGCAGGATCAAAGAGTGATCTGATTTTCCAAAAGCTGGGCGAAGGAGAGCTTTGTAAGCGATGCAGAAGACAGTGTAGCAGTGATCAAGTGTGTTATCTCCACAAGTGTTCACCTGGATGTGCCAACAAAACTTTGGAGAGACCTTCTTCAGCGGCGCTCAACTAAAGTCAGTGGGTGTGCAGTCTCCACCATGAAGAAGATCTCATACAGTTCCTTCAGAGCCAAGTCAGTATCAGCCTGTGCCGCTGTGATGATAACAGCCGTGAACTCCCTAGGCAGCCAGTAGGGTCTGCACAGCAGCTCCAGGTATTCTGGATCCAGGGAGCAAAAGGATTTGAGGGCATGCACATTTTGGGGGTCGCACCAAGCATTGTTGACCATGATGCATACCCCATCTCCGTTACTCTTCCCAGTGAGGTTTTTCGACCTTGATTGGTGAAAGAGGTACAGGGTTAGAGAAGGGGGAGTCTGATAGAGAGGGCAGAAGGCCATTAAAGAAAGAAGAGGAAGGGGGAGCACCAAAGAGAGGTGATGGGAAGGCAAGGAGATAATGTGAGAGAGGGTAAAGGGGATGGTGAATGATGAAGGGGGAGTATTACTGGAAGTTTGAGAAATCGATGTTCATGCCATCAGGCTGGAGACTACCCAACAGAATATAAGGTGCTGTTCCTCCAACCTGAACGTGGTCACATCATGACAATAGAGGAGGCCATGGATCGACATACCGGAATGGGAATGGGAAGTGGAATTAAAATGGACGGCCACAATTAAAAGGGAAATGATTTTGTCTGTAGATGTACGAGAAGGAGCAGGCTTCCTGGCATCAATTTTCCACTGAGGCATACAGCTGTCTAGGAAGCATATTTATCGTGGGTCACAGAGGAGAACCAATTCTTTGGAATTTCAGCTAAAGCTCTTTGATGTATATTTTCTCTATGCCGGAGAGGGAGCTCGGGGGGTTTGCATGGTATTGTGGTGGTAGTTAGTCACAATTTTATCTCTGTATGGCATATTGTTAAGTGGAAGGTCACCATACTGCAGGTAGACTGCATTTTCCTATATCCCTCTGGTTTAAATACATATCACCTCATCAGGAATATTGCTCCATCATGGTTTTTCTTTTCTTGTTGGCTCCTCCACTCCCAGCTTTATCCTTTATCCAACATCCAATGATGCATGTTTCAACTACCCTTGAAATGGTGTCTTTGGGAACATTCTTTTCATCGCCCTAGGTAAAACTGAGTAAGGTGTAACAGGCTTGGGATGATAGGGCCAGCGGCCAAGAATACAGTGCATGCAGCTAAGGAAGGGCTGGATAATGTCTGATTTGTTTGCATTAACGTCAGACCAAATCTTAGAAAACATTATGGTTTCTGTACAATCTTGTCACCTCTGTTTAGGAATAAAAACTAAACGTCAGAGGTAAAAATTAAAATTGAATTTTCTCCTGGCCGCAAGGGTTTTCAATTGTCATTAAAAATCCTGCAAAGGAAGTTGTTTCAACCTCGGTGCAAAAAAACATTCAAAGCCCAAAGTAGCCATAGCCCAGCAACGTGTGTCTTCAAACACAGGATTTTGCATCATGAGGTGATAGAACGCGGGTCATACCCAAAAGCAGTGCTTTGCATAGTGAGCCATCAATCTCATCTGCTTCATCATGGAAAGGTGCCAACAGGAATCCAGCTGTTTTCCAACAAAAAGGGAGGGAGAGTAGACCCTGACAGTCTCAGCCGCTCCGGAGTCCCTGGTGGCATGTGAAAGAGACCTGGAGGCAGATCCTTTCCCAAGTTCTCAGTGTGTATTGGCCCATAACCCCAAGAGTCTCCAGAGTCAGAAAGGGTTTAAAAATGGAATGAAATTTACGATCTATTCCTGAAAATGTTTGCAGCAGGGGCATGAAATGCCTGCTACTTCCAGTGCTGACATCTTTTGTATGGATTACATTTATGAATAAAAATCTGCACTGCCTCTGAGCTTGGAGGCTGTGGACAGAATCAGCTGCACAAAGGCACTGCATGCAGCTATAATGTGCCCCATTGACTCTGGTAATGACTTCACGTGGCAGACTCCAACTGGTGTAAATGGCCCTTTAATTGAATATCAGCTGGGATTGACTGCAGCCTCCTTCTGCATTCACTACAGATGACGGATTGCACCATGTCAGTTTGATGTGTTAGCTTCATACAGTTAGCTTTTATCATGATGATATGTGGAGTTACAGCCTGCTTGTGCTGGATCTTTGCCAGTTTTGGCATCCAATCATTGGAACTGAGTAAGATGCTCAGCGATTGGTTTGTTAACTCTTTAATTGCAGCTAAGGAACAGTTGAAAATAAATCTTGCAATTAATTTTATCACATGATGTTATTTTGCTGAATGACCTACCAGTAAGAAGGTAACAACGAGCTGATTATTTTCCTCATTTTACAATGCCTAATAATTAAGCTATTCTCATACCTGTTTTTCCAGGCAGGGTAAAGTTAGTGCTGGTTTAATGCATCGGTTGCTGCAAAATACATTTTTCTTTGATACCATAATATTCTATTCCCACATGCCAAATGGTGAAAATAATTTTCAGAATGAAAGCAGTCACTGTGAAATTCCTCATTCCTGCAGTGGTAAAACAAAAATGAAGAATTGGCTGCACAAGGCTGTTTAAAAGCCATGAATGCCTGTGTTTGCTGACCTTTGTTAAATTCAAGGAAGAACTGTACAATTCAGCAATGGAAAAGTGGTCTCTAGGTGGGCACAGCAAGATCTTCCACGTTAGAGGAAAACATGTCTCCATAGACAGAGGGATATAGTAGACTGTGATAATTATTTAATGGGCTACCGCCCAAAACTATTTATTGATCTTCCGTTGATTGCCGATGGCACTGAGCTTCTGGAGAACAACCTCTCCATTGTTACTCCATTGTCAGGTAATGATGTTCAAATGCTGCCAGCAACATTGGAGCCTCTGTAGATGGCAGGATCTAATGCAGATTAAACATAATTTAGACCATTTTTTCTTATGAAATAAAATGTAATTACCTTTCATTTTATTTATTACTGGAAACAATGAGAGTAAACTTAATCATTTTAAACATTAATCAATCAGAAGGATGTCGTCTGCTGGCTTTCTGTCCGTAGACTTTCTCTCTTATTCTTCCAGTCTCTTATCTGGGACACACTGCTGCTGAAAATATTCCAGATGGAAGTTAATTCATCAAATGTCCAAATACGTTGTGCTATTTATACTGTTGGATTTCAGCCAGGAAATTCTTAGAATCTCGACACCCTCCTCATTTTGGAGGTTAGTACAGATAGATCGGTAAAGAGGAAAGTCTCCGGCTACCTCAGCCTCTCTGCCTCTACACCTGTTTTCATCCTGATGTCCTTCTGTGTTTAAGTTTCTTTGGTCTCCAGTTCATTTCCATTCTTGTGCCCTCCCACTGTCAATAAAGCTTTCTGTTTTGTTGGAGCCTACTCTCTGCCACCGGCTTTCTTGACATATTTTGTACAATTTAACCTTATGTCATCCCTCTTAATAGCCCTATATTTCTTCTTATACTTGAGATGACTTGAGGTAGTTTCCAACCTTAACCTGACTATGTCTCTTTTTTAAAAAAAAACAAGCAAACGATCAGCTGATAGAAGGAATAAAATTTACAAATGTTGTCACTGTGTGTTTCTGCTGCAAGATCATGTGTGCTTATAGCAGCCAGGCCAGTGGCACTGTGACTGGCTCCGCAGCTCAGCAGGGAAGGGTAAAGTCAAGCAGAGCGATAGTGACAGGAGACTCGATAGTCAGGGGGATGGATAGGAGATTCTGTGGCCAAGAAAGAGGTGCCAGGATAGTGTGTTGCCTGCCTGCTACTGTACCAGGATCCAGGATATCTTAAACCGGCCACAGAATGTTCTCCAGGTGGAGGGTGAACAGCTAGAGGTTATGGTGTACATTGGCACTGATAACATATGTAGAGAAGTGGAAGAAGGTCTGCACAGAGTGTATAGGGAGTTAGGAAAGAAGCTGAAGAGTAAAACCTCTATGGTAGTAATCTCCAGATTACTCCCAGTGTCACGTGCTAGTGCTAATCAGGACAGGAATAGGATAACAATACAGATGAATGAACTGGTGCAGGGGGCAGGATTTCAGGTTCTTGGACCCCCTTCTGGGGCAGGGATGACCTGTAAAAGAGGGATTGGTTGCACCTAAACTGGAGGAGAACCAATATCCTGGCCAGGAGGTTCACTAGTGCTACGCAGAAGGGTTTAAAGACAAGAAAATGTGCAGATGCTGGTTTAAACGAGTTTGGTAAGAGCATGCAAACCAGAACATTGTGTCTGACAGCGGAGGGATGGAGAGGAAGATAGATGTCAGGGTCATCAAAAACAGGCAGGAGCAAAGTAACAGATACAATGAGATGGATAGTTTGAAGTGCGTGTATTTTAATAGTGGGATTATTATGGGTAAAGATGGTGAACTTAGAGCATGGATCAGTACACGGAGCCACGTTGTGGTGGTTGTTATAACGACTTGGTTGAGAGAGGGAGATAAATGGGTGCTTAATGTCCCAGGGTTTTGATGTTTTAGAAAAGTTAGAGAGGAAGGTAAAAGTGTGGAAGGGTTGGTGGAGTTGCACTACTGATTAGGGACAATATCACAGCTACACTCATAGGGGACACAGTGAAAGGCTCACCCACAGAGGCTGTATGGGTGGAACTCAAAAATAGGAAGGGTGCAATCACTCTGATGGGATTGTACTACAACACCCCCCCTCCCACAATTAGCCACCAGGAGGAACAGATATGCAGGCAGATTAAGGAAAGGTGTAAAAAAATAGGGATGTTGTCTTGAGGGACTTCAACTTCCCTAATTATAAACTGGGACATTCCTAGTGCAATTAGTTTAGTTGGGGCAGAACAGTCCAACAAGAGGAGGGGCTTTACTGGAATTTAAGTTAGATAATAAGCCTGGGCAGATGACCAACCTTTTAGTAGTTGAGCAGTTTGGGAACAGTGACCACAACTCCTTAAGTTTTAACTATAGATAATGATAAGCACGGACCTTGGGGGAGAGTATCAAATTGGAGTAAGTAAGTACATTTATTTTGTAAATTATACAACCTTAAGATTTGTCTGCTTACAGGCAGCTACAAAGCAAGAAACCCCAAAGAGCCCAATTAAAACAAAATAAAGACCAACCCCCAATGTGCACAAAGAGGGAAAAAAATACCAATCACGCAAACAATAGAAGCGAGCAACAATAACAGCATTCTGAACCAAACTGAGTCCTTGGAGCTAAATCCCCAGATCAGCCCAGAATAGGCCCAAAGCCTCGGTATTCAGTTCATCATGTTAGGGGGACAAATCGCCACGAAGTTCACAAACACGAAGCACAGCAGCCAGGGGCGGTCCCACAACTTCAGCGTTGTGGAGAAAGGAGTAAACATCATGGGCGAGTGAGCAAAATCGGCCCAACTCTTGCCACCCTGTCTTTCCAACAGGGCAAATTACAAGAGCACTAGTCAGGAACTGGGGAGAGTTAACTGAGAAGAGCTGTTTTTTAGCAAGTCCACATCTGACATGTGGAGGGTATTTACAGACCAACGACACAGAGTGCAGAACAGGTATGTTCCAATCAGAAGGAAGAATAAGGACAGCAAGGTAAGAGAACTTTGGATGTCGAGTGAGTTGATGAATTTAGTCAAAAAGAAAAAGAAAAAACATGTAAAGCTTAGGAAGCTAGAATCAAACAGAGCCCTGGAGGATTGTAAAGAAGCCAGAAAGAACTCAAAAAGGGAATTAGGAAATTCAGGAGAGCCCTTGGCAAGTAGGATTAAAAAGAATCCCAGGACAATTCTATACACACAGCGGGAGCAAGAGGACAAATAGGGAGAGGGTGGGACCACTCAAATGATAAAGCGGCAAGATTTTCTTGGACGCGAGGGATGTAGGTGAGATCCTTAATGAGAACTTTCCACCTGTATTTACCAAGGAGAAAGTCGTGGTGGATAGGGAGTTAGTGCCAATAGTATTAATATGTCAGGGCATTTCAAAGTAAAGGAGGGGGTAGTGTTGGGTCTCTTAAAGAGCATTAAAGCGGATAAATCTCCAAGGTCTGATGGGTCATAAGCCAGGTTATTCAGAGAAGCAGTGAAGAGATTGCTGGGGCCTAGACCAATATCTTTGTGTCTCGTGTCTAGCAACAGGTGATGTCCCAGCAGACTGACGAGTAGCTAATGTTGTTCCATTGCTCAAGAAGGGAATGAGGAATAATTCTTGAAACTAGACCAGTGAGACCGTAGGAAAGTTATGGAGAAAATGCTTAGGGATAGGATTTATGATCATTTTGAAAACCATGGGCCTAATTAGAGAGAGACATTCAAGGTTTTGCGTGGGGCAACTTGTGTCTTACTAACTTGATTGAGTTTTTTGATGAGGTGACAAGGGTGATTGATGAAGGTAAAGTGTGATTCATATGGATATTCTCTGCAAGATCCTTCATGAGAGCTTCATCCAGAAGATTAAGATGCATGTCATCAATGGTGAATTGGCCATTTGGATTCAGAACTGCCTTGCCCATAGGAAACAGAGGGTCGTTGTTGAAGGGACTTATTCTAACTGGAAGTTTGTGATTAGTGGTGTTCTGCAGGGAGCTCTGCTGTTTGTGATGTATATAAATGACCTGGATGAAAATGTAGATGGGTGGGTTAGTAAATTTGCAGATCATATGAAGATTGGTTTTGTGGATAGCTTAGAAGACTGACGAAGAATACAGTGGGATATAGATCAGTTAGTTGCAGATATGGGCAGAGGAATGGCAGAAAAAGTTTAAGCTGGCCAAATGTGAAGTGTTGCACCTTGGAGGGTCAAATGTAAAGACCGTCCACAGTGTTGTTGAGCAGAGAGATCTTGGGATCCAAATTCATAGCTCCCTGAAAGTGGCTTCACAGGTTGATAGGGTGGTTAGAAGGTATATGACATGCTTGCCTTTATTAATTGAGGCATTGAGTTCAAATGTCAGGAATGTTGTGTATTTAATATTTCAGTAATATTTGAATAATCTTGTTAATATATTATTTGAATAAGCATTCTTCATTTAAATAATGAAATTACAGTTTATATGTATAAACACGTGAATTTTATCCATCATCACACTACCACGTGATATGCTCACATCTCACTCAAAGTAAACATGAAGCTATACCCACATTTCAGACTCCATGCCTTCCTTTGAATTAGTTTAATGTTTTGATGTTACAAAACATAACAAGGAAGATATGTTGCAGCTTTATAAAACTCCTGTTAGGCTGCACCTGGAGTGTTGCAAACAGTTCTGTTCACTCCATTATAGGAAGGATGTCGAGGTTTTGGAGAGGGTTTACCAGGAGGCTGCCTGGATTAGAGGGCACGTGCAAAACCAAGAGGTTGGACAAACTTGGGTTGTTTTCCCTGGAGCTGCGGAGGCTAAAGGGAGATCTGATAAAGGTTTATAAGATTATGAGAAGCAGAAAAAGAGTAGTCAGGCTGCATCCTTTTTCCCAGGGTTAAAATGTCTAATACCAGAGGGCATGCTTTTAAGGTGAGGGGAGTAATTTTAAAGGAGATGTGAGAGGCAAGTTTTTTTACACAGAGAGTGGTAGCTACCTGGAATGCGCTGCCTGGGGTGGTGGTGAAGGCAAATACATCAGGGACTTTTAAAATACGTTTAGATAGGCACATGGATGTGAGGAAAATGGAGGGATATGAACATTGTGTAGGCATAAGGGATTAGTTTAGTTAGCTATTTGATTACTAATTTATTTGATTTGGCAGAACACTGTGGGCTGAGGCGCCTGTTCCTGTGCTTTACTGTTCTATGTTCTATAAAGGTGCAGCATGTCCCTCAAAATTCCCTCCTGGTTTCTCCTCGGACAGTCATAAGAGAGAAGCTTCCAATTGGATGTTAAAGGAGGAAAGCTAGTCAAAAGCTTTAGGGAAGGAATTCCTGATTGCAGACTATTGGCAGTAGTTGACCCAGACACTGCCAATGGAGGGTGATTAAAATCAGGGAGGCAAGAGAAGTCAGAACTAGAGAAATGCACCGATTTCAAAAGGTTATGGCGTTAAAAGTTACAGAGATAGAGAGTACAAAGGTGTGAAAGGATTTTAAGAGGAGGATAAAATTTCAAAATCATGGCATTGCTCAATCAAATGCCAAGACGATCATGGGAAGATAGAAGATGATATATATTAGAATACAGGCAGCAGAGTTTCAGCTAAACACAAGTCTATTTCACATGTCGGATGGCCAACCAGCCAAAGAAACCTAGGAAGGTTATGTGTAAAAATTGCAAAGTGTAGAAGGGTTTCAGCATTGGATGAATTGAAAGAAGAACAGATATTGCGAAGTAGAAAAAAGGCAGAAAGCGTACATTAAGCTTGGGATGGCACAGTATTAGCGATTAGTGCTGCTATATTTCATTTCATTTCCAGAAGCCTGGATGTTACCTGTGTTGAGTCTGCACGTTTTCCCTGTTTTCTTGCGAATCCCGTAAATATCCCCATTTCCTCTCATACTAAAGGCAGACTGGTTGGTGGTAGATAGCTGCTGGAGAATTGGGGTGGGGTGTGGTTTGGAGAGTGTTGCATATGTTAAACTGTAGATGGAATTAATGTAGATAGGTGTTTTATGGTCACTTCAGACATGGTGGACCAAAGGATCTGTTTCATTTTTTCTTCATCTCTATGGCATCAATATTGGGGCAGAGAAAATGATGTGTTTGTAGTCGCATAACCCTCTCAGTTACTGGTGGGGAGGAGGGCAGCTTGCGAAGACAGATAAGTAGAGAGTCTTTAGGGCTGCAAGACAATAGCTAATAGGCCTCCAGTTCTCCTAGCTCATTGTCATGAACCTTCCTAAAGCTCCCATCCAAAATTTAATAGACATACTGTAGGTCCTAATAGGACTACCTTCAGAAACTCTGGGCACTGTTATTTTCAGATTATCAATATGTGGAAAAGAATAAAATATATTTTTTAATATTCTTTTTATTTTTTATTACTAACAAACAAACAAAAAAATACAGCACATCCACAAAAACCACAACCATAACAAAATCAAATTAAATATCGAGCAGCAAAAGGGAGAAAAACATAAAGGCAAAAGTAAACATACACAGCAGAGGTGCACCATACTAAAAAACCTCAGTCCTCACCCTGTGAAGAAAGTCCAATACAGGGAGAATAAAATATCTTGATTCACAGTTATATCTTTCAATTGATTTAATAGGAACAGTAAACTTTAGCATTGACTCTGACATTAAAATTTATCTTGTGCAGGTATGTTGCCACATAGAAGAATTCAACCAAATGTTTTCTCAACTTCTAGAATTTAACGTGCCAACCACAGCTGCTTTATTCAAATATCGTCTCAAAGCCACCACTGTAAAATTCTAAACTCTCAGTCACAATGCAGACATCTTTCTTGTAATGCATTTGCAAGCCCTACTCTGCAAGCTGTGAATTCCTGAGGTTTGGGGATTTTACTTTGTCATGATAAGTCATTTTGCCTTGAGGTGATGCGAGCTCTGACACTGGTAATGTCATTAGGTCTCACAGGCTGCCTTCTATTGTAATGTATTAATTACTGTAAATGAATATGCTTCAGTGCCACCTGCTCCTTTATAATCATTATCAATGATCTGATTTTACTCCAAAGAACATTTAAGACATTACATATTATCACAAAAGTGAAATCAGGAGTGAAAGCTCGCTGTGAAATAACATTGCAAGTTGTATTAGCAACTTTGTCAGATGATGCAATAGAAATGTAAGTGGAATTTGATAAAGCATCACTCAGGTAATTCAGAAAGGACAGGACAAGAGCTGTGAGATCCGGCTGGATTCTCCAATGTTATTCTGAAACAATCACCAATGAAATACAGGTGTATGAGATTCATAGTCAGTGTGCGGAAACGTCACTTCTTTGCTGCTTGTTTCATTCAAATGGATGCACTCAATGACGACTACTTTTAAAATGACTGGATTTCCACGTTCTAATCCTGGTTCATTACCAATTTCTCCTCTCCTGTGGTTCTGTGACCCACTATAGTAGACCCTCCTTGTGACATACCGTGGAAGTCTGATCTGTTTCAACATCAGATAGTCAAAAAGAGATCCACAAACAGCTCTGTTCAACCTGACATATTTCACCACAGATTGGGAGTGTAAACTGCGGGGTGCGTGTGAAAACTAGTATGAGAAAGAAAAATGCTAGATCCTGAAGGAGGTGAGCACTCAGTTATTTTCAGTTTACCGTAGCTGTAAACATCTGCAAGCCATACAGTTGTGCAGTTATGTGCTGAACTATAGAATCCCTCAGACAGTGCTGCCCACAGCCTGCACCTCTGCTCCTGCACGACAGACCATGCTCGTTCCTCAGAACCTGTCAGTGCTGCCCACAGCCTGCACCTCTGCTCCTGCACGACAGACCATGCTCGTTCCTCAGAATCCCTCAGTGCTGCCCACAGCCTGCACCTCTGCTCCTGCACGACAGACCATGCTCGTTCCTCAGAACCCCTCAGTGCTGCCCACAGCCTGCACCTCTGCTCCTGCACGACAGACCATGCTCATTCCTCAGAACCTGTCAGTGCTGCCCACAGCCTGCACCTCTGCTTCTGCACGACAGACCATGCTCGTTCCTCAGAACCCCTCAGTGCTGCCCACAGCCTGCACCTCTGCTCCTGCACGACAGACCATGCTCGTTCCTCAGAATCCCTCAGTGCTGCCCACAGCCTGCACCTCTGCTCCTGCACGACAGACCATGCTCGTTCTTCAGAATCCCTCAGTGCTGCCCACAGCCTGCACCTCTGCTCTTGCACAACAGACCATGCTCGTTCCTCAGAACCCCTCAGTGCTGCCCACAGCCTGCACCTCTGCTCCTGCACGACAGACCATGCTCGTTTCTCAGAACCCCTCAGTGCTGCCCACAGCCTGCACCTCTGCTCCTGCACGACAGACCATGCTCGTTTCTCAGAATCCCTCTGTGCTGCCCACAGCCTGCACCTCTGCTCCTGCACGACAGACCATGCTCGTTTCTCAGAATCCCTCAGTGCTGCCCACAGCCTGCACCTCTGCTCCTGCACGACAGACCATGCTCCTTCCTCAGAACCCCTCAGTGCTGCCCACAGCCTGCACCTCTGCTTCTGCACGACAGACCATGCCTGTTCCTCAGAACCCCTCAGTGCTGCCCACAGGTTGCACCTCTGCTCCTGCACGACAGACCATGCTCGTTCCTCAGAATCCCTCAGTGCTGCCCACAGCCTGCACCTCTGCTCCTGCACGACAGACCATGCTCATTCCTCAGAACCCCTCAGTGCTGCCCACAGCCTGCACCTCTGCTCCTGCACGACAGACCATGCTCGTTCCTCAGAACCTGTCAGTGCTGCCCACAGCCTGCACCTCTGCTTCTGCACGACAGACCATGCTCGTTCCTCAGAATCCCTCAGTGCTGCCCACAGCCTGCACCTCTGCTCCTGCACGACAGACCATGCTCGTTCCTCAGAACCCCTCAGTGCTGCCCACAGCCTGCAGCTCTGCTCCTGCACGACAGACCATGCTCGTTCCTCAGAACCTGTCAGTGCTGCCCACAGCCTGCACCTCTGCTCCTGCACGACAGACCATGCTCGTTCCTCAGAACCCCTCAGTGCTGCCCACAGCCTGCACCTCTGCTCCTGCACGACAGACCATGCTCGCTCCTCAGAACCCCTCAGTGCTTCCCACAGCCTGCACCTCTGCTCCTGCACGACAGACCATGCTCGTTCCTCAGAATCCCTCAGTGCTGCCCACAGCCTGCACCTCTGCTCCTGCACGACAGACCATGCTCGTTCCTCAGAACCCCTCAGTGCTGCCCACAGCCTGCACGTCTGCTCCTGCACGACAGACCATGCTCGTTCCTCAGAACCTGTCAGTGCTGCCCACAGCCTGCACCTCTGCTCCTGCACGACAGACCATGCTCGTTCTTCAGAACCCCTCAGTGCTGCCCACAGCCTGCACCTCTGCTCCTGCACGACAGACCATGCTCGTTTCTCAGAACCCCTCAGTGCTGCCCACAGCCTGCACCTCTGCTCCTGCACGACAGACCATGCTCGTTTCTCAGAATCACTCTGTGCTGCCCACAGCCTGCACCTCTGCTCCTGCACGACAGACCATGCTCATTTCTCAGAACCCCTCAGTGCTGCCCACAGCCTGCACCTCTGCTCCTGCACGACAGACCATGCTCGTTCCTCAGAATCCCTCAGTGCTGCCCACAGCCTGCACCTCTGCTCCTGCACGACAGACCATGCTTCTTCCTCAGAACCCCTCAGTGCTGCCCACAGCCTGCAGCTCTGCTCCTGCACGACAGACCATGCTCGTTCCTCAGAACCTGTCAGTGCTGCCCACAGCCTGCACCTCTGCTCCTGCACGACAGACCATGCTCGTTCCTCAGAACCCCTCAGTGCTGCCCACAGCCTGCACCTCTGCTCCTGCACGACAGACCATGCTCGTTCCTCAGAATCCCTCAGTGCTGCCCACAGCCTGCACCTCTGCTCCTGCACGACAGACCATGCTCGTTCCTCAGAACCCCTCAGTGCTGCCCACAGCCTGCACGTCTGCTCCTGCACGACAGACCATGCTCGTTCCTCAGAATCCCTCAGTGCTGCCCACAGCCTGCACCTCTGCTCCTGCACGACAGACCATGCTCGTTCCTCAGAATCCCTCAGTGCTGCCCACAGCCTGCACCTCTGCTCCTGCACGACAGACCATGCTCGTTCTTCAGAATCCCTCAGTGCTGCCCACAGCCTGCACCTCTGCTCTTGCACGACAGACCATGCTCGTTCCTCAGAATCCCTCAGTGCTGCCCACAGCCTGCACCTCTGCTCCTGCACGACAGACCATGCTCGTTCCTCATAATCCCTCAGTGCTGCCCACAGCCTGCACCTCTGCTCCTGCACGACAGACCATGCTCGTTCCTCAGAACCCCTCAGTGCTGCCCACAGCCTGCACCTCTGCTCCTGCACGACAGACCATGCTCGTTCCTCAGAATCCCTCAGTGCTGCCCACAGCCTGCACCTCTGCTCCTGCACGACAGACCATGCTCGTTCCTCAGAATCCCTCAGTGCTGCCCACAGCCTGCACCTCTGCTCCTGCACGACAGACCATGCTCGTTCTTCAGAATCCCTCAGTGCTGCCCACAGCCTGCACCTCTGCTCTTGCACGACAGACCATGCTCGTTCCTCAGAACCCCTCAGTGCTGCCCACAGCCTGCACCTCTGCTCCTGCACGACAGACCATGCTCGTTTCTCAGAACCCCTCAGTGCTGCCCACAGCCTGCAGCTCTGCTCCTGCATGACAGACCATGCTCGTTTCTCAGAACCCCTCAGTGCTGCCCACAGCCTGCACCTCTGCTCCTGCACGACAGACCATGCTCGTTTCTCAGAATCCCTCAGTGCTGCCCACAGCCTGCACCTCTGCTCCTGCACGACAGACCATGCTCGTTCCTCAGAATCCCTCAGTGCTGCCCACAGCCTGCACCTCTGCTCCTGCACGACAGACCATGCTCCTTCCTCAGAACCCCTCAGTGCTGCCCACAGCCTGCACCTCTGCTCCTGCACGACAGACCATGCTTGCAGGGCAGAAGCCTGTTCACGAATTGCACCCAGCAGAGCTCCAGTGGATGCAACTGAGGCTTCCAATTTAGTTTTAATTGTTGATCTAACTCCATCTGCATTTATTTGGAAGCAGCAAAGAGGAGGCCGTGTGCAGGCAGCAAGTTACATAAATAACCTGTCAGGCTTAAACTGCCAAAGTGTGGAGTGGCGAAAATTTGGATGTATTTCTGTGTGGTTCCCACCTACTGTGGCTAGCTGGTAGGTTATGGCCCTTAGCATCTTGTTATGAATCACCTCCAACTAAGTCCTGTGTAAGCAAAACGAGTAAAACTGCAGAAGCAAGAAATCCAAGTAACACACACCAAATGCTGGAGGAACTCAGCAGGCCAGGCAGTGTCTATGGAAAAGAGTGAACAGCCAACGTCCTGATAGAGGGTCTCAGCCCGAAACGTTGACTTTTTACTCTTTCCCAGAGATGCTGCCTGGCCTGCTGAGTTCCTCCAGCATTTTGTGTGTGTAATTTTTGTGTACTTATCTTTCATGTTGCTCATCTGTGTCTTCTTGGCCAGAACAGCTGCACTAACATGCTCTGTGGCCAGACTCAAACCATCTCCATTTCCTGTATGTGCAAGCTGCTAATCCCAAGGGCCTCTTATCAAGAAGCACCGAGCACACATCTGAATTCTGGCTGCCCATTTTCCAAATGCCTGTGTTTGCCCTGTAAAAGAGCTCAATCCCTCACATGCCTTTCCATGTTTGTCACTGCTGCAGGGTCAAAAAACGAAGATATTTGCTAGCTTGAGTGTGGGAGTTTTTATGTATAAACAAGAAACAGATATGTGATCAGCTGAAGAAAGGCCAACCAGATGAATTTGGGATGTCAGAGTATTGTATAGAAACACATCTGGTTCTACACAGCAACTCAAAAAAAAACTGTGTGGCCCACACCCATTCAGGATACACACTGATTTACAAGGAAGTTGGCAGCCTGTGATTCCTGGCAGGTTGGCCCCATAAAACAAAACTCAGCATGTTTGTCCAATCACAAACAAGAGAAAATCTGCAGATACTGGAAATTCAAACAACACACACAAACTTCTGGAGGAACTTACCATACAAGGCAGCATCTATGGAAGAGGGTACAGTTGACATTTCGGGCCAAAACCCTTCAACAAGACTGGCGTAAAAAAAGATGAGAAGTCAGAGTAAGAAGGTGGGGGGAGGGGAGGAAGAATACAAGGTGATAGGTGAAACTGGGAGGTGGGGACGGTGAAATAAAGAGTTGGGAATTTGATTGGTGAAAGAGATACAGGGCTGGAGAAGGGGGAATCTAATAGGAGAGGACAGAAGGCCATGGAGGAAGAAAAGGGGGAGGAGCACTGGAGGGAGTTGATGGACAGATGAGAGAAGAAAATGGGAATGGGGAATGGTGAAGAGGGGGGAGCATTACTGGAAGCTTGAGAAATCGATGCTCATGCCTTCAGGTTGGAGGCTACCCACACAGAATACAAGATGTTGCTGCTCCAACCTGAGTGTGGCCTCATCACCACAGTAGAAGAGGCTGTGGACTAACATGTTGGAACGGGAATGGGAAGTGGAATTAAAATGGGTGGCCACTGGGTGGCATGTTTGTGGCTGCTTGTTGCGTGTTGCATAGATGAATGGTATGCATCATGTGAATATATGTATATGTGCTAGGATGAGTGAATATGTGTGTGTTAACGTAGCACTCTTTTGTTGCTTTATATAAAGAGCAGAATTGTTCTAAGCATGAGGTGCCACCTTACTCTACCTGGTCAAGTGGTGATTTTTTTTTTGTGTGGCACTGATCTGTGTCCTTTGCTGTGAGAGAGTGTGCTGTTAGTTGTCTTAACACCAAATCCCAGGCCTTCCCTGAAGCAATCTGGTCAGGCTGCCTCACTCCCCCTTCTTCAGTTGCTTCCACCAGGACTTGCACGTTTCTGCCTGCAAATCCCAGGGTGTGCTCCCCTTTCTCATTATCCTCTCTGTGCTGTATTGTCCCATTAAAAAGTATTTTAAATGGCTGAAGGCACATCGGCTTTTTGGCAGATTTTGCTAATTGACTGGCCTCAATGGATTAGCCTCAGCCAGAAATCCCATCTTGACTGACTCCAGATGTGGAAGAGTTGGGTTTGGGTTTAAATTCTAAAGTTTTTAACTTCTCACTAAATCCAGACCACTTATTTTATGGTTGGCTGAGGTGAGGAAAGTCAGATTACCCCTGCTGTGCCTGTGCAAGCTATTTGTTTGAACAATCCAAGATTTTCTTCTGCCATCCCTCAGATGTCCCTCAGCTTCAACCTCCCTTCATTATGAAGATTAAAAATTAATTAACAATTAACCTTATTTGTCACATTTGTAACATCAAAAAATAACGTGAAATGTGTTGTTTGTGTCAACAACCAACACAGTCTGGGACAGCCCAACAGTGTCTCATGAAGTCTGGTGCCAATATAGCATGCCCACAACTCACTAAACTGTAGGTGTTTAGATTGTGGGAGGAAATCAGAGCAACTGCAGGAAGCCCACTCGGTCACGGGGAGAACGTACAAAATCCTTACAGACTGTGGTGGGAATTGAAACACCAGTTGCAGTCACATTCGTAAGGCCAGTGATGTTGTGGGGATGGAACTGGACTGTCTGACGGTGGTGTCTGAAAAGAGGATGCTGTCCAAGTTGCATGCCATCTTGGACAGTGTCTTCCATCCACTACATAATGTACTGGTTGGGCACAGGAGTACATTCAGCCAGAGACTCATTCCACCGAGATGCAACACAGAGCGTCATAGGAAGTCATTCCTGCCTGTGGCCATCAAACTTTACAACTCCTCCCTTGGAGGGTCAGACACCCTGAGCCAATAGGCTGGTCCTGGACTTATTTCCTGGCATAATTTACTTATTACTATTTAACTATTTATGGTTTTATTACTATTTATTATTTACGGTGCAACTGTAACGAAAACTAGTTTCCCCCAGGATCAATAAAGTATGACTATGACTATAACTATGATTATACTAACTGCACTGCTACCGCACTGCCCTTCGCAGCACCTTGACTTACTCGATAATAACATTTTTAATGGCTTTTATTTATTTGTTTCACACAGCTTAATTCCACTGCAAAACAACTGATTGAGATGGATAAAAAGTGTCTGCCAGTTGCACAGAACAGTAATGTCGCTCCATCTGCTGCTACCAGTGCTAGTGCCAGCCCAGCATCGAGCTCGCCCTTAAACAGTGCCGCTGCTGCCTGCGCGGTTCACAGACGCATCGACGGCAAGAAAAATGCCAAGAAACGGCACTCCTTCACTTCGTTCAGCATGTCGCACAAGTCTTCCCAAGCTGTCAACAACAGGCACTCCATGGAAATCAGTGCACCAGTCCTCATCAGTTCGAGTGATCCCAGAGCTATTGCCAAGATTGGAGAAGTTCCACCTTTGTCATCTAGCGCTCCAACCCAGGTAAAACCATCCTAAGAAAAACGTACAGAAAAAGTGCAGGTCATGTTTTCAATAGGGGCAAAATTACAATCAAGAATTGCATTTCATTTTTCACCTTATATAATCAGTAAAGGTGTAGCTACTTTATAGAAATCTGGAGGGAGCTAGGTGGTTCACTCTTGTTTGATGGAATGAAATAGAACCCACAAGAGACCAGTCGGATGAAAATCTATCTAATTTGCTATTAAGTAGTAAGCTCCAGGAGACAACAAAGATAGCTAGAGTAGAAGGCAGAAAATGTGACAGTGCTACAGGGCAGCTTTGCGGGATATCGTTGTGGGTCCCAGCAATCTGAATCACTTCTGATGCCCTCTTGTGTGGACAGTAGAATCCCAGACTTCCCGTAAGACACTTAACAGTGTCATTCTGACACTGTCCAATGCTTTTCTCATTGGAGTCTGCATCAGATCTAACTTGCTGAGGGGTAGATTCTCTATCATAACAACCGGGAAACAGTCTAATTTCATAGTCAGCCACTGGTAACAGCTATCAGTGATATACTGAATCAGCTTGATATTTAACCATTTTTGTGTGTAGTATCCTAAACTTTTGTCATTATAGCAGAAATTTTGGACCATACATACAGATCAACGACTTAAGTACATGGAGAAAAATCATATGAGATTATTTCAAGCCTCTCTAGACAGCAGATGGTTGTCTATTCTTTGTACTCTTTTGTTAATTGGTTATTCCCTGCTTACATAATTAAAAGTATGGTTAAAGATGCAATCATTCAAAATTGAATTGTAATTCCTAAATTATGCATAAAGGCAGAAGCAAAGAAAATTTTTCCCATGTATTAGTATTTTTGTGGGGTAATGAAAAGAATTTAATCAAAAACCCAATTAATAAATGTGATTGCTTATGTAACTTTTTGTCAAATACCAAATTTGTTCCTGACCCTCTGTGTATGTGATTTTCTTACAAAGTTAATTGCAGGTCTGTCAAATGGATTCCAATGAACATTGTGGCATTGTGCAGAGCAATTTCTCTATTTGTGATCCTAGGCTGATCACACACAAAATCAATCCCCCTCCAGTAACTGATTGCTTCTACAATGTAATTCACCAATGCCCTGATGTCTGTTACCCTGGGGTCCTACAATACCTTATCTCAGTTGAAACTCTGACATTTCCTCCCAGCTTCTTTCAGCTATAACCCATGTGACATGTGGCCTCCAATATGCAACTTCCTTGATGTCTGTACTTTGAGAAAATGAAACAATTTTTGGGCCAAAAAGTATGTAAAAGATGCCTGGAGAAAGCCTCACTTCTGAAAAGATCTGGCTCCTTTGTTGGAGAGTAGGTGGAGATATTGGTTGTGGTCGCTTAAAATTCCCTTGACCCTGGAAAGATGCCTGTGGATGGAATTAACAACGTGCTACTACTATTCAAGAAAGTAGGGAGGGGGAGAAAAAAGAGACCTTTAAGTCAGCCGATACCTATTGTTGAAAAAATGTTGGCGTCTACATTGGGGAGGTGGTAAAAGGATGCTGAGAAAAACATAGCAAAATAGTTTGCATTATTTAATGAAAGTAAAGAAGAATCCATGAATATGATGTATTTAGAATTTTTTGAAATTAGCTCATAAAATGCTGTTTACAAACTTGCTCCACAAACTAAGAACTCATAATATTGAGGGTGAACACTTATTTTGATATTGGCAAGCTTGGAGTTAGGGGATGTCAAAGGGATCAGTTATGGGTCCTCAGCTACATACAAGTTAGACTGATGTCTGAGATTAAAGAAATCAAGTATGGAGGTGGTTTAGAATATTATGATTAAAGATTAAAGTCTGTCACGAACCTTGTGGCCCATCAGGCCGGTGCTTATGCCGGTTTCCGTGGAGTGAAGCGACTGAAAGTACGAGACTCCCTCTAGATAGGACGCTAGTCTATCGCAAGGTTAACCCCCAGCATTTTTGCCAGTACCCATTCTCAGCCGGGTAGACTGGAGCGTTGTGTGGTTAAGTGCTTTGCTCAAGGAGATGCACGCTGCCTTGGCCGAGGCTCAAACCCATGACCTTCAGATCACTAGTCCAACACCTTAACCACTTGGCCACGTGCCACAGAACATTATGAGAAGGATAGAAATTGGATCTATTTGTGCCTTTTTTTAATGCACAATTTGCACATTGAAATGCTGTGCATATATTTTTAAGCATTTGCACCCATTTCCTGTTGAAGCCCACTCATCAGGAAATTAAAGCAGGCATTTCCTGTTGCAAATCAGTCTAATGCAACTTTCATGTCTCCATTATATTTTATGCTAATAACTCTATATCAAAAGTCACCACCTCTGGCTTTTACAAGTAACTTGCAGTAAAACGGGGAATACGTCATACTGAAAAGGGTGAACTATGCATGAAATAAACTGCATGACATCGCTGAGAACTGATAGCACCTACTCCATGTGTTGACAGACTTCCCTGGACCTAGTTTCAGTCTTCACCTCACTGAAGACAGTGGAAGTTGTTCTCTTCCCTCTTAACTTGCTTGGCAGTGCAGTTCTCTCCATCACAGAGAAAGGATGGCTCAAGGAACCAACGAAAGATGCCATAGGTCCTGATGTTCCATCAACACGTAAACTAGTTGCCATACCTGTGCCAGCCAGGTGCAGTGCTAAGCAGCTGCAACACTTGGCCAGGCCGACCCAACACCACTGGGTCCGTAACACCACTCTCTGTGCAATGTGCGATGCTTACCCAGTTAGGCTGATTTCATCCATGTTCTCTTCCCTGGTTACACATCCTGAGTGCAAAGTGAAGACCCTGGGTAGAGGATATTAGGGGGACTGACGGGGCAGGTGCTGAAGGGATGTTTCCTCCGATAGAGGAATATAGTATTAAGGGCCTAGTCTCAGGATAGTGGGAGACTTAATTCAAAATGGGAGGATGAGGAATTCCTTTGAGGAATGTCAACCTTTTGGATATTCTATCTTGAAAGAACTAGAATATTGAATCATCAACTTTATTTTAATTAGATCATATATTTTGGACTAGGGTAATGGTGATCATTCGGGCAAGTGGAGCTGAGGACAATGTTCTTATTCAGAGGCAGAGCAGACATGTTGCCATGTGGTCCTTTTAAAATTAGTACTGAGTACATTGTTTTAAAGCAGTTTTCTTTTCCAATTCATTTTTCTGAAGTGACATAACGATATTCTGCTCCAATGATTTCATGAAAACTGTAGATTATAAGCTAACTGACCTAACTTACTTAACAATATGAAGAAAAGAATTTTTAATTCATAGCAACACGCACAAAATACTGGAGGAAATCAGCGGGTCAGGCAGAATCTATGGGAATGAATAAACAGTTGAATGTTTTGGGCCGAGTCCCTTCTTCAGGACTGGAAGGCAAGGGAAAAGAAGCCAGGATAAGAAGGTGGGAGGGGGAAAGGAAGGGATACAAACTAGAAGGTGATGGGTGCATTAGGCTGATTTGCAACAGAACATATCTGCATGAATTTCCTGATGGGTGAGCTTCAAAAGGAATTGGGGGATGTTTAAAATATATATCCATGACATTCCTATGTGTGAATTATGTGTTTAAAAAGGCACAAAGAGATTCAATGTCTAGCCTTCTCATAATGTTCCCTGCCACCTACTGCGGAACTTGGTTTCTTCGGTCTCTGCATTAGTATAATTTGTATGTAGCTGAGCCCCCCTGTAACTGATCACTTTGATAAGGGCTGGAGAAGAAGGAATCTGATAGGAGAGGAGAATGGACCATGGGAGAAATGGGAGAGACACCTCATATTATGTCCGGGTAGCCTCCAACCTGATGGCATGAACATCAATTTCTCTAATTTCTGGTAATTTTCCACCCTCTCCCTTCCCTTTTCTTTCATCCCCCACTCTAGCTCCCCTCTCACCTCTCCTGTTCTCCTCAACTGCCTATCTCCTCCCCAGTTGCCCCTTCTCCTTCACTTTCTCCCATGGTCTACACTCCTCTCCTACCAGATTCCTTCTTCTCCAGCCCTTATCAAAGTGATCAGTTTTGGGGGCTCAACTACATACAAGTTATACTAATGTTGAGATTGAAGAAACCAAGTATCCACAGTAGGTGGCAGGGGACATTATGGGAAGGCTAGAAATCAGATCTCTTTGTGCCTTTTTAAATGCATAATTCACACATCGAAATATCATGGATATATTTTTAAACATTTGCCCCCAATTCCTTTTGAGACCCATCCAGCAGAAAATTCCTGCAGATATTTTCTGTTGCAAATCAGCCTAATGCACTTATCACCTTCTAGTTTGTATTCGTTCCCCTCCTCCCCACCCCCCCCCCACCCACCTTCTTATCCTGGCTTCTTTTCCTGTGCTTTCCAGTCCTGAAGAAGGGACTTGGCCCAAAACATTCAACTGTTTATTCATTCCCATAGAAGCTGCCTGACCTGCTGAGTTCCTCCCGCATTTTACATGTGTTGCTCTGGGTTTCCAGCATCTGTAGAATCTCACGTGTTTATAAATTTTGAACTTATATCCAATTTCTAGTTGCTTAGAAGACCAGTTATAAAACCAGACCAAATATACTAATTCCATATACCAATACTTGATCTTATAGCCTCCTAGAGGGGACCAAGCATATGGGGACCAAACATGGATTGCATGTTCAGTAGTATGGATTTCCAATTTGCTGCTGAAAATTACTTTGTAAGATTCATCATATTTCAGGCTCAAATAAGCTTTCTGCAGTTGTTTATCACTGTTGAAAAACAATTGCTGTCAACTGACAGCCTTTACATGTTAGTTTGAGTTACTATATACCTTTCTCAAAACACTTGTATTTATATATAGCCCAGACTTTTCTTGTTAAGTTCTGCTAAGTTCTGCCATACACTTGACAAGAAGTATTCGAAAGCTGCCTATGTCTGTCTGGGTAAAGTTACAACACCCAATACGTGAAACTGTTATAAAACACCGAGCCCTGGCTAAACCCGATTTGTCATGCAAAATGACATTTTGTTTGAGGCAATGAAATTAATCAAGATTTGCAGAATGTGGCCAATTTGTTTTTAGGAAAGGACAATTTGACAAATGTCAACAATTGAATTTAAGTTAACACTTTGAAATTTTTTAATCCAAACTGATTATTTTAAACGGTTTTTTTCTATTTGCCACATAATAGCGACCAGTTGCAGTCATCTAGTTCCTTTAAGTCAAATGGATTTGAAGGAATATTTGATTAAAGAGGTAAATGCAAGAGGTTCTGCAGATGCTGGAAATCTAGAACAACACACAAAATATGCTGGGGAATCTCAGCAAGTTAGGTAGCATTCCTGATGAATGGTCTCGGCCCGAAATGTTGACTGTTCGTTCATTTCTACAGATGCTGCCTGACCTGCTAAGTTCCTCCAGCATTTTGTGGGTGTTGATTAAAGAGATATGCCTCAAAGGAGGATGGGGATTTGGAAAGGCTGAGATGTTTCACATTGTAGGTCTTGTGTGACTAAAATGACAGCAGTGTGGGGCAGAAAGAGGGAAAAAGAGGGGAAGAGTGGACGTGAGAATTGATTTAAAAAATTGTAGAGCCCTTGGAATTTCCACAGGCGAGGAGGAGTAAGTTCATGAAAGAATTTCAACTCGGGAATGAAAATTGAAATCTATCAAATATGGGATGAGGAGCCAGCTCCCACTGGTAGGCTGGCATAATTGGTGGGCAAGACAGTGTGGGATAGGAAATGAACAGGAGAGTTTTGGGTCTACTGATGTATAGAGATAGACAACAAGGGGCCCTACAGAGAAATGTCGGAATATTTAAGTTTCCTATTGAAGCAATGTCTACATTTCTAGATTCAAGATTATTTAATGTCATTTCCAGTACACAAGTGTAAAGGAGGATGTTAAAGAACACAATCAGAAAAAACACAATAAGTATAAAGACATAAGATACCTTATATGCATAGATTGATTGTATGTCCATAAAGTGATGCTAGGCACAGGAGTGTCTGCACTTAAGATGACTGACAGGAAATGGTAAAGTAATGGTGGTAAGGGGTTGGAGGGGTGGGTTAGTGTGTGGAGTTGTTGAACGGCCTTATTGCTTGAGGAAAGTAGCTGTTTTAGTATCTAGTGGTCCTGGCTTGGATGTTATGTAGCCTCCTCACTGATGGGAGTGGGACAAAGAGTCCATGAGCAGGGTGAATAGAATCCTTCATTATATTTCTGGGATTTTCCCCAGAACCTTTCTGTACATATGTCCTTGATGGTGGGTAGACTGGTGTCGGGGATGCATTGGGCAGTTTTAGAGCCTTCCTGCTACTGTAGTGCAGTTGACTTAACAAGCAGTGATGCAGCTTGTTAGAATGCTCTCCACTGCACAGCTGTAGAAGGACGTGAAAATAGATGTGCATAACCCAACTCTCTTCAGCCTTTCCAGAACGTAATGGCGTTGGGGAGCTTTCCTGATTTGTGTAGGATGTCTTCTGGGCCCTTGCAAGGTTGTGTGAGATGTGCACTCCCAGGGGTTTGAAACTGCTTGCAGTTTCCATTGCTGCCCACCGAAGTAAAGAGGGGTGTGAGTGATCTGAGTGCTCTTGAAGTCAATAACCATATCCCCCCTCTTGTCAACACTGAGGAAGAGGTTATTTACCTGGCACCAGGCCTTCAGGTCTTCCACCTCCTCTCTGAAGGCCATCTCATCATTGTTAGTGATGAGCCCCACCACAGTTGTGTCATCAGCGAACTTGACAATGTGATTACCCGGATGTTTGGCCGTGCAGTCCTGTGTGAGCAGTGGGCTCAACACACAGCCCTGGGTGGTACCCATGATGAGGATGAGGGGCAGGGAGAGGCCGTTGTGCATCCTGACTATCTGAGCTCTGTTAGTTAGGAAGTCCAACACCCAGCTGCACAGTGGTGTGTTTAGTCCGAGGAGTAGGAATTTGTTCACCAATGTCTTTGGGACAATAGTGTTGGATGCTGAACTGAAATTCAGAAACAGCATTCTGATATAAGTGCTCTTGTTTTCTTGTTTTCTAGGTGTGTTAGGGCTATGGCATCTGTCGTAGAGCAGTTCTGTCAGTTAGCTTATTGGTGAATGTTCAAAGTGGCAGGAATGGAGTTTTTGATGTGTGCTATTATCAGCCATTCAAAGCACTTCATGGTGATTGGCATCCCACACAAAATGCTGGAGGAATTCAGCAGGTGAGGCAGCATCTATGGAATGGAATAAACAGTTGATGTTTTGGGCTGAGACCTCTCATCAGGACTGGAAAAAAAGATGAGAAGTCCGAGTAAGAAGGTGGGGAAGAGTCTCGGCCCAAAACATCAACTGTTTATTTCTTTCTATAGATGCTGCCTGGCCTGCTGAGTTCCTCCAGCATTTTGTGTGTATTGCTCGGATTTCCAGCATCTGCAGATTTTTTCTTGTCTGTCATGATCATTGGCATCAGTACCACTGGGCAGTAGTTGTTTAGTTCTGAAGGTGTAGAGTTCTTTTTTTTATGAGCTCTTTGACAATCATGGGATGATGGTGGCCAATTTGTATCATAGCAGCCTGGGTGAGTGAAGTGTTGAAGACATCAGTGAGCTGGTGTGCACACTCCCTAAGTTCTTTGACTGGGATGTTGTCTGGCCCGGTCACCTTAAGGGGTTAACTCTCTGCAGGGTCCTTCTCACACCTGCTGCTGTTAAAGACATTGGCTGCTCACCTTTAAGGGGGGAAGCTATTATGCTCAGTGTTGTGTAGTATGCATAAAAGTTGTTCAGAGCCTCAGGGAGGGAGGCATCACTGGTATAGTCAAGGCAGTTTATCCTTGTGTAGTCAGTAATGCCCTTGATGTCCAGCCACATACACTGGGGATCACTATCGGACTGGTGTTCCTGAATTTCAAGTGCAGCAAGTACTCACAGAGACATATATACAGTATTGAGCTCAATTTGTATGGTGGAATGTAATGTTTCAACAGAAAGTTAATCTACTATGGGATTTAATCAGCATGCCAACATACAGTCAAGAAGTAACGAAATAAATTTAATTCACAAATTTACTCAAATGATGACAATGGCTTTTTGAGTGTTGTTGAAAGATATTGAACAAAAAAAATTGTGCAATTGTTCCTCTGCTGTTGTTTCTGCTTTACAAATTCTCAACTACTGGAAGATGTGAATAATTTTTCGCACACAAAATTCTCTGGATTACTGCAACATGTAGATATTTCGTACTGGGTGAGTTTTGGGAAAAGGATTACTCAATAAACAGAATGCTAGCAACAGAATTTTTATTGACTTTGAAATTCCACTTCAGAATGACAAAACTTAGTCGGGATTTAATAAAAATCCCTTGAATCTCATTTAAATTCTGACTCAAAAGCACTAGCATACAAACTTGCAAAACATAATCCAAAAATATACTGGGGTTTATTTTAGAAGTAATGCCAGTATTTTAGAAAAATGTGATTAACTGTTTCAAATTGTGCACAGCATTTATTTGGAGATGAAAATTGTTGATTATTTGAGGAAATTACAAGTAGAGTAGACAAAGGAGATGCAGTAGATGTGGTGTCCTTGGATTTTCAGAAGGCCTTCGACAAGGTGCCGCACATGAGGCTGCTTAGCAAGACAAGAGCCCATGGAATTACAGGGAAGTTATCAGCATGGGTGGAGCATTGGCTGGTCGGCAGAAAACAGTGAGTGGGAATAAAAGGATCCTATTCTGGCTGGCTGCCAGTTACCAGTGGAGTTCCACAGGGGTCGGTGTTGTGACCACTGCTTTTTACAATGTATGTCAATGATTTGGACGATGGGATTAATGGATTTGTGGTTAAATTTGCTGATGATACAAAAATAGGTGGAGGAGCAGGTAGTGTTGAGGAAATAGAGAGCCTGCAGAGAGACTTAGATAGTTTAGGGGAGTGGGTAAAAAAGTGGCAAATGAAATACAGTGTTGGAAAGTGTATGGTCATGCACTTTGGTGGAAGAAGTAAACAGGCAGACTATTATTTAGCTGGAGAGAGAATTCAAAATGCAGAGATGCAAAGGGACTTGGGATTCCTTGTGCAAGATACCCTAAAGGTTAACCTCCAGGTTGAGTCGGTGGGGAAGAAGGTGAGTGCAGTGTTGGCATTCATTTCTAGAGGTTAGAATATAAGAGCAGGGATGTGATGTTGAGGCTCTATAAGGCATTCGTGAGACCACACTTGGAGTATTGTGTGCAGTTTTGGGCACATAAGGGAAAGTTACTCAGAGTCATGAATCCATTCCTGCCTCTTACTTTGGCCAAGAATGATATTCCGGTCAGGTTCCAATCTATCAGACTTCGTTGCTTCCAGATTATTCCAGTTACTGGTGGCTGATCTGCGCCAACTGTCAGGGATTGGGAGATAATTGTTGTTCTCTACCTATCATCTACTTTGTCTTCACTTAAGAACAAGAAGCTTGGCAGGTGAGTGCACACACTGTTGTGCTGGCTTTGAGTGATGCATACGGTGAAAGACCATGCCCAGCACCCCTTCTGAAGCTAGCGCTCTTAGTGAATCATGCGGGCTTCCTATCCTTGAACGCACAAGTCTTGGCAGGAAGAATTTTCTCATAACTGATGCTATTTATCAGCAAGATCCATTCACTCTTATGCCGTCTGCCATGCCTACTATATTTGGATGCCAGCACTGTGCTGAGACTTACATCCAAAGTAAACATGCTATTCTTCTCCCCGGCTCCTGATTCCATGCTCCAGAGTGCGCAGCTGAGCACAACTACGAATGAATCATGCCTCCGGTCTGGTGGAGAATGCCTTGGGTCTCCATGAGATTTGACTTTACAGTCTGCTTCTCTCAGGATCCCTGCAGTGCTCACCAGAGCACTTCTCATTTCTTCACCGTCTGCAGCAACCCACAAAATTGGCAACTAGAAAGCCAGGGGGTGGGGGGTGGGGAGGGAGCAGGGGAGGATAAACACACACAAAATGCTGGAGGAGCTCAAGCAAGTCAGGCAGCACCTATGGAGTGAAAAGAACGGTTGATGTTTTGGGCTGAGAGCCTTCATCAGGACTGGAAGGGGGGAAGGGGGACAAAGCCAGAATACGAAGGTGCTGTGGGGGTGGGGGGGGGTGATCAGCAGAAGAGGTGGAGAGTTGAAGAAGATGGAATCTGATTGGAGAGGATAGTGGACCATGGAAGAAACGGAAGAGGAGAGACTCCAGAGGGGGAAGGAGAAAGAACGTGTGTGTTTCTGCATGTGCATGTGTTTTGTGGGAGTCAGGGCGTGGACAGTGAGGGAGAGGTGAAGTGGTTTGTGGGGAGTGTTGGTGTCTGCCTAACTGAGAGTGAAGGTACGTAAACAACTGAGTCAATATATTACCCAATTTGAAGTTCAAGGGTTTAAAGCTCTCACTTGACATATCTTGCCCTATTTTCTTTTGTGGACCTCACCTATTAGGATCTTGAGGTCACTCTGAGAAAAACACCATTTCTAATTCCTTCTGAACAAAGTCATATCATTTGCAGTAGAGCTGTGGCTTTTTGTAGAGGGGCGTGGTGAAGTATGATTAGCTGAGCAGGATTCAATTATATTTATTCAAGACCCCGTTGCCGCGAGCATTAGGAAACAATGCCAAGGGAAAATATCTCTGTATTACTGCACTGGGATCATGATGGAAAATGTGATCCTGGCACAAGTCAATCATGCAAGGCAGTATGAGATAGATTTCTAGGCAATAATATTTTCAGTTTTCTTTTGTTCCGGAGTAATGCTACAATGTTATTAGATATCAAAGAGAATAATTGCTGGAGAAATTAAATAGTGTTGGCATTGGGTGTCTGCAGCAAAATTTCTCCATGGTTATAAGTTTCAAAAGGAATGAATGGACAACTGTATTAGTAAAGCATATTAAGATGCACATTATTCCAAAATTCACATCTGAATCACTTGCTTCAAATATTGAATGTCGATACAAATGAAAATGTGAAGAACAATTCAATCCAATTAAGTTCTTCACTTAAAGTATCTATTCTTTTTTAGAAAAGATAGATTAGATGTTTTGACCCAGTGCTAACACCCAGTGTAATCCCCCCAGAAGCCTGGGCTCTCAGCATTGGTGTGGCCCACGGCATCTCCCACCCTTCCTGATGGAGCCCCAACGAACATTGTAATTCTTCACACACTTCCAGCTCTCAACAGGCATTTCTGCCCTCAACCTGCACCGGGTCAGTCCTGGCGCAAGGGAGGCTGCCCTTGTACCAACAAATAGGAGATTTCAGCTCCTGGGTAAAGGCAAGTTATTTTACATTTCATTAGTTGGTATTAATTATGTTATTGGTTCTAAATGAGTGTGTATGTGTTTTAGCTCTTTTATTGTAGAAATTTGTCAAAACAATTTGCCTGCCCAGAGTGTTAATGAAAGCTTTTGAAAGTAAAGATGCTCAGAATTTCCAAGCTCAGTGCCAGCTGAGAGCCTGGGCTGGGTTTCACTGGTGCCGGGGGTCTGAGTCCAGCTAAAGTGGTGAGAGCCACTCTCCCAGTGGGAAGATTGTGTGCGGAATCCCTGCAGAAACAACCAGCATGGCCAAAGGCAAGACAGATACTGTGGAAAATTCGCCTTATATTGCCATGAAGTAATCCACTGGAATTTCAGGGTCCATCTGCCTGACCCTTTACATTGTCATACAGCTGAACTGTGCTGTCAGTTTTATGAGTGAAAGTTGGTACGCAGTCTTTTGCTTAACATAGGCACTGCGTGTAGCGGTGATGAATCCAATGACCTGCACAGAAACACTTGGTTGAGACGTACATTTGCCCAGATCTGTGCATAAAACAACAACCTGCACAGACCCAGCTACGGCTGTTAACTGCAGGAAAGTGGTCAGTGTTACGGGAACTCTTCCGGTGTTAGCCAGGGCAACTGCTGAAGAAAAGCACTGGAGAAACACAACACATCCTCAGTTACCTGCTCTCCACTCAGATTGGAGTTCTTCCCCCATGATTAGTATGGCTCATCATTCTGACAGAGGTGCAGCCAGTGCCTGGCAGTAAACAGTGTGATCACTCACCAAAACCAAAATGATCTGAGCAATAATATCAGAGGCTGTTATCATTAATGCAGAGAATCATTCATTTATGTGACAATTCACCTTGGTCCAATGAATCTATCAACTTGTACCCTCAATGCAAGCTAAGAGTTATTGTGACGTTAACCGACTCTGCTCACGTCATATGCTCCTTTTTTCTTTGTCAAGCTATCCACTAATCTTGCATGCTTACATCATTTCTGCCCCAGCTGCTCACTAAGGAAGTCTCACTTTGTCACTACTCTCTGTATAAAGAAAGTTCTCTTGAATTCACTTTCTGTCTTCTGTCTATGGCCTCTTACTGCAGGGAGCAATCTGCTTCATCTCAGTTTCATAACATCATAAGACCATACGATATAGGAGCAGAATTAGTCTGCTCTGCCCTTATGATCATGGCTGATTTATTCTCCCTCTCAACCCCATTCTCTTTCCTTCTCATATAACCTTTGATGCCCTTACTTATCGAGAACCTATCAAGCTTTGCTTTATATATACAGTACCTGATGACTTGGCCTTCACTGCTGTCTGGGACAATGAATTAAACAGATGTGTCACCCTCTGGCTAAAGAAATTCCTCCTCATCTCTGTACCAAAGGGACGTCCTTGTATTCTGAGGCTGTGCCCGCTGGTCCTAGACTCTGCCACAAAAGGAAAAATCCTCTCCATATCCACTCTGTCTCAGCCTTTCAATATTTGGTAGGTTTCAGTAAGATTCACCCCCCCCACCACCACCACCCACACACACACACACACACACACACACACAATATTTCTGAACACCAGAAAGTTCAGGCCCAGAGCCATGAAACACTCCTCATAAATTAACCCTTTTATTCCCAGACCTTTCTCATGAATCTCCTCTGGACCCTCCCCATTGCCAGCACATACTCTTCGATGAGGGGCCCAGAGCTGCTCACAATACTTAAAATACAGTCTGGCCAATGACTTATAAAGCCTCAGCATTATATCCTTACTTTCATATTCTAATCCTCTCGAAATACAATGTAAAATTTTGTTCTTTACTAAGGATTTCTCAGCCAAACAGTTAAATTTGTTTGTATTTTGTAATATTTTTGGAGAGGTTCAAATCATATCACAGAGTTAGTCATCATTTCAACAAATATTAGACATATCAAACTTCACCTTGAATGGAAATGTGCATTTTGCAGAGTTTCAGTGGCTGAGCCTCTGGGTGTGTACAATAAATGGAGGTATCATTGACTGGAAAACAATATTGGAAAAGCGTTAACAGCACAGTACTCTGTCTGCTTCTGTGATGTTGTTGATTATGGAAAGAATAAAAGTGACTCTAAACTGGTTTGGCACTGCTCCCTTAACTGGATACTTTGGTCTTTTTAATTGTCAACTAACTAAACATCAACTTCAAGAAGCTCAAAACAATAAACATTTAGAAGTAATGCCTGTGATTGTTGTATTAAATCCACGTGCCTGATGTATTTTTAGGCTTCGTCTCTTACTGCTAATGCAGTTGGTGGTGCCGTGGGACCAAGACCGGGTGCTGCCGCAGGGGAGCAAGGAACAGCACCAAAGACCCAGTTACCGCTCAATGTGTAAGTGATGTTTTCTCATTAATGTCATTTGAATATTGTAGCAGTTGCAAGAATAGGGGGAATATTGATCACATTTTAATCCATGCATCACCCACCTGCCCATTGAGATGTCTTGATAGGAGCACAATACACAGTCGCTTCTGTTGACAAAGACCTTTTAAATGAGGACCCGATACGTTCATCCATTGTGCTCCTTATTTACCCATTCCTGTTATGCCAAGCAACAGCTATCTAGATTGTAACAGTCAGGAGAAAGGATCTGAAAATAATGTTTAATAGGCGCATGATTCTGCTTTCAAAATTAAATTTCATCGATGAGATTTGATGTGGTTATGTTGCTAACCTGACACATTTTATTTGATACTGCCTTTATTTCAATTGAATGTTTGTCAGCCATTTGACTGTTGGCTGGTAAATCTACCAAGACAAAAAGGACAGGTAAATATTATAGTTATTTAGTGGCATGGAAAAAAAAAATCAAACATGGATTGATTGGATCAAATGGTCCATTCTTGCCGTTTTAGTCCCCTGCCTGGAACTGTCCCATGCCTGCTCATATTTGGAATCACGGAATGATTCAGCATAGTATTTAGCCTTGGGTCGTACCACCATTCCTACGTACAGTATCCACCTTGTTCCACTCCCTGCTTCCTTAACCTTGTAAGCTCTTCTGTTTCGGATACTTATTTAGCTTCCTTATTGAATCCTGTAATTGAACCTGTTGTTCTTACTACTACTACAATAAATCCAGACTCTAAACATTTACAGTACAAACATTCTCTCTGTCACTTTTGGTCCTTTTGCCACTATTTTCATCTTTGACCCCTCTCAAAGGGAATAGTTTCTCTGTACCTATCCCTTCATGATTTTAAATATTCTGTCAGATCTCCTTGCCGTCTCCTCTGCTCGAATGGAAACAACACCAGATTTTTTGGACTATCTGCACAACAGGAGCCCCACCTTTCGAGAAGCATTTTGTTAAATGCATTTTGCATCCTTGACTTTGTGCCTTTATAAAATGTAACACCCAGAACTTGACACTATAAACTATTATGACACCTTTTATGAAGGTTGACTGTGGATGCAATACAGAATTATTGTGCTAACCCTGTACCTCCAAAGCCCAGCAGTGTGAGTTTGATAGCTGTGGGGAGGGACTTGCCTCCCGTCAAAGCTATGATTTATTTTTAATAATTTAAGACACAGTCAGAGAGGATTGAAATGAGCCCCTCGGCCTATTGAGTCCAGTCCAGCCATCAGGCACCTATTTTATTTTTACCTTCATCAATTTTATTCTCCCCAGATTCCCATCATTGCCTCCAAGATTATGACATGACAGACAATTGATAGTGGCAAGTTGACAAACCAACCTGCGCTCATTTTTGGGATGTGGGAGGAAGTGGCAGCAGCCGGAGTAAAGCCACTCAGTCACAGGGAGAACATGCAAGCTCCACGCACCGGTGATCAAGATTGAACCTGCGTTGCTGGAGTTTTAAAGCAGCAGTTCCACCCGCTGTGTCACTATGCCCATTGATGTTCACCCTCCCTTGTGTCATCACTTTTCTTGTTGGCTGCTGGACGCATGCCAAAGAATAAGTTTCTTTGCTGGAGAAGGAATGAATACTTAGGACTTAGTGACCCGTATGAGAAGTCCATATTCGGCAAAGTTAGCATCTTTCACTCTCCTGGTTAAACATTCGATGGGCCCAGACTGATAATGGATTTTTTTCCAATACACTACCATCAGAACATTAGATTAGATTATGAGGACACACAGTCCTCTTTTATTGTCATTTAGTAATGCCTTTGCATTAAGAAATGATACAATGTTCCTCCAGTGTGATATCACAGAAACGCAAGACAGGCCAAGACTGAAAAACTGACAAAAACCACATAATTATAACATATAGTTACAACAGCGCAAAGCAATACCGTAATTTGATGAAGAACAGACCATGGGCATGGTAAAAAAAAGTCTCAAAGTCTCTCGAAAGTCCCATTATCTCACACAGATGGTAGAAGGAAAAAAACTCTCCCTGCCATGAGCTTCCAGTGCCACAAACTAGCCGATGCAGCATCCTGGAAGCACCCGACCACAGTCCGACTCTGAGTTTGTCCTAATACTTCGAGCCTCCGACCGGCCCTCCGACACCGAGCACCAAGCGCCATCTCTGCCGGGCGCTTCGACCCCAGCCCCAGCTGCCAGTAACAGGCAAAGCCGAGGATTTGGGGCCTTCCCCTCCGGAGAGTCTCGATCGCACAGTAGCAGCGGCAGCGAACCGGGCATTTCAGAAGTTACTCCAGATGTTCCTCCGTGCTTCTCACGTCTGTCTCCATCAACATGAAGCAGAAGGGCCGGCTGGTGGCGCAATGACATCAGTGCCGGACCCGGGAGCGGAGATTCCTGGGTTCGAAACTAGTCGGGTCCACTCCCGAGTGCGCTTTCCATCCGTGCTGGGTTGAGCGTTGAGATCACAACTCAACCTCGTAAAATAAAGGGAAAATACTGCAAAGACGTCTGTGTGAGGAGTGGCTCGCCACACAGTCTCTCTCTCTTGCTCTGCGCCTTGTATAAGCTATGAAAAAGACATCATCACGGACGCATGCATGGGCATGCAGACGCACACACAGACGCACAAACTCGCACGCATGCAGGCACACGCCAGAAAGAAAAGAACATGAAGCAGAAGTGGCTGAACTATTTTATCCCCAATATACTGTGCAACATTAAAGATAATAAAATACTTTTGGAACTCAAGCTAATTTTATTTCTTACTAACTGAGAATAAATTAAAAGTGAATCATTAGATTGAAATAAAAATAGAGTGCTGGAAAAACTCAGTAAGTCAGGCAGCATCTCTGGAGAGATAAACATATTAATATTTTGAGTTGAAGATGCTTCAGAATTGTGAAAATTTAGAAGAACATGCGTATTTGAACTTGGAGGAAAGGGGGAAGATTTGAAATAATATAGAGGATGTCTGTGTTAGTGTGAAGAAGACAGATAAACTGATTGGGGTTGTCTAAGGGTGGATACTAAAGACTTGGTCATGGCAACCTGGAAGACTTATAAATAGATGGAGCGTAGAGGTGAGAGAAAATAATCTGGTGGTGCTGTAAATAATTTTTTTTTAATTTACTGGAAATCTGAAATAAGGGAGAATGCTAGGAAAACCCAATAGGTCAAGAAGCATCTTTGAATAGAGAAAACCGGCTTTGTCAGAACTGCTCAGGGATTGAAAAGCAAAGAACTGTAACCAATGGGAATCAAACAAAATCATAAGATTCTGGAAAACATCAGAATATAAAGTAGCATTTGAAGAAAGAAAGTAGGTGCAACACATACAGACAATCTATCCCTATCATAAGAAATCATCCATCCAATATGGCAGTCTTGCCATCACCTCCCCTCTCGCACAAGTGTCATCTAACCTGCCGACCACCTCAAGAATTGGCAGGTATTGATACAAAATGGAAAGGCTGAAACTGATGAAGTTGTTGTTGGGGCCCAAGACCTGGACAGATGGAAGATGCCATTTTGTTCCTGAAGCTTTGTAAAAGTATTCAGCCCTCAACCCTTTGTTCACATAAATGAGTGTTACAGTCAGGGAATTTGATCAATTTAACTGAGATTTTTTATTTGTGAATCACATGCTCTGTTTTTTCACAGTAGAGCCCCAAAGACAAGGAAATTGTAAAGCATGAGAAGCTAAAGATTCAAAACCTGAAGTGTCAGCAGTTTAAAAGTATTCAACCGCCTTTGCTCACTACTTGGCTGAACCACCTCTCACTGTCATTAGAGCCGGTAGCCTTTCTGGATAAGTCTCTATTAGCTTTGCACAATGTGATGGAGCAAGATTTGCCCATTGCAAAATTGCTCAAGCTGTGCCCAGTTAGTTGGGGAGCGGCAGTGGACAGCAAACCTGAAATCTTGCCAGATATGCTTGACCAGGTTAAGGTCAGGACTCTGACTGGGCCACTCAAGGACATCAACCTTCTTCATTTGAAGCCACTCCATGGTTGCTTTGGCAGGGTGCTTCGGGTCGTTGTCCTGCTGAAAGATGAACTTCCTCCCCAGTTTAAGCTTTCTGGCAGAGACTGGCAAGTTTTTATCCAGGACCTCTCTGTATTTAGCAGCATTCATCTTTAAATCGACGCTGACCTGATTATCATCCCAATAGCATGATGCTACATCCAGGATACGTTACAGTAGGGATGGTGTTACCTGGCGCATGTACAGAATTAGATTTATGCTATAGGTACTGCTTTGTGCTGAAGCCTAAAACTTGCACTTTAGTTCATCCAGCCACAGGACCCTCTTTCCACATCTTTACGGTATCTCCTAAGAGAGGCTTTGCAAAATCTTTATGAGCTAGGATCTGCTTGTTTTTTAGCCAGGGCTTCCTCCTTGCCACTCTTACTTTTTTTGTGCCAGGCCTTAGAGATTTGGGAGCCATGAACTTCATCTCCAATTTACAGCCACTGACTTCTGCAGCTCACTCAGAGTGACTGTTAGCGTCGCAGTGCCATTACAAGTGCCACTCTTCTCCGGCGACTACGTTTAGAGGGGTGGCCTGAACTAGGCAGTGTGGCTGTGGATTCATATTTTTTCCACTTTTTCATAATTGACTGAACTGAGCTCCAAGGCATATTCAGTGCCTTTGAAATGTTCTTATACCCATCCCCAGATTTGTGCTTCTCTTGTTATCCTTGTCTTGTCTACACTTTGGTTTGGTCTGTTGAAAATCTACCATACTGTTGGACGTTACAGAAAGAGGGGTTACTTATTCTTATGCATTCATTGAATACAGGTAAACATAGTATTTCTACATCAACAAATTGGGTGATTTAGTAAAGTAGCATACAGTATTGCACCATAACCTTTAATTCCCCTCCTATGCAAAAATCTATCCAACCTTGTCTTAAATATATTTACTGAGGTAGCCTTCAGTGCTTAATTGGGCAGAGAATTCCACAGATTCACCACACTTTCTAGACTCACCTACCAGTGGAAACAACTTTCCTACCTCTAACTTATCTATCCCTTTCATAATTTTATATGTTTCTATAAGATCTCCTCTCATTCTTCTGAATTCCCGTGAGTCCAGTCCCAGGCGACTCAATCTCTTCTTATAGTCTAACCCCCTCATCTTTGGAATCAACCTGTCAAACCTCCTCAGCACCACCTCCAAAGTCTCAAGTAAGGAGACCAGAACTGCACGCAATACTCCAGATGCGGCTCACCAGTATCCTATACAGTTGCAGCTTAACCTCCCTGCTCTTAAATTCAATCACTCTAGCAATGAAGGCCAATATTCTATTTGCCTTCTTGATAGCCTGTTGCACCTGCAAACCAACCTTTTGTGATTCATTCACAAGCACTCCCAAGTCCCTCTGCACAGCAGCATGCTGCAATCTTTTTTACCATTTTAAAAATAATTCCCTTTCATTTTTCCTTCCAAAGTGGATGACCTGGTGTTAACCAACATTCTACTCCATATGCCAGACCCTTGCCCACTCACTTAACCTATCTACACCTCTCTGCAGACTCTCCATATCTTCTGCACAATTTACTTTTCCACTCAATTTACTATCATCAGCAAACTTAGATACGCTACACTCAGTCCCCTCTTCCAGATCATCAATATATATCGTGAACAGTTGTGGGCCCAGCACTGACCCCTGGTTCATTTGAAAATACCTCATCTCCACATTACATTTTGTAACTCTAAAACATAAAAAAACTAATTGCAAAAAAAAAAGACAGGAGCCCTGTAGAGCGTGTCTTGATTCATTTGTACTTTTATTGGGATTGTATGTATGATGACATATGCCATTCACGTACTTTGTACATGTAATCATAGCGAATTAATTAAACATCAAAGAAAGCTCAATCAAACAATATATTTACAATATTACTGATATATTAAATACACAACAGACGCTATGATCCAATCTTATTCTCTGGTACATAGGAGCAATGAAAGTATTTTGTTGCTGGATGGATTGCCCGACCAGCAATCCTTTCCAATTGATGCCTGGGGAAGTAGTTGTTCCAATATTTCACTAATAGAACCGGCACTTTGAACAATTAACACAAATTCTGGATCACCCAGATATAAAATTGGAACAGGAAATCACCTCAGGGACAGATTTGATACTTCTTGCTTTGAATGAAATCATTGTGGGATTATGTGAAGGATAAATATGTTTGTTAAAAAATGCAATCTTATTTCACGACGGCTTATAATATCAGCACATAGCACATCTGCTCTGTCTAACTATCAAACAATTCTGTGAGCATCCGCCAATAAAACATAATTTAGTGCTCGTAGTGAATCACACTGGAACATTATGAACTGAGCACCCCACAGGGCTTTCATAAAATATTCTGATTTCATGGTGCCTGCTGTTATGTTTTGCAACTTCAAAACATTTAACTAATTCAAAGGAAGACATGGGAGTCTGAAATGTGAGTCAAACTTCACATTTACTTTAAACGAAGTGCGTACGTGTCACGTGGTAATGTGATGATGTATGCAATTCACATATTTTTACATATGACCAAAATTAATTAAACAACAAAGAATGTTTAATCATACAAGATTACTCAAATATTACTGAAATATTAAATACGCAACACTCTTCCCTGTTTAACTATCAACTCAATAAAGATTGTACCTCACCTATATACATATTATGCTATGTACTATAACTACTATATACAGATATCCACAGCATAGTAAATTTTTAAGTTGTCCCATTCGGGTCCAAAGATTTAATTTCTGGATAGGCTTTCCCACTCCCGTGGGACAACATCCTTCCTGACAAGGGGGATCAGTCTGCCCGGTGGGTGAGACCCATGGCTATGAAAGCAATCTCAGGCTCGGAGACCTCCTCCGTGGTCACTGCAGGAGCTGTCTCTGAAACTGCAAGAAGTGGTTCTGACAGCTCAGAACACCTTTCTTCTCCTTCCTTTTTCCTTTTCTAGTTTCTGCATCTTGACCTTGGGAAGTGCATTTAGTTCACTGGAGTTTTCTCTTATCAACCCTTCTATTGCTCCTTTTACCAAGGATAGATGGTGTATCGGAAGGATAGGAAGGTAGGCAGAGGGGGAGGCGTGGCTTTATTGGTAAGAAATGATATTAAATCATTAGAAGGAGGTGATATAGGATCAGAAGGTGCAGAATCTTTATGGTGAGCTAAGAAATCACAGGGGTAAAAGGACCCTGATGGCAGTTATTTATAGGCCTCCAAACAGCTGCAGGGATGTGGACTACAAATTACAACAGGAAATAGAAAAGGCTTGTCAGAAGGGCAGTGTTATGATAATTGTGGGGGATTTTAACATGTGAGTGGATTGGGAAAATCAGGTCGGCACTGGATCTCAAGAGAGAGAATTTGCAGAATGTCTATGAGATGGCTTTTTAGAACAGCTTGTTGTTGAGCCCACTAGGTGATCGGCTGTACTGGATTGGATGTTGCGTAATGAACCGGAGGTGATTAGAGAGATTGAGATGAAGGAATCCCTAGGAGGCAGTGATCATAACATGATTGAGTTCACTGTGAAATTTGAAAAAGAGAAGCCGAAATCTGATGTGTCGGTATCTCAGTGGAGTAAAGGAAATTACAGTGGCATGAGAGAGGAACTGGCCAAAGTTGACTGGAAAGGGACACTGGCGGGAAAGACGGCAGAGCAGCAGTGGCTGGAGTTTATGCGAGAAGTGAGGAAGGTGCAAGACAGGTATATTCCAAAAAAGAAGAAATTTTCGAATGGAAAAAGGATGCAACCGTGGTTGACAAGAGAAGTCAAAGCCAAAGTTAAAGCAAAGGAGAGGGCATACAAGGAGCAAAAATTAGTGGGAAGACAGAGGACTGGGAAGTTTTTAAAAGCTTGCAAAAGGAAACTAGGAAGGTCATTAAGAGGGAAAAGATTAACTATGAAAGGAAGCTAGCAAATAATATCAAAGAGGATACTAAAAGCTTTTTCAAGTATATAAAGAGTAAAAGACAGGAGAGAGTAGATATAGGACTGATAGAAAATGATGTTGGAGAAATTGTAATGGGAGATAAGGAGATGGCGGAGGAACTGAACGAGTATTTTGCATCAGTCTTCACTGAGGAAAACATCAGCAGTATACCGGACACTCAAGGGTGCCAGGGAAGAGAAGTGTGCGCAGTCACAATCACGACAGAAAAAGTACTCAGGAAGCTGAATAGTCTAAAGGTAGATAAATCTCCCGGACCAGATGGAATGCACTCTCGTGTTCTGAAGGAAGTAGCTGTGGAGATTGCGGAGGCATTAGCGATGATTTTTCAAAAGTCGATAGATTCTGGCATGGTTCCGGAGGACTGGAAGATTGCAAATGTCACTCCGCTATTTAAGAAGGGGGCAAGGAAACAAAAAGGAAATTATAGACCCGTTAGCTTGACATCGGTGGTTTTGGGAAGTTGTTGGAGTCGATTGTCAAGGATGAGGTTACAGAGTACCTGGAGGCATATGACAAGATAGGCAGAACTCAGCATGGATTCCTTAAAGGAAAATCCTGCCTGACAAACCTATTACAATCTTTTGAGGAAATTACCAGTAGGCTAGACAAGGGAGATGCAGTGGATGTTGTATATTTGGATTTTCAGAAGGTGCCACACATGAGGCTACTTAATAAGATAAGAGCCCATGGACTTACGGGAAATTTACATACGTGGATAGAGCGTTGGCTGATCGGCAGGAAAAAGAGAGTGGGAATAAAGGGATCCTATTCTGGTTGGCTGCCGGTTACCAGTGGTGTTCCACAGGGGTTTGTGTTGGGGCTGCTTCCTTATACATTGTACATCAACGATTTGGATTATGGAATAGATGGCTTTGTGGCTAAGTTTGCTGACGATACGAAGATAGGTGGAGGGGCCGGTAGTGCTGAGGAAACGGAGAGTCTGCAGAGAGATTTGGATAGATTGGAAGAATGGGCAAAGAAGTGGCAAATGAAATACAATGTTGGAAAGTGTATGGTTATGCACTTTGGCAGAAGAAATAAACAGGCAGACTATTATTTAAATGGGGAAAGAATTCAAAGTTCTGAGATGCAACGGGACTTGGGAGTCCTCGTACAGGATACCCTTAAGGTTAACCTCCAGGTTGAGTCGGTGGTGAAGAAGGCGAATGCAATGTTGGCATTCATTTCTAGAGGAATAGAGTATAGGAGCAGGGGTGTGATGTTGAGGCTCTATAAGGTGCTGGTGGGACCTCACTTGGAGTACTGTGGGCAGTTTTGGTCTCCTTATTTAAGAAAGGATGTGTTGACATTGGAGAGGGTACAGAGAAGGTTCACTAGAATGATTCCAGGAATGAGAGGGTTAACATATGAGGAATGTTTGTCTGCGCTTGGACTGTATTCCTTGGAGTTTAGAAGAATGAGGGGAGACCTCATAGAAACATTTTGAATGTTGAAAGGCATGGACAGAGTGGATGTGGCAAAGTTGTTTCCCATGATGGGGGAGTCTAGTACGAGAGGGCATGACTTAAGGATTGAAGGGCGCCCATTCAGAACAGAAATGCGAAAAAATTTTTTTAGTCAGAGGGTGGTGAATCTATGGAATTTGTTGCCATGGACAGCAATGGAGGCCAAGTCATTGGATGTATTTAAGGCAGAGATTGATAGGTATCTGAGTAGCCAGGGCATCAAAGGTTATGGTGAGAAGGCGGGGGAGTGGGACTAAATGGGAGAATGGATCAGCTCATGATAAAATGGCGGAGCAGACTCGATGGGCCGAATGGCCAACTTTTGCTCCTTTGTCTTATGGTCTTATGGTCTTTACAACCTGATCTCTCCTCTTGGTTTCCTCATCCACAACATCATCTGATGAATCTTCTGTTTTTGTATCTCCATTGACTCCTTTCTTTTTGGCCTTTCATTCATCCAGCTGGGCTTTGATCTTTACATCTACTTTACAAGTAGCCTTTCATCTCCCATGCAATAACCTTAATGCATGCAAAGTATTTACTGGTTCTTTATATTTGCAAAAGCTGAATGTTTGCTGCTTTCCTGAAGCTCTTCAAACTCTCTTCCTAAAGCCGGATTAATATATTAGAAACTTTCTAAGATATTTTGAGAAAGTCATTTGAGAAGCAGCCAATCAGCGATCAGGATTGATTAACAAGAACAATTACAAGGGTTCAGGACATCTTGGGTCCAGTCCTCAGTATCCTTAAGTTGGCAGGTGAGCAGCCAGAGATCGTGGTCCGTGTCGGTACAATAACAGAGGAAGAGGGACGAGGTTCTGCAAAGTGAGTGCAGGAAGTTAGGTGCTAAGTTAAAGGGCAGAATCTCCACAGTTGTGATCTCAGGATTGCTGTGTGCTAGTGAGGCCAGAAATAGGAGGATCATACTGTTTAACATGTGGCTAAGGAGTTGGTGTAGGAGGGAGGGCATCAGATTTTTGGATCTTTGGGCTCTCTTCCAGGAAAGGTGAGACCTGTACAGAAAAGACGGTTTGCACCTGAACTGGAGGAGGTGCCATTATCCTAGTGGAAAGGTTTGTTAATGCTGCAGTGGGGGTGGGAGGGGTTAAACTAGAGTTGCAGGGGGATGGGAACCTGAGTGCCAGAACAGATAGTGGAGAGGTTGTGGAGACAGTTGTTGTTAAGACCTCAGACAAAGTCAGGAATCAAAAGGTTGAACATGAGGTGACTAGTGACCTGAGCTGCATATATTTCAATGCAAGAAATATTATAGGAAAGGTGGATGAGGTCAGGGCATGGATCAATACATGGAATTATGATATTGTAGCCATTAGTGAGACTTGTCTGCAGGAGGGACGACTGACAGCACAATATTCCAAAGATCCGCTGTTTTAGACGCAAGAGTGGGAGGGGCGACATTACTACTTAGGGAAAATGTCATGTCAGTGCTCAGTGGAGCCAGACTGGTGAACTCATCTAGTGAGGCTTTATGGGTGGAAGTAAATAATAAGAAAGGCATGTCTATGTTAATGGTCTAGATTATAGACCACCTAACAGTCCCTAGGATTCAAAGGAACAAATTTGTTGAGAAATCACAGACTGTAGCAAGAAACATAAGGTGATTTTAACTTTCCACATATTAACTGGGACTATCATACTATAAATGGACTAGATGGGATAGAGTTTGTCAAATGTGTTTTGGAAAGTTTCCTTAGTCAGCATATAGAAGTCCAAACAAGAGAGTGTGCGATACTTCATCTGGTATTAGGGAATGAGATAGGGCAAGAGACAGAAGATTGTGTATGGGAACACTTTGCACGTAGTGATCATAATGCCATTAGCTTCAAAGTAAATATGTAAAAAGATAGGTCTAGTCCACAGGTTGAGATTCTAAATTGGAGAAAGATCAATGTTGATGGTATCAGAAAAGATCTGGCAAGTATAGATTGGGACAGGCTGTTTTCTGGCAAAGGTGAACTTGGTAAGTGGGAGTCTATCAAAAGTGAAATTTTGGAAGTACAAAGCTTGTATGTGCCTGTCAGAATAAAAGGTAAAGATAACAGATATAGGGAACCTTGGATTTCAAGAGATATTGAGGTCCTGGTTAAGAAAAAAAGTTAGTGTGTAGCTGGTATAGACAGTTAGGAATAAATGAGGTACTTAAGGAATACCAAAATTGCAAGAGATGACTTTAGAAAGAAATCAGGAGGTTGCTCTAGTGGACAAGGTGAAGGAAAATCCAAAGGGGTCCTACAGATATCAGTCATAGGGCCTGACAAGGAGTTCCCTCAGACCCTGTTGGAGGCAAGTGCAGAAATTGCAGGGGCCCTAGCAGTGATAATTAAATCATCCTTAGTGACGGGTGAGGTACTGGAGGTTTGGAGGATAGCCAGTTTTGTTCTGCTGTTTATGAAAGGCTCTAAAAATAAAGCAGGAAATTATAGGCTGGTGAGCCTGACATCAGTGGTGAGAAAGTTATTGGAAAGTATTCTAAGAGACGGGATATATCAGTATTCGGATAGACATGAACTGATTAGGAATAGTCAGCATGGCTTTGTGAGTGGTAGGTTGTGTCAAACCAATCTTATAGAGATTTAGAAGGAAGTTGCCAGGAAAGTTGATGAAAGCAAGGCAATGGATGTTGTCTACGTGGATTTAGTTAGGTATTTGACCAGGAACCGCATGGGAGGTTGGTCAAGAAAGTTCAGTCACTCTGCATCAGGATGAGGTAGTAAATCAGATTAGCCATTGACTTTGCAGGAGAAGCCATAGAGTGATAGTAGATGAAGCCTCTCTGACTGAAGGCCTGTGACTACTGATGTGCCTCAGGGATCGGTGCTGGGTGCATTGTTGTTTGTCATCTGTATCAATGATCTGTGTGTTAATGTGGTTAACTGGATCAGCAAATTTGCAGGTGACGCCAAGATTGGGATGTAGTGGACAATGAGGAGAGCTATCATGGCTTTCAGAGGAATTTGCATGAGCTGGAAAAATGGACTGAAAAATGACAGATGAAGCTCAGTGCAGACAAATGCAAGGTTTTCCACTTCGGTAGGACCAAACAGAGTAGGTCTTACACAGTGAACAGCAGGTCACTGAAGAGTGCTGTAGAACAAAGGGATCTGTAATTACAGGTCTGTAATTAATTGAAAGTCGTGGCCCAGGTAGATAGGGTCATAAAGAAAGCTTTTGACACAGTAGCCTTCATAAATCTAAGTACTGAGTACAGGAGATGGGATGTTATGTTCTAATTGTATAAGGCATTGATGAGGTCTAATTTGGAGTATTATGTGCAGTTTTGGTCACCTACCTATAGGAAAGATGTAAACAAGGTTAAAAGAGTGCAGAGAAAATTTACAAGGATAATGCAGGTCTGGGGGACCTGAGATATAAGGAAAGAATAGGTTAGGACTGTATTCTTTAGAACGTAGAAGATTGAGTGGAGATTTGATAGAGGTATACAAAATTATGAGCAGTATAGGTAGGGTAAATACAAACAGGCTTTTTTCCACTGAGGTTGGGTGAGACTATAACTAGAGGTCATAGGTTAAGGGTGAAAGTTGAAAAGTTTAAGGGAATGAGGGGAGACATTTTCACTCAGAGAGTGATGATAATGTGAAATTAGCTGCCAGTGCAAGTGGTGCATGGAAGTTTGATTTAAATATTTTAAGAGAAGTTTGGATAGTTACGTGGACGGTAGGAGTATGGAGGGCTATGGTCCAGGTGCAGTCAAAGGGAGTAGGCTGTTGAAATGCTTTGGCATGGACTAGATGGGCCAAAGGGACTGTTTCTGTGATATATTATTCTATGACTCTATGTGTTGCCTATAAAGATTGAGGTCAGACCACTGCTTTCGACACTTTCACCATCCCTCTAAGCTGCATGGTCCTCCCTTGGTCCAGTATGCTTTCCAACCAGAGGCACAGAACCTGTTTCCCCTCTGTTGGACCACTGTTCATGATGTACAGCATGTAGACAGTTTTGTCATAATCAAATACCTTTCTTAATTCGCTTTCAGTTGGCTTCACTGCAGGGGATATGGCATGCAAATGGTGGATAGATCTCCAATCAAGTTGTAGTTGTCTCAGGCAATCTCATCCCCACCTCCTCCTGTTGTTGCTACATATAAGCTCAATGTGGCTGTTGGTTATTGTATTTTACTCTTATGAATGTCATTCCCACAGGAGGTATCTTTTCTCTAGTTTGAGTCCTTAGATGGGTATCTGCAGGCTTCAGTTTAGTATCTTTGAAAAGCTCTTCAAACTCATTTTATGGACTGACTGAAACTGCTGAACCAGTTCCATTTTAGTTCACTTGCTGTTTACTTCTGGTGTAAGCCATATTGCTTGTGTATTGCTAGTTTTCACATTATAAATCTCATGGCTACACAGTCCTCTGTCACTCTCATCATTATCAGATTTTTCATCAATACCGTGCAGATTAGTGTTCTTTTTGAAACGGCAACCAGACTTTTTATCTTGTTCTCTCTGTGCAGTCCGTTTACTTTGTCTGCCCAACATACTCTTTGCATGTGTCCTACTTTGTTGCATTTTCTGCAAGTTTTGCCTTTAAATCTGCTTTTATGGTGTATGTCACAATGGTAACACAACTTGTTCAGGAAGGCTGGTTTTTGTTTGGATATTGCAGTTTTGTTTATCTCACTTTTATTCCTATCTACAAGTCAATTTTGTCTCTGTAATCAAATGTAGCCTTCTTAATCTTTCTGTAGCACAATCTTTCTGATGTAGCCAGCCATTTCTGCTCTTTTTTTAATGCTTATTATCACCTGGAACTCAAGTCTTTATGAACTTGTGAATTCTTCTGTTTACTGCCCTTTTTTTCCACTTGACTGTCTCTGCACGTGCTGGGCTTCATTTTTTTTTACTTGCTGTACCTCGCTGCTTGTTTTTTAGTTTGTACATGTTGCTGCACTTCAACAGGCCAGTAGCCACCTCGGGTTCCTTTAAAAAATACCTCATTGCCAATGTAATGCTTTGTAACCATTAAACTACTTCAAAGGGAAACACAAGAATCCTAACTGTGCGTCTGACTTTGTGTTTCATTTAAGTGAAGCACACACGTATCATGTGGTATTGTGATGACGTATGAAATTCATGTAATTTTACATATAACCTATGATGAATTATATTAGCTATGAAGGATGCTTAATCAAACAATATGTATACAAGATTACACAAATATTACTGACATATTAAATACACAACACCTGCCAATATAAATACCTAACAATGACAAAGTCTGTTTACAGAACCAGTTAGGAAAGAACTGGCTAGAAAAGGTAATGCTTTTCTAACATTGATTGTGATTAGTGGAATATTGTTGTTGGGGATAAGTTCTATTACAAAATTATGCTGCTTAGCAATGTTCATAGTTGCTATTATCTAGCTACTAACATATATAGTTTATCACTTAGTGTGATGACTGTGACTGAGATGTACAGTGAAATTAATGCATTAATAAGTTATTGAATCTGTTGCTGATCTAATCTAAAATACAGGAGTGAAATGTATAAGCCTGTGGAAAAATTAATTTATTTGAAGAGTTCTGATTTCATAAAAATACCTCAAAACATTTTCGTCAATTAATTGTTTTTAAAATTAAAATGTGATTGCCCTGAGGGCAAATTAACCATCAATTTGCACATATAATTAGGAATCAGTATGCGGAACTGACTGAGACTTCGGGATATGTCATTGAAGTTATCCTTAAAAAAGAGAAAACAATGACTTCCTCAGAGTGTACAAATTTGTAAGTTAGCCATCTTGCAGTAGTTCAGTTTTATTCCAAGCTCACCAGTGCAAATAGCTCAGTGAACAATAAATCTGGTATGATACACAAGTCTTCTGGTATTTAAAAAATCTAGTTCATGATATTAAAGTTGCATAACTTGCTAAAGGGCCACTGAAAAAAAAATCTGAGTGGTTAATCTACTGCCCAAAAAAATCTCATATCATGGTATTCTACAACCACCCCATTGCCCGTACCATGATATAGGGCCAACTTCAAGTTACTTAATCTGATAGGAAAATTGGGCAGGGTCTTAAACCATTCCAATACTCTACTTAACAGTTAAAAAAAATCTACCATTATTTGTTAGGGTGACTCGTTGGGTAGTGCTCCTTTAAAGCCTGTGTTTCCCAGTTTCATTCAGATGATGTGATCCATTAGATCATGTGGCCCATTGGAGAATGATGGAAGTGGAGTGAAAATGGTGGGCTATGGTCAGCAATTGATAGCTGCCTTAACCCCTTCAACCAATGTAGATTGCTCTCCAGTGGACTGTGACGAGACTCGCTGTTTGAAATTTATGGAGGATTGGCGTGTGAGAACAAGTAAAAGCCATTCAGAATGGGCACATGGAGTATATCCCTAAAAACTGTTCATAAAAGTAACATTGATGGAGGTCTTTCGACTAATGCATAATGCAGGGAGGAGATTGTGAACTGAGACCTTGGATTTGACATTTTGCATTTCAGATACATGGCCATGTATGGCTATAAGCCACAAAAAGCAGATGAGATGGAGCTGCGGAAAGGGGAAATGTATCGCGTTATTGAGAAATGCCAAGATGGATGGTTCAAAGGCACTTCACTGAGGACAGGAATGTCTGGTGTCTTTCCAGGGAATTACGTAACTCCTGTGTCCAGGTGGGTGTAGATCATAGAATTAGGGAGAGCAGCTGCCTGTGACCCTGCTATGTGGTTTTAACAAAGCTAGAGTAAGATGGGATGGATCGTGGCAGGAGGAATACATGTGCTGGGATATTCAACATTGCTAGAGGCCTAGATAAATTGCTGCTGTTGAAATATTTTTCCATAAGCAATATTGTTAAAGTAAAGAAATGTTGGTGTGTGTAGTCATTCAATGGGGCATGGTATGTGTTGTTTTAGGGCTCCCTTTGCAGCAACTCAGTCAAGAAATACAGTGCCAGGAGGCACGGCCCAAAACATGAAAGGAAACTCTTCATCAGGCAGCCCAGCAGTAACGTGTCTTGTGAATAATGGAGTGAGGCCTATTCCCCCTGTTGCCAGCCCCCCTGTACAGACACAGCTTCATGCATCCAGTCCGCAGCTCAACTGTTTGCGATACTCAGGACAGCAAACTGTCAACCAAGCTCGCAGTGCCACGCAGATGGGTATGTAATGCACACGATTTTCTCTTTCTTCCAAATAAAACGTATCTTTACTATGCGTTGGGTTAAATGGAGTGCTGCGCTTGGTAAATGTAATATTCATTGCATAAAAGTAAGCTGTTCACCCAATTTATGCATGCGATTGTTTATACTCCTTGTGAGTCTTTTCCACTGGACATCATCTTTTCCTACCTCCTTTGTATGCTAACCTCCCAGTAAGTGTTCAGACACAAAGTGCTGGAGGAACTCAGGCAGCCAAGCAGTATCTAAGGAAAAGAGGAAACAGTCGGCATTTCGGGCTGAGACCCTTCGACAGGACTCCAGCATTTTGAGTGATTGCTTGGATTTCCAGTAGCTGCAAATATTCTCATATTTGCAATACAGTTCAGATCTCTTTCACTCCTCACATTAGCCAGTTCCATAACCTTGCCACCTCCATGATGCAATATCACCACCTTTCCCACAGTGCAGGGAGCAGTAAATAAGACAGGAGCTGACCCAGGTAAACATCCTCTAGAACATAATGTGGGCAAAGGCAGGGGCATGTTAAATGAAAGATTTGACAAACATTGCTGTTGATTGAAGAATGTTATACAAAAGGCATGTGACATGACACATTTCAAAGAAACTTGTTTCTTTTCTAATTCCCTTTCTCTAGAGGCCAGCTAACTATATGCACGCTTCTAATAGATCGTATATGAGCTTTTGAATTCTTTTGCCTACACTTTGGGGATTGATTTATGTGATTCCATCCCCTTAGAATGAAGCGCACTGACTACTGAGTGAATGTATTACAGGTATTTTCTATTACATGTGTTCCTGGAGATTCCTGGCCTCCAGGCAGCATGAGGACAAGAAGTGAAGGCACTTTCAATGTAGCATAGATCTATGTTAGAACTTGGTATTCTGGTCTTTTAGTATCTGTTTTGACAATAAGTAAATAATTCATGACTTTTTTAACCTTTTGTATAACATTTACTAATAATTCATTTTCCTTTAGTAAAATCGCATAGGTTACATTTCTGGAGTACAAGAGGAAAATGTGCTTGTGTTTCACACATCAACATTAAAATATGTGAACTGAAGGAGAGGTCATATTGTAATGCACGAGATGGATGATCTGCCATATCCATCCCCTACATTGTGATGCAACTTTCCTTAAGTTGCCCCAAACTCCTGGTGATAACAGGGCCGAAGAACAAGATGGATCTATAAAAAGAAGGGTCTGTTTATCGTGAAAGCAACAAACCTGTTCTTTTACTCTTTCAGCTGAGTTTTGAAAGTTGCTTTGATATGCTGGCCTTGTCATCTGTTGCTAATGGCAAAAGTCCCCATGAAAAGTATAAGTAGAATATAGCGTTTCAGATAACTGGTAATATCCTGGTTATCTCAGCAGGAGCAGTAAGACCATGTTTTATGAGTTAAATTTGGGCTTGAATGGTTTCACAAGACGAAGTAGCAAACTAAAGAACTTCAAAGGCTATCTGTTTTATGAAAGAATTCTTCTTTTGTTGCCTAGCCTAGGAAAGGCCTTTGGGGTGGAGCAGTGGATGTTGAATATTATATATTTAAGTTATCAAATGTAACTTGTAGAATACCATCCATCTGAAATCCCCAACAGTAGTATATATTATATTCTGTATAAATTACTGTATCTAATTTTCTTTCTGCATTATAATCTGGGCATTAACATTATTTGGAAATAATCTGCGAAATGAACATCCGTCTTATTTGCCACAAGCTAGGGGCACTTGGGTCATTCTAACCAACTAACCAACTCTTTTCCTATGCTCTGTTTCGTTTTTCAGTCCATCCTGCTGTTCAAGTGCTTGACCGTCCAACAGCAACTGTACCACCACTAAGAACACAAAGTCCCCCCACCCGAGTCCCTGCCACCATGGTGAGGCCGCAGCCTGTGACCTCTCCACAACATGTTCATCAAACCTCTGGATCTCCTGGCACTAGACCAACGATTTCACTCACCTCTGCGGCTGCAGCGATTACTCCACCGAATGTTAATGCAGCCAACCTGAATGGAGATGCAATGGGCGGGCCAGCAAGTTCCTTGGCGACTTCCAGTCCATCAAACTCTGCTCCTACACTATCCAAACTGGAAGAGCGGAAAAGTGAAAGGGTAAGTCCGACTGTTCATGGTGGGGCTTTTATCTCATCTTTGGAAGAAGGCACTTTCCTTCTGTGGTAATTAGGGAACAACAGATCACTTTGACTGGTTCAATTTAGAGCATTGGCTACATGATATATAGACCCTCAACAAAGTCACTTACATGTTTATCTTTATTATTTAAAGCATTTTGTATTTCAACGACCAAGTTATTTCATCTAAAAACGCCTACTTTCCATGGTATCCGAAGCCAATGGTTTCTTTTCAGGTAGAATTCTATAATGTGTATATAGCCTTATCACCCACTTATAAAGCAACACTTGCATGTTACAAGAAAATACATCTCGTGTGAATAATAAGCATTTTTTGTCATTGCTGGACATAATAAATAGATTGTATAAATCCTTGTTTTAACCCAGATAACAAATATTACACCTATTAGAAAGCAATAAATTTATTGGAGCCATGAATGAATGACATCACGTAATCCTAGCTCCCCTTCAGATAGGTCACGACTAATATCCTTCAGATAATAGAGAGGGAAGTGGCAATCAGCAGCATGCCATCTCCCGTATGATTCATTGTCCTTTTCTGATGTTTTATGCTTTCATTAGCTGGGTTTTACACTTGGGATCAATTATACACTGCTTCTCTGTCCCTGCATTTGCCACTGCAGCTTCTGAGCATACTGACGGCACTGAAGAGAGTATTAAATGCTCTGGAAATAGATTTAATGCCCAGTCATATTTTTAGCCCATCAAATTTAAGGAATAAAATTCTCTTATTCCTTCTTTGTTTCGCCCTTGGATCATTTATTTTGTTTCCGTTTTCCTATGCATACACATGCTTTAAATTCCTTCAGCACATTTTTTTTGCAATAACTCCAAAGAATATTCAGCTGGAAATGCTGCAGATGATTATGGGACCTGGTTCATTAAGTGTCGGATATACAGTGAGGGTTCTACATTGTTTTTAAGTGCCTGAAATTCCAATATTTTGGCCTTATCTGAATCAAAGAGGTATCCAGAATATCCAATTAAAACAAAAAAATCAGCCAGTTTTTCATTGGCAGTAGGGCCCACCTGCAGATTCAGGCCTCAGCTGCACAGCCCCTAGGAAACCAGTTTATTTTCCATAAAACAGATAATGAATACAGTGAACGTACTTTGGTCGGGTATAATCAGTACATCTACAGTCAAAAGCAAAATCCCTGTGAATTACATTCATTATGAAATATGTAATAGATATCCAGAATAATATGCAGAATAATAATCTATGCTGAGGTTTTTTTTCTGTGGCCTGTTGATGAATGTAATATTTCTAAAAAATATGCAGGGACAATAGAGTTGAGTAGGAGATTTCACAGCTCACTCAATTGCATCATCTACTGGCTAAAACTAAGAACTTCACTATTTCAAGCAACTTCTGTACGGTTACAAATTGGAACAATTAGTGCTGATTTTAAATGCATGAATTGCTCGGAGCAAGTTATCCTAGGTTAGATTGCCCAAACAATCATATTTCGGTGAGGTGTCCCAGTGGAGAAATTGCACTGGACATTTCCATGCACAATTTCCATCAGCTTTTTTGATATTTGCACTCAGTGATGCTAAGGGTTGTAAATGGCACATGTCATCCCTCACCAGCAATAACTGGAACTTTTGGCATTACAACAACCACAGAACAACAAACGGTAAATGGGTCTATTGGGAATCATGTTTGATTAACTATTAGTGTTTTTGAGGACATAGCTAGAACAGCAGATAGGGAATTAGCAAATATTTTATGTTCTGTATTTTTGTAAGGCTTTCTATAAGATCCCACACGAGAGAATGGTTAGTAAAGGTAGAACATGCAGCGGGGGTAGAGGTGAACTAATATACTTGCACACTTGCATGGATGGAGAGTTGGTTAACAGATTAAAAAACTGTATAACCACCCATTTACTGTCAGCTTACAATAGCCTCATTTTATTTTTATCAACTTGCTACCAGCTCACAATTTAGAAAGACCAATTAACCTATCAACTTGCACACCTTTGAAGTATGGAAGGAAACCTATGCAGTTACAAGGAGAATATGCAAATCCATGCAAACAGCATCCAAAACCAGGATTGAACCCAGACTCCTGTAATAAGAAGGGGTGACTTGGAAGGCTATGATCAGTGGGGCTCCACAGGAGCAGTGCTTGGGCCCAGTTATTCTCAATCAATTATATGGCTGAGGTGACTAAATATAATATTTCTCAGTCTGCTGATAACAAAAACATAGAAGAAAATGTCAGTTTGATAGGGAAGCATCAGTTTCAGAGAAATATACAGGGCAGATGATAACATTTGAGATATCGACTGTCTTGAACTCAGAACTCCTGTGGTAATGTTTGGGCAGAAGAATATAGAGGTGTGGCATCTTTTTAAATGGTGAGAGATTAGGGAGATTTGATGCTCAAAGGGCAGATTCTCTTGTACACAAACTATGGTATAAGTACAGCAGTCCACTGGGAATGTAAATAATACAGAGGTCTCCCAGGTTATTTAAGTACAGTATTCCCTTCCTGAGAAATGCATGAATCAATTTATCTGTCAGTCGGAACCAAATGGTTTTCCAGTAAGGGAAAACAAGTGAGTGAAGGAAATAACAACAGAAGTTCATTCACTTCCAGTCAGTCACTATAGATAAGGTCATAAAAGAGCCAGAGTGCCAGCAGAAACAACAACATTTATTTACTTTTAATTAAACCACAGTTTAAACATTTGGACGGTGGCCCATACAGACATTTTGAGAATAAATTATTCAGTGTTATTTTATACATTGAAGACTACAGCAAACATCCACGGACAGGTACAATTGACAGACTTTTTTCACAGAGATATTCTTTGTTCATATCTATATTTCTGTGTGGCATAAAATTGGATTTCCAAAAGTTAGGCCTTTCGAAACCTGGGGAGCTCGTGGGGAGCCTTCAGTGAACAGAAGGGTGAAAGTGTACGTATTACTACAGTTAAATTAGGCCCTGTGAGACCACTCCAGGAGTTGTGTGTACAATTTGAATCACCTTATCAGAAATGGATACATTTTTGACAGAGTACAGTGACGATTGACCAGACTGTTTCTTAGCATGGCAGGTCTGTTTTGTGAGATCAAGTAGTCTAGGCTTCTGAATTGGAATTAATTTACTATTTTCACATGTACCAATCTAGAGTGAAAAGCTCGTCTTGCATACTATTAATACAGATCAAATCATTACACGGTGCTTTGAGGAAGAACAAACTAAAACAATAACAAAATGCGGAATGAAGTGTAACAGCTACAGAGAAAGTGCAGTACAGTACAGGTAAACAACAAGGTGCAAGACCATAACAGGATAAATTGAGAGGTCTAGAGCCCATCTTACCACAGCAGGGAATCATTCAATACAGATTTCTCCCGCCATCCGAAGGTAGAGCGTTCCTATGAAATGGTTCGTAAACCGGAAGGTCGTAGAGCAATTACCATTTATTTATATGGGAAAAATTTGTGAGCGTTCGCAGACCCAAAAATAACCTACCAAATCATGCCAAATAACACACAAAACCTAAAATAACAGTAACATATAGTAAAAGCAGGAATGATAAGATAAATACACAGCCTATATAAAGTAGAAATACTTTCCCACAATCATTGCCTGCACTGTTCTCCGTAGTGAAAATCTCACGCAAGCGCTGTCGGCAAAAACATGGCGCAAACGCTCTCCAGTAACCTTTAAGCTATGAAGCTGCCAAATCATACCAAATAACATGTAAAAATACACAGCTGATACAAAGTAGAAATAATGTAGTACAGTGTAGTATCACTTATGGGAATCGGGAAGACATCGAGCACACTGATGATGGTGTGTTAGGCTGAGTCATCGGAGGTTGGGGTGGTGCAGTGGCCCCCACCCTCTGGGCAGTGAACTGATACCGATCCGCGAAGAATGCAGGAGTGCAATGGTAGCTGGAATGCACCCAGCACATCTTTAAGAGAAAAGCCGAAACAAACAAGCTAATTAATTAGGTGCTGCCTGGCATGTAAATGTCGGCCTAGACCAGAGGTGACGCAATCGGCAAAAACAGGTCTTTTGTAACAGTGAGGTTTCGTAAAGCGAACGTTGGAAAAGCAGGGGACACCTGTAGTCTTATAACAGTGGAGCAGAGGCTGCCCTTGAGTCTGGTGGCACATGCTTCCAGTCTTGTTTATCTTCTGCTCATCGGAAGAGGGGAGAGGAGAGAATGCCGGGGTGTGTGGGGGTCTCTGATTATGCTGGCTGCTTCACTGAGGCTGAGGGAAGTATAGACAGAGTCCGTGGAACGAAGACTGGTTTCTGTGATGTACTGAGCGGTGTACACAACTCTGCAGTTCCTTGTATTGTATAGTTAATTAATTGTGCTAGGTGATGCGCTTTGGGAGGCTGGATGTAAAGGGATAGTACACAGTTCATGGCAGGACCTTTAATAGTATTGATGTACAAAGGGATCGCGGTGTCCAAGTCTATAGCTTCCTGAAATTGGCTGCAAGGGTTGATAGGGTAGTGAAGAAAACGTATGGTATGCTTGCCTTTATTAGTCAAGAAATTGAGTTCAAGAGTCAGGAAGTTATGATGCAGCTTTATAAAACTGGTCAGGCTGCGTCTGCATCCAATTCTGGTTACCCCTTTATAGGAATGATATTGAGGGTGCAGAGGTAGTTTGCCAGGCTGACGTCTGGATTAGAGGACATGTGCAATGAGATGCAGTTGGACAATCATGGGTTGTTTTCTCTGGAGCAATGGAGGCCTGATAGAGGTTTATAAAATTATGAGCGGCATGGATGGAGTGTTCAGCTGGTATCTTTCCCAGTGCTGACATTTCTAATAATAGAGACATTCATTTAAGAGAGATGGTGTGGTTCAAAGAAGATGAGTAGGGCAAGTGTTTTTTTACATTTCCAGGGGTAGTGGTGGAGGCAAACCTGATAGAAGGACTTAAGAGGCTCTAAGATATGTGCATGGATATGGACGCATAGGCAGAGGGGATTTAGTTCATTTAGTTCAGTGCAACTCTGAATGCCAAAGGGCCTGTTTCTGTGCTGTTCTGTTGTATGTCTGTATCAATTAATTTCCAATGTATTTGCACTTTAGGTAAAATAAAGAAAAATAAACCATGCTTTTTACTCAAGATCAGCATTTTGTAGGTGAGCTGGTTTTAAAGTGCTCTCAGATCTGCTCTTGCCGAAATAGGGAGGCCAATTTTGTCAAAAAACATACAAGTCAGATAAGTTGCACAAGGAAGAAGTGATCGCTGGCACCTCTCTATGCAGACAGTGGCCAGATTCAACCCACTGTTTCAGCGTCACATTTGGCATTAAAATGTGACCACAATGCAAGTCAGAGTGAGGTGAAAATAAATATATACAACATTTGATATACAGATATTTTGTGACTTGGCTGCATCTGAAGTGGAACTGATTGTATAGTTTCTAGATACCACCCACTGTGGTGATTCTCTGCTGCTATCCTCTAGAATCAGAGGCAGAATCAGCTTTATTATCTTTGACAAATGCCATGAAATTGGTTGTTTTGCAGCGCTAGTATGGTGCAATTTGCAAAATATTCTATAAATGATAATAAATATATAGTAAAAATAAGTAGTGCAAAAAAAGAGCAAAAAAAGTGAGATAGTGTTCATAAATCTTATGGTGGAGGGGAAGAAGTTGTTCCTGAACCGTTGAATGTATGTCTTCAGGTTGTTGTTACTCTTCCATGATGGTTGCAGTGAAAAGAGGGCATGTCCTGGGTGCTGGGAGTCCTTGAGCCCCTAATGATGGATGCACCTTTTTGAGGCATTGCCTTTTGTAGATATCCTTGATGGTGGGGTGGGGTGGGAGGGGTTGGTGGGTGCTAGTGCCTGAGCTGGCTGAGTTTACAACCCTCTTCAGCCTTTTTCCCAATCCTGTGCAGTAGCCCCTCTATACCAGGGATGCAACCAGTTAGCATGCTCCCCACAGTACATCTGTAGAGATTTGCTGGAGTCCGTGGTGACATGCTAAAAATGCCCATTCACTAGCTTGCTCTTCCCCCTGAAGAAAATGGAGAAAATCAAAGGTCAAGTCAATCCAGAACTACTGGTTGATTTTAGAAGTTGTGAGGTTAGACACTTAGTACTGCATTGTGGAACGAAAGAAAGGGCCTATTGAAATCTCCAGAAGCCTCCTGACAGTTAACATGCATCAATAGAGACCATGCATGGTTCCTAATGAATGTGCACACACAGAGAAGCTGCTGTCAGGTTTATTACGCAAACTTCCAACTTTGCTCTGGCCAATATATCCTGATGAAACAGAAACCTTTCTCTATAGAAGTCATTCTTTGTTTAACAGTCAAGGTGGAAAAGGAACAATTTTCTTCTGGAACTCCTAGTTACGAGTCTAAAGAGTAGCCACTATTGGGAATTACCCAATCGTTTTCCTCAGCAGAAGCATGAAGCCAATGAAATCTAACCAGGATTGTTTTAAAACCTACACTATTAAGGTGCAAGTGACCCAGATTCAGTTTTGCCACTGTCTGTAAAGAATTTCCACGTTTCCCCTGCGACTGGGTGGGTTTCCTCCGGGTGCTCTAGTTTCATCCCACATTCCAAAGATGTTTGGGTTAATAGGTTAATTTGTCAGATGGGTGTAACTGGGCGGCATGAGCTCGTTGAGTCAGAAGGGCCTGTTACCGTGCTGTATCACTACGTAAAATAAAACAAGAAATATAAATGCTCAAAATCAAAAATAAATTCTATCATTGCCGATTTCTGGACCACATTGCAGATCAGTGACTTTGGAGTGCACAAAGTTTTTTTAATTTGGTCTCCCGCCCTATGCAACCAGGAAAGTGCAATTTTCAAAAGCAATGGCTGATATTTTTTCTTTGGGCTCTCTCTGCTGATCTGAAGGTTGATTTTCCAGTTTCAGGTGCCTCTCAGATTTGTCTAGTGATATTCTGCTGTAGCGTTTCCAACATGAGTTACTCTTTGGGAGCAAATTCATTATGGTGATTACTAACACTTCCTTACAGTTGAACCTTGATTGTCTTTATATATAATCCAGCAGTTTTGGAAACTTTTCTCTTTTATGTCTGTCATTTGCAAGCACATTTTGCCTCTGCATGTTTATCTCTATAACCTTTCCGCTAAATGATCCTCTTTGTTTATTCACTTGATACTACCCAATCATTTTTTCACTGGCAAGCAAGCCTTGCAGAATTCTCTCATCCTCAATTTGTGGTGCACAAATAGAGTTTTTTCCTTGTGTAAGCCAGCCAGTTGTATATCATGACTTTGGTGAAATCTATAGCCATATGGAAATTTCTCTGAGACTTATTTTTTCAAAAAAATTTCTTTACACAAAGTGTGTATAAAGACACTCCAAGTGTGGCCTCCTGTATATCAGTGAGACCTGGCATAGATTTGGAGATCGCTTCACCAAACATCTATGCTCCATCTGCCAGAACAAGCAGGATCTCCCAGTGGCCACCCATTTTAATTCCACTTCCCATTTCCATTCCGATATATTCATCCATTGCCTCCTCCACTGTCATGATGAGGCCACACTTAGATTGGAGGAACAACACCATACATTCTGTTGGGTAGCCTCCAATCTGATGGCATGAACATCAATTTCTCAAATTTCTGCTAATGCTCCCCAGCCCCCTTCACCGTTTCCCAACCCCTCATCTCCTTGCCCAACCTTCGCCTCCCTCTGGTGCTCCTCCCCCCTTTTTCTTTCTTTCACGACCTTCTGTCTCTTTCAGCAATCAACTTCCCAGCTCTTTACTTCTTTCCTCTCCCTCCAGGTTTCACCTATCACCCGGTGTTTCTCCCCCTGCCCCACCTTTGAAATCTACTCCTCAGCCTTTTTTTTTGCCTCCAGTCCTGCCAAAGCATTTTGGCCTGAAACGTCAACTGTACTTTTTTCCATAGACGCTGCCTGGCCTGCTGAGTTCCTCCAGCATTTTGTGTGTGTTGCTCTTTATACAAAGATGTTAGTATATGGCTTAAAATCCATATTGGTGGACGTATGGGAGCCAGTCTAGACCACCTCTGCTCAACTGATTTTGCCCAAAATTAGCTAATTGAGTACTTCGAGAAAAATGATCACAAAGAACCAATGAAAAATCTTAACATTATTTTTTTCACTTTTTGATATCCCTAAGTTTCTATTGGTATTATATGTTCACTTGGTCAATCTTCAAGAAGATTTTTCTAAAGTGCTAGTACTGCAGTGCAGTTGCCAAGTGTCTGTTTTTCCAGATTTTTACCAAGTTTTTTTTGAGAGCAGTCTACCTTTACACATTCTTTCAAATGATTCTCAGTGCAGTATTCAAGACTGAACTATAGAGAGTGAACAGCTGTGCTTCAATTTCTTTTGCATTGAATACTTAAGTTGGCAGAGACAGGAACGACATAAAAACTGATTACAGAATGTTGTTCTAATTTCTTTTCTTTCCAAATTGCCAATGCATTGTGACAATTTTTAACAAAGAGGAAAAGTCAGCTTGCCTTGCATTTCCCCACACTCAAGATATGAATGTAGTGACTTTGACAGAGTGACTTTTAATATTATGTCCCCCTTATGAATGACCAGCACAAATGGAAAATATCCAATTATTATGGAGCAGTGATGCTTGAATCTCAGAGAGATTAGAACTGAACCCAAGGTCACTAAAATGACTTATCAGCAATTTTCTACCATTCAAGGGTTCGTTACTGCATATTAACAAGTTGTAAATATGAGTCTTGATCTTTCAGACTGTTGTTATGGTTGGATGAATATCATATGTCCCCATCTGACTGTATTTTAAGCAATTTTCGAAATATAATATGCTTTGTTTGAATTGTACTGATGTGTTATAGGCATGCAGCAATCTGTAATACCAGATATGGTCAAGAAGCAATGTAAAGGATACATATAGTATTGAAATGTCAACAACCATTTCTTGAATAGTTGTAATTTGCAATTAGTCCAAACCTGCAGTGATTATATCAGACTCTGTTGCTCTCCCAATAACAAGTGTAGGAGTGATTCAGATTTTGCCTGCTGCTAACATAATTGTTATTGCATTTAAAACTGGACCCTAAAGAAAATTGTTGAAAATACTCGTAAGGTCAGAGAAATAAGAACTTGTGTTTCGAGTCAAAGATCTTTTATCAGAAACCTGGGACGACTCGGCCAAGATCGATACTTATCACAGCTCAACCAGGACAGCTCCAGCATACCATTCACACCAACATGAATGAGGCAAATGACAAGGGTATGTTTGTCCCTGTGTTGATCTGAAGAGATAGTGTTTTAACTATAGATGCCATTAACTACCAAAATATGAAGAGTGCAGTTATTCTGCAGAAATTTATCTGTAAGCAATATGGGCTGTGTCTTCAGTTGTGCTGCAAGCTTTTGCTTTACACATTATCTTTAGTGCATGGATAAAGCAGTGTTCAGTGGCTCCTGAATGTCATTTAATGGTAGGGCAGGGTACCTTACTTCGATCAATGGCAAGAATTATACCAAATAGGAACTAGATCATTTTGCTGTCATAGGCAATCAAGAATTCAAGTTTCAAAATTGCTTAATGTCATTTCCAGTACACAAGTGTAAAGGAGAGGGAAGTAACTGTTACCCTGGATCTGATGCAGCACAATAAAAAGGAAGTTAAAGAACACAATAATAAAAAATAACAAGTATAAATACATAATGTAGCTTATATACATACATAAAGTATGTGCATAAAGTGACATCAGACACAAGAGTGCCTGCACGTTAGGTGACCCTGACAGGAAATGATAACGTCGTGGTGGTGGGGTGGGGTGGGTTAGTGGGTGGAGGTGTTGATCACTCTTACTGCTGGGTGAAAGATACAGTTTTGGAGTCTGATGGTCCTGACGTGGATGCTACTTAGCCTCCTCTCTGATGGGCGTGGAACAAACAAGCCGGGTGGGTGGGACCCTTCATGGTATTGCTGGTCGTTTTCTGGTACCTTTCTGTATCTATGTCCTTGATGGCGGGTAGGCTGGTTCCATTGATGTGTTGGGCAGTTTTGTCTACCTGTTGTAGAGCCTTCCTGTTCGCTGCAGTGCAGTTTCCATACAATGCAGCTTGTTAGGATGTTCTCTACTGCACATCTGTAGGAGGTCATGAGTATTGAAGTGCACAATCTAGCTCTCTTCAGCCTCCTCAGAAAGTAGAGACGTTTGTGGGTTTTCTTGATTGTTTAGGATGTCTTCTGGAACCATGAGAGATTGTGTGAGATGTGCATTCCCAGGAGTGTGAAACTGCTCACAGTTTCTACTGCTGTACCACTGGTTGTGAGTGGTGCAAGTTCTCCTGAAGTTGATAACCATCTCCTTTGTCTTGGTGACATTGAGGAAGAGATTATTTGCCTAGCACCAGGCCTCGAGCTCTTCCATCTCCTCTCTGTAGACTTTCTTATCATTGTTGGTGATGAGCCCCACCACAGTCGTGTCAACGGCGAACTTGACAATGTGATTACCCGGGTGTCTGGTTGTGCAGTCCTGTGTGAGCAGAGTGTACATCAATGGGCTCAGCACAGCCCCGAGGGGCCCCTGTGTTGCGGATGATGGGGAAGGAGAGGCGGTTATGCATCCTGACTATCAGAGGTCTGTTGGTTAGATTAGATTAGATTATCAGATTCGATTAGATTATGAGGACACGCAGTTCTTTTCTATTGTCATTTAGTAATGCATGCATTAAGAAATGATACAATGTTCCTCCAGAATGATATCACAGAAACACAAGACAAACCAAGACTGAAAAAACTGACAAAACCCACATAATTATAACGTATAGTTACAACAGTGCAAAGCAATACCGTAATTTGATGAAGAACAGACCATGGGCATGGTAAAAAAAAGTCTCAAAGTCTCTCAAAAGTCCCATCATCTCGCGCAGATGGTAGAAGGAAGAAAAACTCTCCCTGCCATGAGCTTCCAGCGCCGCAAACTTGCCGATGCAGCACCCTGGAAGCACCCGACCACAGCCGACTCTTGAGTCTGTCCGAAAACTTCGAGCCTCCGACCAGCCCTCCGACACTGAGCACTGAGCACTGAGCACCGAGCACCATCCCTGCCAAGCGCTTCGACCCCGGCCCCGACAACAGGCAGTAGGCAAAGCCGAGGATTTGGGGCCTTCCCCTCTGGAGGTTCTCAATCGCACAGTAGCAGCGGCAGCAAAGCGGGTATTTCAGAAGTTTCTCCAGATGTTCCTCCGTGCTTCTCACGTCTGTCTCCATCAAATCAGAATTGTGCACAGCTTCCTACTTACAAATACAATATCATTTCGGAGCGGCCGCGCGCGCTGTGTCGCGCCGCCATCTTCTCCTCCCCTCCAGTTGTACAGTGGTGTGTTTAGATCAAGGAGTTAAGAGTTGGTTCACTAAGGTCTGTGGGACAATAGTGTTGAATGTGGAATTGAAATCCAGAAATAGTAATCTGATATAGGTGTGCTTGTTTTCTAGAGCTAGGTGCAAGACAGATGCTATGACATCTGTCGTAGAGTAGTTCTCTTAGTAAGCAAATTGATGAATGTCCAATGGAACTTTTGTTATGTGACATTACCAGTTATTCAAAGCACTTCATGATGTTTGGCATCAGTACCACTGGCAGTAGTCGTTTACTTCTGGAGGTGTAGAGCTCTCCGGTACGCGGATGACAGTGGATGATTGCAGCATGTGGGAACCTGGATGTGTAAAGTGTTGAAAACGTCCATGAAGACGTTGGTGAGCTGGTGTACGTATTTCCTGAGTGCTCGGCCTGGATGTTGTCTGGTCCGGCAGCTTTATGGGGGTTGACTCTCTGCAGAGTCCTTCTCACATCTGCTACTCTTACAGACAGTGGCTGCTTACCTGGAAGGAAGGTAATAGCTTTTGTAGCTGGTACTGTGTCGCACAGCTCAAAAACATGCATAAAGGTTGTTTCGAGCGTTGGGGAGGGAGGCATCGCTGGTACAGTCAACACTGTCGATAATGCCCTTGATGCCCGGCCACATTCGCCAGGGATTGTTATCAGATAGGTGTTCCTGAATTTTTTTGTGCGTAGATGGTCTTTGCCCTCGTGTTGCATAAGATGAGGTTGCTCCTGGCTGCTTTTCTGTCTTCAGACTTGAAGACAACATCCTGGTGTTTCTAATCAGACAGGGCTTCCACTTTGACCATGAAATGACCACTCTTCAGCTACTAACATTGTCAACATACTTACTAATGTAATTGGTGACAGTCGAGGCATATTGCGAAGAAAAAGCATTTCAGGATGTATATTGTATACATTTCTCTGACATTAAATGTACCTTTGAAACGTTTGAAGGTCTGTGTCTTCTCTCATGTGGCGGCCTTCTTGAACATCTGCCCGTTGGTCTGTTCAGAGTAGTACTGAAGCATGGAGATTACCTCATTAGGCCATACAGTGATGGCCTCTTGACTAGTTTCTCCATTTTCAGTAGTGGTCGGTACGCTGGGATTATCATTATGGAGATGTGGTCAGAGGGGTCAAGATGAGGGCATGGGATGACTTTGGAAGTACCGTGTCTGTTTGTGTAAACATGGTTCAGTCTGTTACCCTTGTGGTCACGGTGGTGTGTTGGCGGAATTTGGGTAAACTATCCTGCAGGTTAACAGGATGCTTGTTGGTCGAGAGATGATGAGACTGTAAAGCTCTCCCAGTGCACCCTTGGTGTTTGCACTCGGGGAGGAGTAGACAGAGGTGATGAACCCAACAGTAAACTCCTTAAACAGGTCATGTGACTGGTGTTTACCTGTAAGATGTTCAATTTACACAATATAGTGACTGCTAACTGCAGATGATGAATTTGTGCCCCAACCTTTGTTAACATACACACAGATTCCACCTCCAGGGATATATCCCCAACAGGGAGTCCCTGTCCATGCAGTTATACTGAGACCGTTCTGTGATAATCATGGGACGCTTTGCGCTTCAGTCTATTTCTGAATAGGAGGAAAGGTCTTTGGCATCACTCATCGTTAGGTACACACTTAATGTCAGGAGAAGGTCAAATGTGCTAATGTGGGTCATGATTCAAAATCACTGATCCAATTTTACAATCACCTCTGTTTTACCCAGCTTACAGGATCCACTCAAGAATGTTTATTTATTTATCTATCGATTTATTTGTTTGTTTGTTTTCTTATTGACATACAACACAGAGTAGGCCTTTCCAGCCCTTCAAGCCATGCCACCCAGTAATCCCCCAGTTTAATCCTAGCCTAATCATGGGACATTTTACAATGGGCAGTTCTCCTACCAAATGGTATGACTTTGGACTGTGGGATTAAACAGGAACACCCGGAGTAAACCTGTGTGGTCACGGTGAGAATGTATAAACTCCTTACAGGCAGCAACGGGAATTGAACCCAGATCGCTGCTACTGTAAAACGTTGTGCTAATCAATACGCTACCCTGTTGCCCCTTTTTAAAGGACTATATGATCAAAAAAGTGCTACGCAGTTTGAGTTCTCTGTTTTTTTGCACTGTCGTTATAATAGTAGCAGATAATGTAAATTCCTGAATGTCAGAACTGATTCTGGAGTGACTGAGATCTGCACAGGTTAGGTGGTTTACTTCTTAACAGAGCCAGGTCCAATATAGCTATGGGAAGACTTTTGCTGATGCAGTTGAGAAGGTTTTAAACTAGCTTGGTAGAAAGTAGATGTGTGAGTGAGGGTGAGAAAGAGAGAGAGAAAAAAAGGAAAAAAAATTGAAGATGCTGCCTGACCTGCTGAGTTCCTCCTGCATTTTGTGTTTGTAAGTGTGTAACGTTCAGGAAATTTGCTTTCCAAATTTTCTAAATAAAAGAACATGAAGAGCATGGGAATAACTATAAAATTGACACTAAAATAATCTACTTAAGGGTATCTAGTGTAGCCCCCTGGTAAGCCTCAGGCTCACTCAGCTCACTTCCATCTGGGGGGGGGGCAGCCTTCGGCCCCGCAAACTGGGTAATCAAGTTTGTGTGGGTGCTGTGTGATGTACCCCACCCCACCAAATAACAGACAATACACCACATGCGATTAAATGATTACACTTTATAGATATTACTGGAAATATGTAATTAATAGAGATAAAATATAAAAGGAAAGTAAAAGGTGCCAAACTTATCAGAGTTCAACCACTTCGTGCACAACCGTTGGAGCTCAATTAACAAAGTCTTCTTTCCACTATTCGATCCCCTCCGACCTCCTCGACCCACCGCATGGGACCAACCACGGTGGTCAACCAGAGCATGTCCAGCACGTCCAGTCACATGAGTCTGTCTTCGTCTCCTCTCCTCGCCAAAGACCTCGATCCCCTCCAACCTCCTCGACCCACCACCTGGGACCAACCACGGTGGTCAACCAAATGCTCCACATGAGTCTGTCTTCGTCTCCTCTCCTCGCCAAAGACCCTGGGCCTCGTACTCCTGCTGGGGGTCCGTCCCACCGCCCAACTTACAGCATCACGTCTCCTCTCCCTGTCCCCATCGCGCCTTCTGCCCCAAAGCCCACGAAAAACAATAGCTTACAGATACACAAGAAAGAATAACATCTATCCCAATTGGTTCGTTCTCTCTCTCATCAATAATATAACCCAAACAAGCTGCGAGAGAGAGAAGCACTTTTTCAGCAGTTAACATAACAAAGAAGCCATTTTTATCAGCCTTAGCAGTAACATAAAAGAAGAAACCCCTTACACTAGTTTTGGAGCATATCATATAAGGTAGTGTGTATAATGCCACTGAGGGATTTGTGGAAATTGGAACACTAGTTACATCACAGCTACAATACACCTCATAACAAAGAATGCAATATCACTGGACAGAATGCAGAGGAAATTGATGAGGACTTTGGTAGTACAGAAGAGCATTAGAACCTTAGAACACAACACTGAAAACAGGCCATTTGGCCCTTCTAATCTGTGCCGAAACTTTATTCTGCTAGTCCCATTGACCTGCACCCAGTCCATAACCCTCCAGACCTCTCCCATCCATGTATCTATCCAATTTATTCTTAAAACTTAAGAGTGAGCCCGCATTTACCACGTCAGATGGCAGCTCATTCCACACTCACACCACTCTCTGAGTGAAGAAGGTCCCCCTAATGTTCCCCCTAAACCTTTCCCCTTTCACCCTAAAGCCATGTCCCCTCATATTTATCTCTCCTAATCTAAGTGGAAAGTGCCGACTCGCATTTACTCTGTCTATACCCCTCATAATTTTGTAAACTATCAAATCTCTCCTCATTCTTCTACGCTCCAAGGAATAAAATCCTAACCTGTTCAATCTTTCCCTGTAACTCAACTCCTGAAGACCCGACAACATCCTAGTAAATCTTCTCTGCACGCTTTCAATCTTACTGATATCCTTCCTATGGTTAGGTGACCAGAACTGCACACAATATTCCAAATTTGACCTCACCAATGTCTTATACAACCTCACCATAGCATCCCAACTCCTGTACTCAATACTTTGATTTATGAATGCCAGGATGCCAAGAGCCTTCTTTATAACCCTGTCTACCTGTGACGCCACTTTCAGGGAATTATGTATCTGAACTCCCAGATCCCTTTGTTCCTCCGCACTCCTCAGTGCCCTACCATATACTGTATATGTCCTACCTTGATTTGCCCTTCCAAAATGCAACATCTCACACTTGTCTGCATTAAATTCCATCTGCCATTTTCTGGCCCATTTTTCCAGTTGGTCCACATCCCTCTGCAAGCTTTGAAAGCCTTCCTTGTTGTCCACAACGCCTCCAATCTTAGTGTCATCGGCAAACTTGGTGATCCAATTTACCACATTATCATCTAGATCATCGATATAGACAACAAACAACAATGGTCCCAGCACAGATCCCTGAGGCACACCACTAGTCACAGGCCTCCAGTCTGAGAAGCAATCATCCACTACCACTCTCTGTCTTCTCCCACACAGCCAATTTCAAATCCAGTTTACAACCTCTCCATGGATACCTAGTGTCTGAATCTTCTGAACTAACCTCCCATGTGGGACCTTGTCAAAGGCCTTACTAAAGTCCATGTAGACAACATCCACAGCCTTTCCTTCATTTACTTTCTTGGTAACCTCCTCAAAAAACTCTACAAGATTCGTTAAACACGATCTACCACGCACAAAGCCATGCTGACTATCCCTAATCAGCCCTTGGCTGTCCAAATACTTGTATATCCAATCTCTCAGAACACCTTCTACTTTACCTACTACTGACGTCAGGCTCACCGGCCTGTAATTACCTGGTTTACTTTTGGAGCCTTTTTTAAACAATGGAACAACACGAGCTACCCTCCAATCCTCCAGCACCATACCCGTGGCTAAGGACATTTTAAATACTTCTGCCAGGGCCCCTGCAATTTCTACACTAGTCTCTGTCAAGGTCCGAGGAAATATCATGTCAGGCCCGGGGGATTTATCTACCTTTATTCGCTGTAAGGCAGCAAGCACCTCCTCCTGTTTAATCTCTATATGTTCCATGACACTACTGCTTGTTTCCCTTCCTTCCATATATGCTATGCCAGTTTCCTGAGTAAATACCGATGCAAAAGAACTCCATCTCATGAAGCTCCACACATAGACGACCACTCTGATTTTGTAGGGGACCAATTTTGTCCCTTACTATACTTTTACTCTTAATATACTTGTAGAAACCCTTCAGGTTTACCTTCACTTTATCTGCCAACACGACCTCATGTCTCCTTTTCGCTTTCCTGATTTCCTTCGTTAGTATTTTCTTACATTTTCTATACTCTTCAAATACCTCATTTATTCCTTGTTGCCTATACCTGCTATGCACCTCTCTCTTTTTCTTAACCAGATCCCCAATATCCCTTGAAAACCAAGTTTCCCTATGCCTGCTGACTTTGCCTTTAATCCTGGCAGGAACAAGCAAACTCTGCACTCTCAAAATTTCGCCTTTGAAGGCCTTCCACTTACAGAAAACAACTTATCCCAATCCATTCTTCCTAGATCCTTTCTCATTTCCACAAAATTGGCCCTTCTCCAATTTAGAACCTCAACTCAAGGACCAGACCTATCCTTATCCATAATTAACTTGAAACTAATGACATCATCGCCACTGGACCCAAAATGTTCACCTACACATACTTCTGTCACCTGACCTGAATGGTTCCCTAATAGGAGATCAAGTATTGCATCTTCTCTCGTAGGTACCTCTATATATTGATTTAGAAAACTTCCCTGAACACATTTGACAAACTCCAAGACATCTAGCCCAGCGGTCCCCAACTACCGGGCCACAAAACATCTGCTACCAGACCGCGAGAAAACAATATGATTTGGCGATATGAGTCAGCTGCGCCTTTCATACCCTGACACGCCCACTGTTGAGCCATTATGCACGCGAGGTCATTACCCACGCGTCATCCATGTCAGCGCGGGAAGGAGATCAACTCCTCGAGCTTGCAAATGACGGCAGGCTGAAAAGTATATTTGACATAACATCTCTGCCGGCATTCCGAATCAAAGTCAAGGCTAAATATCCTGAGATAGTCATGAAAACACTGAAAACATTGCTTCCATTTCCAACATATCTCTGCAATGAATGCAATGAAAACTAAATTGTGGAATAGATTGGACATAAGGAACCCCGTTCAACTATCGCTGTCTGCCGTCACCCCTCGATGGGACCATCTTGTTGCAGGAAAACAAGCCCAGGGCTCCCATTGATTCAGCGATATTGGTGTGTTGCAGTGATTTTATATGTTCATACGAGGAAAATATGTGCTGTGTGTTTAATATCCAAACATTACTTAAAATGTTATGATGCTATTGACTTATATAACCATATAACAATTACAGCACGGAAACAGGCGATCTCTGCCCTTCTAGTTGGTGCCGAACGCTACTCCCACCTAGTTCCACCGACCTGCACTCAGCCCATAACCCTCCATTCCTTTCCTGTCCATATACCTATCCAATTTTACTTTAAAGATAATATCGAACCTGCCTCTACCACTTCTACTGAAAGCTCGTTCAACACTGACTTCAAGCTCCCATGTCCTCCCCGATAATTGACTTATCACTATATTCATGCGAGGAAAATATGCGCTGTGTGTTTAATATTAAATTCGTTAGATAAACCCTTTCAGAGACAGAATTGAGTGTATTAGTCACTTATCACCTATATTCCGGTCGTGATTAACAACCCCCCACCCCCGAACAGAATCGCCAAAAATGATTTGTAGAAAAAGATCGGCAGGTACACACGTGCGCAAGTCGCGCATGCGCACTGGTGCCGCGCAAGGCTTCATGGTCATTGTAAACCCGACATATTTGACTGCTACTCTTGTACGTTGGCAACCCTCCCCCCCCCCGCCCCCCCACCGGGTCGGCCGGTCCGCAAGAATATTGTCAATATGAAACTGGTCCGCAGTGCGAGAAAGGTTGGGGGCCCCTGATCTAGCCCTTTCACAGTGTGGGAGTCCCAGTCAAATATGATTAAATATGATTAGGAAAAATAGGTGCATTTTTATTGAATGTATTGAAAAGAGATTAAAATAGAGAGCAGTAAACAATGAGGGCTCAAGAGAGATTAGTAGCCAGGGGAAATAGATTTACATAGCAATACATAGAAGGGAGTGTAGGTGAATTATTTTTCTCCCAGAGTGATGAGGTTTGGAACTGGCTGCTTGGGGCAGAAGCCCTTGATCACATTTATTTATGAAGCTTTGTACCATGAAGTACAAAACTACTTTGTACCATGCAGCAGGACAGGTCTTTGTCAGACAGTGTAAATTCAGTGGGCCAAATCAGTTCCTTTTATGGCATAAGTTGTAGTTCAACTCTCTGCAAACATTTTAGGCTTCATTTTTAAGTTCCTAGTTGGACTTTGTATTGCATAGAATTTGAAGAAAGCGTCATTATAGTTTGCTGCAGTTATGCTTCACCTGATGAGAGATCTAAGAAACATCTCTTGGTAATGGCCTCACACTTGTTACTATAACACAGGACATGGTGTTGTGTCTTTTTAACCATTAACCTATTCTGTACATTATACTTCAGATATAAGGACTAGCTGTTTCAACAATAGCTATAGATTTAATCATGTAAAATCCAGGCTGTGTCATATCTTCATACAGGTTTTACAGTTCAACCATAGGAAGTGATTCCTGTGTAACTGGCCAGTTGTATATTCCTGAAGGGGCTGGTAATGTACTAGTCTGGACTGGTTTGATAAAGAAGAGAATAAATCCACTAAGCCAGTGGATAATTTGCTTCAATTGCACTTTGATGCAAGATCACTGTTACAGAAGAACTGGATATTTAAAGGCTATTGTGGGATTGTAAATGGCCTAGAATCAAAAGCATGTGATCAACTAGAATATAGAGACTGAAAAGTTAAAGTATTGTACTCTCTATTGGTTTGTTTCTAAAAACAAGATCTGTTCATTTTAGAAAGAGAAGAAAAGTGGACTCTTAAAGCTTCTGTCAGGAGCCTCAGGAAAGAAGAAGTCTCGCTCTCCTCCGTCAATGTCTCCAACTCATGATCCCCCACAAGCAGCAGCAGAGAACACCATGCAGGGAGCCATGGGCCCCGATGTTAGTTCGGTCTCTAGCCATGGCAGGGCTGGATCTTGCCCTTTAGAAAGCGAAATGCAAGGGGCAATGGGAATGGAGCCACTGCACAGGAAAACCGGCTCACTGGATTCCAACTTCTCCATTTCTCCACCCACAAGGCAGCTGTGCTCCTCCATGGTTGCAATCCGTCCAGAGCTGAAGCCACTTCCATGTGAAAGGTAGGCACATAATTTAAAAATATATACTTTTTTTTGTTGCCTTTAAGAAAGTAAAAATGTTAAAGTGAAAATGTAAAGGGCACGTTAAGTCCCCTGTTTTCTCTTTATGGTACAGTGTACGGTAATTTATATAATGACTTTTTACCCATGATCATCACTCGCTTTAAACTCTGCCTCGTTTGAAAATTCTTCTTCACAAAATACCTTGCATCACTCTTGTGAGAATCTGAAGGCAAATCTGTCTTCAGGTGTTAGGAATTGTGTTTCTGCTCCATATTGTGAACGGGGCAGTGAAACCTTTTGTAAGCAAAGTCATTGGTAATAAAACAAAAATGTTCTGCCGGCTTGCATTATGTGCCACAGAAATCAACCTCCCCCTTTGCACGCTGATTAAAATGACAGTGAAGTTTCAATCAAGGCTTGAACTGAATCAGTGATACGTTGGTGTAGTCTTATCACAGAGGAGTGACCCGGGTTCAACCCCACTGCTGTCTATGAGGAGTCTGTAATTTCTCCCCATGACTGCATTGCAATCCTCTGGGTGCTCCAGTTTCCTCGGGCGCCATGGTAACGTAGCGGTTAGTGTGACGCTATTACAGCTCAGGCCGTTGGAGTCCAATGCTTAATTCCGGCAGTACTCTGTAAGGAGTCTCTCAGTATCCTCACCATGGAATGTGAGAGGTTTCTGCAGTTTCCAAAGACATACCTGGTACAGTAGGTTAATTGGTCATTGTAAGTTGCCCCCTGATTAGGTTAGGGTTAAATCGGGGTTGTCAGGGGTTGCTGAGCGGTGCAGGCTCATTGGGCCTGAGAGGCCTGTTACCATGCTCTAGCGCTAGATAAATAAATAAATAATCTTTTAAATTTAAACCCCATTATCTGGTGTACACTTATATTTATTCACTGCTAGTTGGTGTGCTTTTGCTAACTCGGACTCCCACTAACTACCCCTCCCCTCCCCCCAAACAACAATGGCCATGGTCCTACCCAATTTAATATGGAATTTGCTCTCCTTCATCTGGCAGAAGCCCTGTGCATTAGTACAGATCTTCTGCTGCCGGTCAGTGCTGGACTTGCCAGCAATGCCCTCATCATGTGAATGTAAAGAAACGTTTTTCAATTTATGATGAGAGAAGTTTCATGTGAGTTGGTTCAAAATAATTAGAAAGACAAAATCTTAGCACATTGCATCTTCTGTCCAAAAGTCAGATTATCTTATGTCAACTTTGATTATGAAAGCAGTCCACGTAGCTGTTGCCATTACTTTTCAACTATGTACAAGATACAAATAGCAAACTAGCGAAGACACTGTCAATTGAATGTAAAGTCCAGAGTCCAGAGGAATGAGGTAATCAGCACGTGAGATTTGTGCAAAAGGAATGATGTAGCAGTAGAAAATTACATTGATCTCAGTAGTAATTGCAAAAATGTATCCAAAAAAGTAACTAGACCAAAGACTTCATCTACATAATTCGTGCAATCTGGCTGGTGTCCTGTTGGAATAAGAACATGGTGTTGTCAGAGATCTGACAAGAAAATGGAACAGTTCCAATGCTTGTTCTTGGAATAGATTCCAAGCTTTTATTCCTGTTTACTCAAGGGATAAGAGTATGTTTCACTACTGACAAAATGCTTTGATCAATTTTCTGCATTATGAATTTGGATGTATCATGAACTAAAAGCTAAACAGAACAAGTCAATACGATAAGTTTAATTATCTGAAATGAAAAGCAACAGACACAATGGACAGAGCTATAGATTGGCTCATTTTTTCACAATAATAGAAACCTACAGTATTCTGTGACAAAGGATGATTATTTATTGATGCTGGCTTGTGTCAATGATACCATAAGAATTTGATAAAATTTCTCCTGTAAGAATTTTCCCTGTTCTTGTCTCCCTTTCTCTTCACCATTTACACCTCGGACTTCAACTACTGCACGGAGTCTTGTCATCTTCGGAAGTTTTCTGATGACTGCCATAGTTGGATGCATCAGCAAGGGAGATGAGGTTGAGTACAGGGCTACGGTAGGAAACTTTGTCACATGGTGTGAGCAGAATTATCTGCAGCTTAATGTGAAAAAGACTAAGGAGTTGGTGGTAGACCTGAGGAGAGCTAAGGTACCAGTGACCCCTGTTTCCATCCAGGGGGTCAGTGTGGACACAGTGGAGGATTACAAATACCTGGGGATACGCATTGACAATAAACTGGACTGCTCAAAGAACACTGAGGCTGTCTACAAGAAGGGTCAGAGCTGTCTCTATTTCCTGAGGAGACTGAGGTCCTTTAGCATCTACCGGACGATGCTGAGGGTGTTCTACGAGTCTGTGGTGGCCAGTGCTATCATGTTTGCTGTTGTGTGCTGGGGCAGCAGGCTGTGGGTAGACAGAATCAACAAACTCATTCGTAAGGCCAGTGATATTGTGGGGATGGAACTGGACTCTCTCATGGTGGTGTCTGAAAAGAGGATGCTGTCCAAGTTGCATGCCATCTTGGTCAATGTCTCCCATCCACTACATAATGTACTGGGTGGGCACAGGAGTACATTCAGCCAGAGACTCATTCCACCGAGATGCAGCACAGAGCGTCACAGGAAGTCATTCCTGCCTCTGGCCGTCAAACTTTACAACTCCTCCCTTGGAGTGTCAGACACCCTGAGCCAATAGGCTGGTCCTGGACTTATTTCATAATTTCCTGGCATAATTTACATATTACTAATTAACTACTGATGGTTCTATTACTATTTATTATTTATGGTGCAACTGTAACGAAAACCAATTTCCCCCGGAATCAATAAAGTATGACTATGACTAATTGGTTTTGTATCTTAGAAGTGAAAATTAACTTCAGCAAACACAAAAGAGTGGGTAAAATAGAAAAACTAACAGTTGTCATTAAGCACCTCAGCCCAGTACCTTTTCTATGAATTGATTTTCATTTCCTTTGGTGTCTGAGAACTGCTGGATTCATTTCTTCGCAGAGGTTTCTGGAGGATCCTACAGTAGTGCTCACATTTCATGCTGATACTACTGGTGCCTGAAAACTGATAAGTTTTTTTAAAAATAAAAGGCATATATGAAAGCGTAACTAGAGTTTAAGGTTGTTTCTTTCATTTCTCAATCCAGTAACCTCACAGGGAGATGCCAAGGTCAGGAAATAATCTACTTAATAGTAGATAAAAGAAATAAACTAAATAGGATAAATATAAATGTTCAGAACACACAGACTGTCTGCCTATGTTTCATTTCAATGTTATCGGAAAATGGAATGCACTGAATAAATAATCTGCTGCAGTTTAACTCCAGGCAGTTTACATATGAGTCCAATGTGAATGAGCCTGAGCTTGCTGCAACTTGCAGAACTTAGCTGAACCGCCTCTCATCTAGTTCTACAGCAGCTTTTGGGCCATTTTTAGAACATTAATAGCAGTCTACAGTACTTGACATCACTGGATGTGAGCACTAATGGTTTAATGTATTCAGTCTGTCCACTTACAATTACAGTTGGTTGATTTCTAAAAAATAAATTACTGCTGAAACCCTCAGCCGTCCATAAGTATGAGCTAATCCAAAATACTTGCTATCTATTCCCAGACTTGACCACGTCCATTCTTTCTTTTCTTTTCAAATCTTTTTATTATTATCCAAAATTTACAAGAGTACATCGAAGTAAACAGCACTTACAATGTATCAAGAAAAAAAAAACATTATTATAAAGATTGAAAAAATTTTTGGTGATGGAAAAAAAAGTGGAAAAAAAAACCCCACTGAGCAAGAAAAAGTGAGGGGAAAAAACCCGTTAGGTGTTCAACCGCGGAGCCATGCGTCATACAAAAAGCTTCTAAAGATAAACATCAAACCGCCAGCAAAAAAAAGAAATGTACCAAAAATTTACAACTAGATCGTGGAGGAAATTATCAATGAACTCAAATGATAATAACGAGAAAATGAACCCCATCTTTTCTCAAAATCAAACATAGGTTCAAAGGTTCGACTTCTAATTTTCTCCAAACTAAGACATAGCATCATTTGAGAGAATCATTGTGACAAAGTGGGAGCCGATGTATCCTTCCACTTCAACAAAATGGCCCTCCTAGCTATCAATGTAACAAATGCAATAACATGGACCAAGTCCATTCATCCATTACACTGCTAATACTGATTACACTAGCCCTTATGCCCAAAAATAACCTTAACTCTAAAATAGTAAATTTGATTTACAGTCAACGTGCTTCGCTAACTCTGTAATTTCAGCTTCACAATTCCGATTTCTGCATTCTTCCATTTCTAGCCTGGTGCATTCCCAGTTTTTAAATTGGCAATCATGTTCTTAAAACTATTTCCCTCTATCCTTTCTTCCTGCATTACGTCACTTTGTAGAGCCTACCTTTTGAATAAGCTTTAGTCTCCTTCCCTGTCAAACCTTTGAATCATCGTGCAATGATATAAAAATGCAAGTTGTTCTCCTCTAGCTGAAAGTATTTTCCCATCATCATTGAAATCTGCACCATTGCCTTCAATGGGCCAGCAAAGCCTTTGGCCCTCTGAGGAAAGTATCAAAAGCTCAGACCTGGCACAATACTGTGATCTCAGCTCTCCTGTATGCTTCAATGGCATGAACTACCTACACCATCATTGAGCATTTGGACCATCATCCCCTTTAGAGGGCGATGCACTAGATGAATGTCATTTGGGCTGGTTAAAGTCAGAACCAGTGTCTCCTGTTCATTTCAAAGGAAAGTGCATAACAAGGAGATGTTTGATTGATTTGATTTAACATGGAGAGTGGGCAGAGAGAAATACACAAAAGACAACAGTAGAATTGTAGAAATAAATTCTCAAGATAGAAAAATGTATTTTTGTACAGTTGTGTCAAATTCTGCATGATGTCAAAAATTGCCGAGATCGTGGAACATGGGATTTCATGAAATATGCAAAAAGTGAGTTTATTTTTAAAAATGGGTTAAACTTGCAACTGACCAAATTCATCATTATATTAAGACCATGATTTGGGTTTGACATTGTATATTCAGCATAATAAAGAAGAGCTGTAAAATAGGCCAAGATCTAGTTTTATTTATAGGATCGTGTGAGAATACCTATTCGAGTCCATTGCTACAAGATTGGGTGAGGATCAGTGCAATAGATGGCCGTGCGCTCGGTCGCGGTGGCCTCTCTGGGTCCAACTTCCTGTCCATTACACCACTGGCACTGTAAAGTGCAGCAAAGAAGGCTCTTCATCTCTGGCGGTGTTCAGAGCTTCCTTCATCAGGCCGGTAGCTTCACTATGGCCAGTCATGCAAGTCCCAGGTGGAGACTCAGGAATACCATTGCATTCAGATGTAGAAGAATTCTTCATTGCTGTTTCCCTAACTATTTTGTTTCACCAGTCAGGGTTGTTATCCCCGAGCTGAACCCCTAAACCTGGAGGACCAGTGGACCACTCTTAGTCTGTCCTCTACTCTTTGACCCGTTTGACATGGGTGACTCTACCAAAAGCCAAAGCACTAAGCTCTCCAGATCATTGAGGCACGCAAGCTTCCAAACCATGATAAGGTTGTGGTCCCCTTGGAGATTTCTGGGTCCAAACAAAGGTGTAATTATTCGTCCTTTACATCTTTTTGTTAAGATTGCAAGATACTGATGGATATTAAGAACATCAAGTACTGTAGATCTACCCCACTAGTGAGTTGGACTTGTCGTGCACTGTGTTGCCATCTGGTACAGTCACCCAAAGAGAAAGGTAGCAGATGTGGTGTGCAGTCCAACAAACGGAGCAAATGGTGGTCTTGGACATTTTTCTTGTGATCGCAAGACCCTGTTGGGCTTGGGTAATGTAGAATAATGCAAGTCTGGTTCACTGGTTCATTGGTGAGACCGGCGGTGGGGTAGCTGTGTGACCTGGGTCATTGTGCGGTCCAGACCCTCATGCTACGTGACCGCCTCGTGCAGCTGCCCAGGGTCGGAGATGCTGGAGGCGGTGGGGGAGAGAGTAGAGCCACTGCTGGAGTACGTGCTGGGCTGGGGGCTGGCCTCAACCATCAGTGCTGCCCTCTACAGTTCATTTGGTAGAAGACAAACTGGATTGCATTTGCCTACATCTGCACTAGTGCATGATGAAGGTTGCTGTGTGCTTGTTATTGCAGCAACGTGGATCCAGGACAACATACCATACATCATCAACCTACAGGCCCTGCCACCCGGGGACTTGGGCTATATATTTTTTGCTTGTGACTGCATTTTTTCCTTCTATCATAATTATACTGCAATAGCAGAAAGACCATTAGGCTTCTGACCTCCCTGCCACATCGTATTCAAAGAGTCACTGGTTAACAATACTAAAGTACTTTAGTTTGTTACTTATGTATGATTCATTTGTCGATTTTATTCTTGCCTTCATAAGTTATCGTGCGTTATGTGTACTACTGTGCTTTACACTCTGCTTTGGAGAAATGTCTCATTTCTATATACATTATATGTTTTATATATATACACACGTATGTAGATATATGACAATAATTTCTCTTGACTTATTATGTGCTTTGTGCTGTGTGTGACTGTTGGTACTGTGTTTTGATCCTTGACCCCAGAGGAGCACTGTTTCGTTTGGCTGCATTCATGTACTGTATACGGTTCAATGACAATTAAACTTGAACTTGAACTAGAATTTCATTACATCCCTGCTCAACTAAACATTAGGAACCAGATGAGGAATTTGTAAATAATCTATTTCTTTTCCCATTGATCTTTTATCAAAACATATTTGTAGCCTGATTGTGAGGGTGAAAGAGGATTCATGGGCTTTGTAGTTCAATTATTATGTCTCGTGTTCTCTTTATTTTGAATTTGATTTTTTTAAAAAGACAGATTTCTGGTCAAGAAAACATTTTTGAAAAAAATGCCCAAATTTGTTCTGTAATATAATGGCTGTTTGAATGATTCAAACTAATTTGCATAAATGTGGGAGTACTAATATTTTTTCCTGGAGTGTACTATGGACCACTACTTAATTTAGAAATAGAAAATAACCTTTTGAAATCAAAAGTTTGAGTACAAGTTAAATGGAAAAGGCAAATGAGTCAAGCAAAAGGAAAAGTTGCAAAGGTAAGCTGTTTAAACAAATTAATCAGAATCAGATTTAATATCACTGGCATATATTGTGAAGCTTGTTTTGCAGCAGCAGTACATTTCAATACATAGTAGTCAAAACCATAAATTACAATAAGTATATATTAAAAAGATAAATAAGTAGTGCAAAAAGAAAGGGAAAAATACTGAGGAAGTGTACATGGGTCCATTGTCCATTTAGAAATCTTAATGGTGGAGGGAAGAAGCTATAGCTGAAGAAGTGAGTGTATTTTTTCAAAGTTCAAAGTACATTTATTATCAATGTATGTACACTATATACAACCTTGAGATTTGTCTCCTAACAAGCAGCCCAGCCACAAAACAAAGAAACCCAACAGAACCCTTTTAAAAAAAAGACTGTCAAACACCCAATGTACAGAGAAAAAAACCAAATCGTGCAAGCAGTAAGAGTAAGAAAATAATATTCAAAACTGAAATTCATGAAAGTGAGTCCAAAGCCACGAAGCCAGTCATCACTGCAGCCTACCCAGGAGTCTGTTAGTTGTAGGCCACAGCCTCAGTTCAGCACAGAGAGGAGTAAACCTCGCCGAGCAGCGAGCTGAATACTGGCCCATCCCTCGTCTCCGGCCCTGACACTCTGACTTTGCCATACTGGCCCAGTACTTAAATCAGTCAAACAGTGGATTGATCTGCACTCTTGGTCTCAGTCCCTGCTGCTTTGATATACTCTCGTGCCTGAGATCCGCCACCTTGATTCGGCCCATACCCAACCTGACCAATTCGGCCTGGCACTTAAATCAGTCAAACCTCTGCTTGTTTCTCACTCTCACTCTCAGGCCTGGGCCTTGCCATCTCGATTCTGCCTCACCTCAGTTCTGTCGCTTCGAATCACCTCCAAGTCCGCCCCAGCAGCCAAACATTGACTCAATCTCCGCACTTGGGCCCAGGCCCCATGGCCTCAATTTGGCCAGTACACACCACACCACAACCGTCCTGCATTTTCGAGATTTCAGGTCACACTGCAAAAATGCCAGGTCATACAGGCGGTTCAAAAGCTTGACTCCAAAAGGGAAGTTACAGGCTTCTGATTGGAGTGATCATTTTCAAGAAAAAGTGTGATTAATGAAGTAATTATTAGTTGTTCTTGCTGCCAACAAGTCATCACAGTCCTTCATAAGCACCATTTAAACTGGAACTAACACTGCAATTGTTGTATTTGCAAAGCGAGAGCTTCTCCTAATCAAATTTTACTTTCTTCTTTTGGCAGGTATCGCGTACTTGTTCCTTATCCCCCACAGAGTGAAGCTGAGATAGAACTGAAAGAAGGTGATATAGTGTTTGTTCACAAGAAACGGGAAGATGGGTGGTTCAAAGGCACATTACAGCGAAATGGAAAAACTGGTTTATTCCCAGGAAGTTTTGTGGAAAACTTCTAATTAGTCTTGCTTATTCAGAGCTGCTGTTTTATTATTGATCATAATGACTGATTGACATTAAACACAAGTAAATAAACTATTAAGCACAAAATCACAGGAATCAAGATTTCACTGCCATTGTCACTTCCAAAGATACTAAAAGTCCTATCTATAATAATGGCTTTTCATTTATGAAACTGTTGTATAAACATGTACATACTTAAGTATGTTGAATCAGTGCCTTCCCCATGAAGTCACAAACTGAAACACAAGTACATTTGCATTTAAACTAGACTGAAGTACATTTATTCTTTACTGTGTAAATTATAAATTTGGACTTTTTTAAAAAAATAGAATTTTTATATATCATAACTTATTTGGTAAGATTAGCACAAATAATGAATGATTGTATGTGAGGTGCTTTCTCTGACTGGTAATTATGATTTTTCTTCTTGCAGTATAATAATTAGCAATCAGGAAATAATTGGAACTGTCAACCATCAAGAGATAAAAATTATTTACTGCTAGCCAACTAATTTGTTGCTTGTTGTTCGATTATATTAGTCAGATGACTTTGTCTAATCCACAAATTACATCAGTTAAATTTAAAGATGTAGCAATTAGTAGGACCACATTAATGAACTGAAAACTATTTCACCCTACCAACTGGTTGGATTATAAGAAAGATGCCAACTTATAGGCAAGTTCACAAGAGAGAAAAGATGTTACTCGTCTATTGTCAATAAACTTAAGAAAATTTGGGAATTTTTTTCCCTCAAATTGCAAAAATATTGGAGAAATTACTGTCATAATGGGCTGGGAGAATACAATCACATTCTGTATGAATAATTATTCAGTAAAACTTAGATTACCTGGCACCCAGTTTGAAAATCTCAGTGGTTCAGCATCTAGCTTGCTCTTTAATCTATAGTGTGTGGTCAAGTCTGGAGTGTTGGTCAGTTGTTTTGACAAGTTGAAACTCAGTGTTCTATGTCCTGCTCCCCTTAATCTCAACAGGTTTTCTGAAAGCTGCATAGCCTGCAAAAATGAAATAAAACCATGTTAGGATAACAATCCATAGTCTAGAAAACCTGCTGTTAATTGTGCCTAAAATCTTAAAAAGTGCCAGCTTATCTGTGCTTTACTGTAATAGAAAACAAAATGCTAGGTTGTTTGCTCGTAAACCACTCAAATCAGGCTCATGCTTTCAGTACATTGTCATGTGTAATGATTAGGGTCTCTTTGTATTTCTTTTTTGTCTTCACTTTTCCAAGCACGTCTTTGCGCTGATCAAATGATTTGGAACCTGTCTGCAAAAATTCCTGCTTTGAATGTTGACTGTGCAACTTGCTGGCCTCCAGCTATGAACTAGAGGAAACTGATTCCTTCGCCCTGTGGTCCTCCCCCACTTTATAGAAGTTTGACTCCATGACATAAAGGTGCATTTGCTCTTTGTTTGATGCACAATATGGCAACAGCATGTTGAGCAAATACTGTGATAGGCCTACCCAAAACCAGATGGAGCAACTCTGCAGACGTTCCAGCAGAACGGTGGTTAGCAGAGCACCACCCCCCAATACTATACATATATTAAAAATATACATATGATCTATACGTATACATATTTTATATGTGTATGGTATAGGTGAGCACCATCCACCTATACCAGATGTATATAAAAATGTAAGTTTATAGTCAAGTACACAGTCATTTATCCCAAAAAGGACAGGCATGCACCCCTTCAAAGTTGATATGTTTAAAATTGCACTCAAGTCCCCATTTGCTTTTAAAATAAACAGTGTGTAACTTCATGATCCTTTGTTTTGCTTTTTGAATTATATAGTCCGCGTAGCACGTGACTATTATTTTTATATCATATCTGCAGTCTTTTATAAATTGGCATATTTATCAGAGGAAGGTACAGTCAACATCGATCCTTAAATATATATTTACCTAAGTGTTTGTAACTAAGTACGCATTTAAAGACTTGCATCTCATTCCACAAAGTAAATCATTTTTGGGATTGTAAACACACAAAGTTTTAACCAATCTGCACTGATTTCTGTATATGACACAATCTACAGGATAGTGTAGAATAGGAGGCAGGATTCCATGTTGAATTGGACATCTGGATATTCCAGAAGCTGCAGTTAGTTTTCTGGCATAACGAGAAAAACTGGTGACAGTTATGCAGTCTGATTACTGCAAAGCCCATGCTATTGCCTCATGGCCCACAATTTCACAATATCTTTACCAATCATGGAGTCAAAAACAGTGCAGTTTTAATTTGCTTCTTTCATAGTTACACCCCGGTGATTGTTCTTGGAACCTGGAAGAACCGGGCTGTGGATGATCTAAAATTTGCATTAAATGAAACGGTCCGTGCTTCATAATACAATTTCTAGAAAAATTCTGATTCTTTAAACATGACAATTTGAAGATGGGTTGGGGTGTAGTGTAAACAGAAAATATACAACACCTAGCTTGCTAAAATCACCATCAGTTCCTGCGCTTCCTCTTTGGTCCAGCAAGATGAGCTCTGTATCATCACGATTTTCTATTCATTCACTGAATGTATGGTTTCAATTAGGATCAATTTACATTTGGCTCATCAGTAAAGAATAAGCATGTTCTGAGTTTACAAGAACTGATGTAGGAGCCTAATTGAGAAAGTAATTCCAGTCTGCTACATAACAAGTTTGTTCATGATCAAACAGCCAACTATATATAATAGTTATATTGGATTTCATGCCCCTGTGCTGGCAAGTTAATTTTTTTCAATGATTGATTTTATTCCTTTACCAAAATGATTCAGAATTGTACCCACTTCTTGCACAAGCAACAAAATTAAAACTTGTTATCAATTTAAACATAAAAGTCCACAATTAAGAATGGCTTATAAATAGTTGGAGATAAAGATCCAATTAAATTAAATACAATCCTACTCACTTTTAACAAACATTATTCTTCTGGAAGAATTACTTGATAAACTAGTGTCATTTATTTCTAAGCCTGGAAAAAATAATTGCATTGAAACATAATGTCACAGACCTCAGCATAACAGAACTGGTACAGAACTCTCTCTGCCTAAGCACATTTTCTTAATTTTATTTCGTTAGGACAGTATCCTTTTAAGTAGGTTTTTGAATTTGTATTATACATGCAAGGAAGGGTACAATTAATGTGAAAACACACTGCCATTGCTGAGCCAGTCCAACATCATCACTGCTGCATGTAATTCGCTTTGAAAAGATAATCTCAGTTGTAGTTAGGCGTAATGAGGAACAACAGCAATTTGATGTTGTTTTCTCTGTAAATATAATGCTATTGTCATTGAGTTTCAGATCCTGTAAAATGTCTTTGTAAAATTACAATTGTTCAGATAGGAATACCACAACACTATTTTATATCACATCCAGTCTTTTTACAACATACCTCACCAGAGTAGAAGTAATTACTCATTCTGATATTAACCCATGAGCAAGCACTACATAGATGGAAATAAACAACTGTTCTCCAGAGAATATTAGTTCCTTGCATTGGGTGCTCAAATTATCAATACAAAAATAATCTTTTAATTTCCTCTCAAAATTCCAAAAGTTAACAGAAACAGAGTGGAGTGATATTTTGTTGTAATGTTCCTTGACGTGTCGTTATCCTAACCATCTTTGTGAATTGCTTACTCTTATACAAGCAAAGATTTCTTTCTGCATTCATTCATTACACCATGCAATGTATATATTGAGTGTAACTGGAGGAAGTGTCAACAGTTTAAAGTCATTTCATTTACTGATTCATTTGAAGGAATGAAAGAGCTTGTGACTGTTAAAATTAAATGAAAATATGAATTTTTTTCACTTATCTTCAAAATCAGTGCCGCTTTGATTTGCAAAGCTTTCAGCTCCTTAAGCTCGTGATACAATCCTTTCAAAATTGGAAAGAGGAACTTGTGTTGTTTTAGCTTTAGATCATTCTTGGTTACATGGGCACTTGCGGTGACATCATTAAGAATTTGGATTGAAGGAGATACTGAGCTGAATTGTCGTCAGCAAAACTACATGCTCAATACCCTTAAATCATTCAAACACCACATAATTTTAGTTAAACTGCTTCAAATAGTTAAGCAATATAATTATAAGAACACTCCCTAACAAAGATCATAGTTACTTTCTTCTCACAATAAACTGAAATTAATCTAGAAATAAAACATTATTTTACTGATAAAAATTCTTTAAGAATATTTAAGGGCTATTGCTACTCTATAACAAAAGATATAAATTAACTGCTAAATTGGTAAATACACTTATTCAGTATTAAAATAGCTTCCTCTGGTGATCTTGTAGCATATTTTCTAAAGGAAGTACAAGCCTTGCCCACGAGGGCAAATGCATATGGGACAGTCCTTTGTATGCTGATAAATATCTTACGTGGAACTATTTGGCATGATAATTACACCAAAAGAGAACTTGTTCTGGTTCAAATGTCATTTGAGCACAAACAAAAAACATCCTAATAAGAACCAAGCACTGAAAGTACAGTGCACTCCGTAAATGTGCACTGATTATTCAACTTGGACTTTCCTCCCCACCAACCTGACATATGCCTCTTATGTGGACCATATACATTACCTTCTTATTTTGTTGAATATTCCAAGTTAATTAAAAAAGTGAACATGTATTTTCAGAAAATATTTTGAGAAAGTCTGAAAAAATGTCTTAAGTTATGACTTTTAAGTGGTTATACTCAATTTCCTATTTAACAAGTACTTCCTAATGGTTGCACTCTTAATTGATGGGAGAAAAAGACATTTATCCTTTTTTATGAAATTGCCTTTTTTTTGCACACATACATCTGTGAGATTTTGTCAAACAGTAATAAAATGTTAAGTATGACTACATCTTCCATGGGTGTGATCTAGGAATTAATTCTTTGTGTATTTCTGCTTCCCGATCTTTGAATGAAGCACTTGATCAAATTAATGTCACACACACCAGAGCATTTCTAACTTTTTTTCCAATCAATGCAGAAATCCAGCATAGTTTTCATTACAGCATTTCTTCTAAAGGTAAAAGAAAGCTCAGCTATGTAAAAGAAATTGTTTAATATTCAGGCTGAGAATTTTTCAAACGTAGACCATGAACTCAACTCCAGATAGTGCCGTTGAACGTTTTCCACAGTTTAATGAGGTGTGATAATAATTATAAAGCTTATCAGCAGTGCATAAAATATTTTTAAAAAAAGTGTACAAAAAGCAGTGAACTAGAAGTTAACAGCCTTCTGATGGGGTAATAAATAATTGAATGAACAACAAACAGTCTTTGATCTAAGTTAAACAGAATACGAAAGTAGCAAGCAGCTTTCTTACATAAGCATCTTTTCCCAGTTAATATTTTTTCTCTAGCGAAATCGTTTCTGCTTTGTGTCCCTTCCCATTATACTGCCTTTTAAGACACCTGAAGAGCAAGACTTCATAACTTTAGCAATAGAAGTATGAAAATACAACCAATTTTCTAATGATCTTTCATAAAACATTTCCCTTGTACAGGGAAAGTGTTATCTCCTATCAGATTTGTCTCTGCCACATTATTAAAATCACATTGATATATTTTGTATCTGTGACAAAGATAAACGGTTCCTTCACCATCTGGCTATGGATTCACCCCACACTTTTCTTCATAAGACCATAAGGAAAAGGAGCAGAATTAGGCCATTTGGCCCATTGAGTTTGCTCCACCATTCCATCATGGGTGATCCAATTTTTGTCTCAGCCCCAATATCCTGCCTTCTCCCCGTATCCCTTCATCACCTATCCAATCAAGAATCAATCAACCTCTGCCTTAAATATACATAAAGATTTAGCCTCCACAGCTGCCTGTGGCAACAAATTCCACACAGTCACCTCTCTCTGGCTAAAGAAATTCCTCTTCATTTCCGTTCTAAAAGGACACCCCTATATTCTGAGGCTGTGTCCTCTGATCTTAGACTCTCCTACCATAGGAAACATCCTCTTCACATCCTCTCTATCAAGGCCTTTCACCGTTTGATAGGTTTCAAAGAGGTCATCCCTCATCCTTCTGAATTCTAGTGAATATAGTCCCAAAGCCATCACTCTTCATATGACAAGCCATTTAGTCCGGGAATCATTTTTTTGAACCTCCTTTGAACCCTCTCCAGTTTCAGCACGTCCTTTCTAAGATATGGGATCCAAAATTTATCACAATACTCCAAGTGAGGCCTCAGTTGTGTATTATAAAGTCTCAACTTTACATCCTTGCTTTTATATTCTAGTCCTCTCAAACTGAATAACACCTTTAGTCCTGTATTTACCTTTTTCTAGTTTGTCAGCCTTTTACGTTGCAACTCATCTGTTGACTGCAATTTTGCCCTATCAACAGCCCCTCCTCACTAAGTGCTCCTGTTTGTGAATCAGCTACCTCATCTTCAGCACTGTTATCCACTTTTCCTACAACACTTCTTGCACTGAAATATACGCAGCTCAGAACACTAGTCGCACCATGCTCAACCTTTTAATTCATAACTTTGTCTGATGTATTACCAACATCTGCCTCCACAACGTCGCTAATGACACTCTGGTTCCCATCCCCCTACAATTCTAGTTTAAACCCCGCCATGCAGCATTAATAAACCTTCCTGCTAGGATATTAGGTCCCCTCCAGTTCAGGTGCTAACTGCCCCTTCTGTACAGGTCCCACTTTCTCTGGAAGAGAGCCCAGTGATCCATAAATCTTATGCCCTCATTCTTACACCAAACCTTAGCACTTACTAAACTGTATAATCTTCCTAGTTCTGGCCTCACTAGTACGTGGCATTGGTAGCAATGCTGAGACCACAACCCTGGCGGTCCTTTAACTTGGCACCTAACTCCCTGAACTCCCTACGCAGAACCTCATCACTCGTCCTACCTATGTCATTGGTACCTACAAGGACCACAACTTCTGGTGTTCACCCTCCCGTTTAAGAACGCTGAGGACTCGATCTGAGAGATCTCAGACGCTGGCACCTGAGAGGCAACATACCATCTGGGAACCTCGCTCTCACCCACAGAACCTCCTGTCCATTCCCCTAACTAATGAATTCCCCAACACCACAGCATGCCTCTTCTTCCCACTTCCCTTCTGAGTCACAGAGCCAGGTTCAGCACCAGAGACCCAGCGAATGTGACTTTCCTCTATTAGGTCACCCCTCCCCTCCCCCACTCCCCTGGACGATATCCAAAGTGATGTACCTGCTGTTGAGAGGAATAGCCACAGGGTACTCTGCACAGGCTCCTTTACCCCTTTCCACTTCCTGACTGTCACACAGTTTCCTGTGTCCTGCACCTTGGGTGTAACTACCTCTCTATATTAGATTAGACTAGATTAGATTCAACTTTATTGTCATTGTGCCCAGTACAGCTACAAAGCCAATGAAATGCAGTTAGCATCTGACCAGAAATGCAAAGAATAGTATTATTTACAAAATAACTGCGAATAAAAAGTAAGTGCTACAGCACACAAATATAAAAGTACTGAGACAGTACAATATGGGTGCAATACTGCTTAGTGCTGTGATGTGAGGTTCAACAGGGTCACAGCCTCAGGGAAGAAGCTCTTCCTGTGCCTGCTGGTGTGGGAGTGGAGGCTCCTGTAGCGCCTACTGGATGGGAGGAGAGTAAAAAGTCAACGGTTAGGTGAGATGCATCCCTGATAATGCTTTTTGCACTGCCCAGGCAGTGTTTATGGTAGATGTTCTCAATGGTGGGCAATTGGGTGCCGATAATCCGCTGGGCAGTTTTCACCATACGCTGGAGTGCTTTGCGGTCCGATACAGGACAATTGCCACACCACACTGAGATGCCGTTGGTGAGTATGCTCTCAATGGTACAGCGGTAAAAGTCCGTCAGTGTCCTGGGACAGAGGTGAGCTTTCTTGATGCTGTGCAGGAAATAAAGGCGCTGTTGCACCTTTTTGATCAGGATGGAGGAGTTCAGGGACCAGGTGAGATCCTCGGAAATGTGGAGACCAAGGAATTTGAAGCTTGATACATGCTCCACTACAGCTCCGTTGATGTAGATGGGGACGTGAGTGAGGCTCCTAGCATGCCTGAAGTCCACAATGATCTCCTTGGTCTTCTGGGTGTTAAGGGCCAGGTTGTTGTCGGCACACCATGCGGCCATGTGCTGGACCTCGTCCCTGTAGGCGTGTCGTCATCCCCTCTGATCAGGCCAACGACCGTGGTGTTGTCTGCAAACTTGATTATGGAGTTAGAACTATATACAGGAACGCAGTCATAGGTGAAAAGGGAGTACAGAAGAGGGCTCAGCACACAGCCTTGAGGCACGCCGGTGTTCAGGGTGAGAGTGGAGGAGGAGAGGTTGTCTAACTTAACTGATTGGGGTCTGTTAATCAGAAAGTCCAAGGTCCAATTGCAGAGGGATGAGCTGATACCAAGCTGGCGAAGTTTGGCGATCAGCTTGGACGGGATCACAGTATTGAATGTCGAACTAAAGTCAATGAACAGCATTCTGACGTAAGAGTTGGGGCTGTCCAGGTGGGTCAGGGCAGAATGAAATGCCGTGGAGATGGCATCCTCTGTTGACCAGTTGGTGCGATCTGTCACCATATGTCCTATCTGTCACTCCCTCAGCTTCACGAATGATCTGGAGTTCATCCAGTTCCAGCTCCAACTCTTTAACAGCGTTTGTTAGAAGTTGCAGCTGGATGCAGTTCTTGAAGTTGTACTTGTCAGAGACACTGGAGATCCCATATCCCACATGAAGAGAATTCCATTATCCTGCCTGGCACCTCTGCTATTCCACTGAGCAGATACAAAAAAGCGAAGGAAAAAAGACTTAACCTTGAACTTCTCTTTCTCCGACTGAAACCTGTCTTTGCGGAAGCCTCAAAGAGCTAAAGTCTCAAGATCACTACTCAGACAACAGATGCTGCACTTGCCCCTACCTTCCTTTAATTTGCTCTTGCTAATCAATCACAAATGCCGTTTGGCCTCTGGTCAAAGCTCTTTTCGCTGTACCGACCCGCTTCTGCCTTTTGGACTCAGGTAGTGAATCTGATTGAAGTCCCCTCCTCTCAAATCTTCTGATGCCCGATGTCCAGATTGGCTGCTGGTCAAACTCTTTTCATGTTTCTAATTACACCTGCAATCACTCAAAAATTTATTATTGAGAATTTCCCATTTCTCATTCACAAGGCAGTCTGCAATAACGCCAGCCAAAAACTAAAGCTGCCCATTTGATTGCAATAATTAAGTTAAACAGAAACTTCGTCCAAACAAATACTTGAAGACAAGTGTATGACACCTTTCACCTGTATGACATCTTTCAAATGTATGACATCTTTCACCTCAATTCCTTAGCCAGATTCCATCCTTCTACGGCAGCTGTCTACAAACTACCGAACAGGACTGCTAACTTGTTTTCATATTTAACCCCAAGGAGACCTTCGGACCGTATATCCTCTCCATTAATGAGTAACTCTTTCTGCCTCCAGAACATTGCCCAATACTGTCCCTATCCAGCTCATTTACAAGTGCAAGTTTTTGCAAGCTCTGGACTAAACTACAGATAGTTCTGCTATAATGAGTTGTTGCATACTGATTAAACCTTATAGAAATTTGAGTTATAACAGAACAGACTGTAGGTGTTTTTAAAGAAGCGATTTAAATATATTTAAATCGTGATGCCTTTCTTACAAAGCAAAGATTGTTTCCTAATCTGTTAATTGATAGTCATCCATTGTGATCGCTCTTGTGCAGCTCATCTGGTAAGGACCCGAAGGAGGCTGTGGAGTCCAAGTCTAGAGCAGCAAACATGTTCACATTGAGGGCAGGGGAACCGTTCTGAGTCAGCTGGAAGAACTGCTTCTGCAGGTTTCTGTTGTCCTTGTGCAGCCAACGAACATGTAAAGCCAAGACAACGCCTCTCCTCAAAGTTGTCAGGGTCGAGTCTTTCCAAGGCATGCCACTCAGTGTAGTTTTGTTAGCTTTTAAATAATCTTGGAACCTCTCGCGAGGCCTAGCTTGGTTCCTCTTGCCCAGAGATAGCCTGCCATACAGCAGCTGTTTGGGGTATCTAGAGTCCATGCACTTGACATGTCCTGTCCATTGAAGCTGGGCTTTCAGGGTTATGGTCTTGATGCTCATGGTCTCCGTTCCATTGAGAACTTGTACGTTTGTGACTTGGTCTGCCAGCGGATACCTAGAATCAGCCTCAGGTTACAAATGAGGAAATGCTCTAGCTGTCTGAGATGATGTTATGTTTTGTAGCTTCAAGACATTCAACTAATTCAAAGAAACTTATGGGAGTCCAAAAATACAGGTATAGTTTGTCTTTACTTTAAGTGAGGTGCGCATGTATCAAGTGGTAGCATGACGATGTATGCAATTAATGTATTTTTACATACAACTCATAAATTATTTAACCAAACAAGAATTCTTAATCAAACAATATATATGCAAGATTACTCAAATGTTATTGAAACTTTAAATACAGAAAACTCCTCCCTGCTTAACTCATAGTCATAGTCATACTTTATTAATCCCTGGGGAAACTGGTTTTCGTTACAGTTGCTCCATAAATAATAAATAGTAATAGAACCATAAATAGTTAAACAGTAATATGTAAATTATGCCAGTAAATTATGAAATAAGCCCAGGAGCAGCCTGTTGACTCAGGGTGTCTGACCCTCCAAGGGAGGAGTTGTAAAGTTTGATGGCCACAGGCAGGAATGACTTCCTATGACGCTCAGTGCTGCATCTCGGTGGAATGAGTCTCTGGCTGAATGTACTCCTGTGCCCACCCAGTACATTATGTAGTGGATGGGAGACATTGACCAAGATGGCATGCAACTTAGACAGCATCCTCTTTTCAGACACCACCGTGAGAGAGTCCAGTTCCATCCCCACAACATCACTGGCCTTATGAATGAGTTTTTTGATTCTGTTGGTGTCTGCTACCCTCAGCCTGCTGCCCCAGCACACAACAGCAAACATGATAGCACTGGCCACCACAGACTCGTAGAACACCCTCAGCATCGTCTGGCAGATGTTAAAGGACCTCAGTCTCCTCAGGAAATAGAGACGGCTCTGACCCTTCTTGTAGACAGCCTCAGTGTTCTTTGACCAGTCCAGTTTATTGTCAATTCGTATCCCCAGGTATTTGTAATCCTCCACCATGTCCACACTGACCCCCTGGATGGAAACAGGGATCACAGGTACCTTAGCTCTCCTCAGGTCTACCACCAGCTCCTTAGTCTGTTACGTACCCCGTAACTGGGTTGCCAAACCAGCAGAAATGGACCACTTAGTTGGAGTCTGGATTACTGGAACTAAGAAAGTTTTATTAAAGAAATAAGCAACACAGTACTCTAATCATAAGGATATAAATGCAACAGGTTAGCAATGATAAAACACACATGTACACAGAACTAGGATAATAGGATCAATCAAGCTCTATCGCAGTCTAGGGGTAAAATGATCAGTCTCAAGTGACACAGAGTTCAGTTCGCAGTAATTGCTGTTTTGCTGTTGGGGAGGGAGAGAGAGCTCGAATGAATATGCAAATCGGATTTCAAACAGACCTTCGATATTCCTCGCAGTTAGCTTTTGGGCGAGCCCTTTGTAATGTCTTCTGAGGTCACCGACTGTGACCCCTCCATTCCAGATACGATCGTTCTTCTGCGGTGAACCCGGCACCCAGGCAAGGGCGGACACACACACCGGGTTCCCGCCCCACCGTATCTTTCCACCCTGTGCTTCTATGGCTGGTCCCGCGATCAGACCTCCAAAACTCCCACTAACTTGTGGGGGCACACCGCTTCCAGGGTCTCGTTACCTCGTGGAGTCATGTGTCTGTTGCCTTAGCGAACCTGTCTCTTTTATCCCCCTGCTGGGGTGTCGCCTGTCCATCAAACTTCAAACAGTTCAGGTTCAAAGCAAACGAGTCTCTGACAATACTTGGAACTGTGTCTCCTTTTCGTTAATCCCTCTCGTCTCTCATTAACATTTCTGAATGTTCCCCCATTGTCCTCTTATTGGCATCAATCTTCTGATAACTGGGTCTTTTGTCAGAAGTCTTTTTCACATTAAGCTGCAGATAATTCTGCTCACATCATGTGACAGTTTCCTACCATAGCCCTGTACTCAGCCTCATCTCCCTTGCTGATGCATCCAACTATGGCAGAGTCATCCGAAAACTTCTGAGGATGACAAGACTCTGTGCAGTAGTTGAAGTCCAAGGTGTAAATGGTGAAGAGAAAGGGAGACAAGACAGTCCCCTGTGGAGCCCCAGTGCTGCTGATCACTCTGTCGGACACACAGTGTTGCAAGCACACGTACTGTGGTATGCCAGTCAGGTAATCAAGAATCCATGATACCAGGGAAGCGTCCACCTGCATCGCTGTCAGCTTCTCCCTCAGCAGAGCAGGGCAGATGGTGTTGAACGCACTGGAGAAGTCAGAAAACATGACCCTCACAGTGCTCGCTGGCTTGTCCAGGTGGGCATAGACACAGTTCAGCAGGTAGACGATGGCATCCTCAACTCCTAGTCGGGGCTGGTAGGCGAATTGGAGGGGATCTAAGTGTGGCCTGACCATAGGCCAGAGCAGCTCCAGAACAAGTCTCTCCAGGGTCTTCATGATGTGGGAGGTCAATGCCACCGGTCTGTAGTCATTGAGGCCGCTGGGGCGCGGCGTCTTCGGCACAGGGACGAGGCAGGACGTCTTCCACAGCACAGGAACCCTCCGGAGCCTCAGGATCATGTTGAATACATAGCGAAGTACTCCACATAGCTGAGAGGCACAGGCTTTGAGCAGCCTGGTACTGACACCATCCAGTCCTGCAGCCTTGCTTGGGTTGAGACATTTCAGCTGTCTTCTCACCTGTTCAGCTGTGAAGCCCACCGTGGTGGTTTCGTGTGGGGAAGGGGTATAGTCATGAGAGCAGGGTGGGGGACTGTGAGGAGGGGTAGGAAGGGAGAGTGGAATATGTGTTGGTTGGGAGCCGACAACAGATGGCTCATGTGGGGGATGGGCAGGGGCCACAGTGTCAAATCTGTTAAAGAACAGGTTAAATTCGTTGGCCCTGTCCACACTGCCTTCAGCTCCTCTGTTGCTAGTTTGCCAGTAAACTCCAACTCAATAGAGAATGTATCTCAACCATATACACAGTATATTATATAATGTAATTACTACATGCAAACATCCACAGCATAGAACATAGAACAGTACAGCACAGTACAGGCCCTTCGGCCCACAATGTTGTGCCAACCCTCAAACCCTGCCTCCCATATAAGCCCCCACCTTAAGTTCCTCCATATACCTGTCTAGTAGTCTCTTAAACTTCACTAGTGTGTCTGCCTCCACCACTGACTCAGGCAGTGCATTCCGCGCACCAACCACTCTCTGAGTGAAAAACCTTCCTCTAATATCCCCCTTGAACTTCCCACCCTTTACCTTAAAGCCATGTCCTCTTGTATTGAGCAGTGGTGCCCTGGGGAAGAGGCGCTGGCTATCCACTCTATCTATTCCTCTTATTATCTTGTACACCTCTATCATGTCTCCTCTCATCCTCCTTCTCTCCAAAGAGTAAAGCCCTAGCTCCCTTAATCTCTGATCATAATGAATACTCTTTCAACCAGGCAGCATCCTGGTAAGTCTCCTCTGTATCCTTTCCAATGCTTCCACATCCTTCCTATAGTGAGGCGACCAGAACTGGACACAGTACTCCAAGTGTGGCCTAACTAGAGTTTTATAGAGCTGCATTATTACATCGCGACTCTTAAACTCTATCCCTCGACTTATGAAAGCTAACACCCCATAAGCTTTCTTAACTACCCTATCCACCTGTGAGGCAATTTTCAGGGATCTGTGGACATGTACCCCCAGATCCCTCTGCTCCTCCACACTACCAAGTATCCTGCCATTTACTTTGTACTCTGCCTTGGAGTTTGTCCTTCCAAAGGGTACCACCTCACACTTCTCCAGGTTGAACTCTATCTGCCACTTCTCAGCCCACTTCTGCATCCTTTCAATGTCTCTCTGCAATCTTTGACAATCCTCTACACTATCTACAACACCACCAACCTTTGTGTCGTCTGCAAACTTGCCAACCCACCCTTCTACCCCCATATCCAGGTCGTCAATAAAAATCACGAAAAGTAGAGGTCCCAGAATAGATCCTTGTGGGACACCACTAGTCACAATCCTCCAATCTGAATGTACTCCCTCCACCTCAACCCTCTGCCTTCTGCAGGCAAGCCAATTCTGAATCCACCTGGCCAAACTTCCCTGGATCCCATGCCTTCTGACTTTCTGAATAAGCCTACCGTGTGGAACCTTGTCAAATGCCTTACTAAAATCCATATAGATCACATCCACTGCACTACCATCATCTATATGCCTGGTCACCTCCTCAAAGAACTCTATCAGGCTTGTTAGACATGATCTGCCCTTCACAACACCATGCTGACTGTCCCTGATCAGACCATGATTCTCTAAATGCCCAGAGATCCTATCTCTAAGAATCTTTTCCAACAGCTTTCCCACCACAGACGTAAGGCTCACTGGTCTATAATTACCCGAACTACCCCTACTACCTTTTTTGAACAAGAGGACACCATTTGCCTCCCTCCAATCCTCCGGTACCATTCCCATGGACCACGAGGACATAAAGATCCTAGCCAGAGGCTCAGCAATCTCTTCCCTCGTCTCGTGGAGCAACCTGGGGAATATTCCATCAGGCCCTGGGGACTTATCCGTCCTAATGTATTTTAACAACTCCAACACCTCCTCTCCCTTAATATCAACATGCTCCAGAACATCAACCTCACTCATACTGTCCTCACCATCATCAAGTTCCCCCTCATTGGTGAATACTGAAGAGAAGTATTCATTGAGGACCTCACTCACTTCCACAGCCTCCAGGCACATCTTCCCACCTTTATCTCTAATTGGTCCTGCCTTCACTCCTGTCATCCTTTTTTTCTTCACATAATTGAAGAATGCCTAGGGGTTTTCCTTTACCCTGCTCACCAAGGCCTTCTCATGCACCCTTCTTGCTCTTCTCAGCCCCTTCTTAAGCTCCTTTCTTGCTTCCCTATATTCCTGAATAGACCCATCTGATCCTTGCTTCCTAAACCTCATGTATGCTGCCTTCTTCCACCTGACTAGATTTTCCACCTCACTTGTCACCCATGGTTCCTTCACCCTACCATTCTTTATCTTCCTCACTGGGACAAATTTATCCCTAACATCCTGCATAGTCAATTTTAAATGGTACCATTCAAGCCTGAAGATTTAATCACTATGGAGGCTTTCTTACACTTGTGGGATAATGTCTCTCCTGACAAGAGGGAATCATTCTGCTTGGCAGGTGAGACTTGAGCTGTGAAACAATCTCAGATTCTGGGGCCTCCTCCGTGATGGTTGTAGGAATTGTTTCTAAGACTGTAGGAAGTGGTGCTCACAGCTCTGGACAACTTTCTTCTTCTCATTTCTCACTGGATCTACTTCAATCCCTTTATTTTTCTTTCTCACATTCCTTCCCTCTTGCACACCTTTCTCTTTCACATTAATAATCTCCTTCTTGTCCCTCCTTTTTCTTCTAGTCTGTGCCTTTTAATCTTGGGTAGGTCTGACTCCTGTTTCCATCGATACAGCGATTTCCACTGCTTGTTTGAATGTAAGCTGTGCTTCAGTTAGGAGCCATTTTTGAATGCTTTCTTTTAAGATTCTACAGACTAACCAATCTCTTAGTGTATCATTGAGATCATTACCAAATTGGCAATGCTCAGACAATCTCTTCAATTCAATTACACGTGCTGAAGTGAACTCCCCTTCTTTTTCATTCCACTTATGAAACCGGCTGGGATCAGCAGTAACGTCGAGTCTTCAAGGAATTCTTTACTTCAGGAAAGTCTCTCCTAATTGACTGTAAAAATCTCTTGGACTTTCAAATTTACCATTCTAAGAACTGTGTTTGAACACTTTAAGACTACACTGCTTATTAATCTCATGGTATGCTTTTGGGTGGCCATCTAGGTGTAAAGAAAACTATGAACAAGGTTTTTAAACATCTTTACTGGCCTAGTTTGAGACCTTTAAGCACTTAAGCTCAAAATGGGAACAATCTCACGAGCTCCCAAATTATGTCACATGACCGGCAACAATGAATATAGAAATGAGTCAGGTTTTATAAACAAATAAACATTTATTAAACTCTGCTCAAAATTAGTAAAAAGAAACAAACGAAAACCAAACCAGAAGTAAACTGCTATGCGGCCATTTAACAAACCGCCACTCAGTACTAGTTCTTAATGCGGTAAATGCAAGAACAGTCTTAAAGTGTTCAAACACAGTTCTTAGAATGGTAAATTTGAAAGTCCAAGAGATTTTTACAGTCAATTAGGAGAGACTTTCCTGAAGTAAAGAATTCCTTGAAGACTCAACATTACTGCCATTTCCAGCCGGAACCTGCCTTGTCCGCAGGACTCACGACAACAGAAATAAAATGGTTTAAAGTCACTGACCCTTTTCCTCCATAGACTAGATACTGCACAACCTTTTCTGCTGCTTTTAGCGAAGGTTATCTCATGCAGATCACTCTTACTTGAATGAATTCAATAATGGTCGATTTTCTCCAAAACCGCTGAACGACTCCTTCAGGTTCTCGTCTTCGCTCTCCAATACTACTGAAAAGATACATCAACAAACCTGGCAGCTATTGGTGAAACTGCTGGCCCAACACTTCTGTACCTTACAATAGAAAGTAAAACTCTGTTTTAAAACTATACTGTGTCATGAGATTAATAAGCAGTGTAGCGGAGTATTTGACTGACGATCTAACTGAAAACTAACTGCGTCACCGGGGTCTACGATTATATACCTGGTGAGAACAGGTCATCATCATGTGACCTCACATCGGCGGGAAATTTTACATCATGTGACCCCTGCAAGACCACCACATCATCCTCATAAGACAGCCACAAGATATCCATGAGATATGTAACAATCTGGCACACTGCTAGTCTCTTCCACAGTGAAGATTGATGCAAAATACTCATTTAATTCATCTGCCATCTTCTTGTGCCCTGCTATTATGTCTTTGGCCCCATTTTCTAATGGTCCTATATCCACTCTCATCTCTTCTATTTATTTATTTGTTACATATTGAAGAAGCTTTTACAATCCACTTTGATGTTGCTTGCTAGCTTGTTTTCATATTTCATCTTCCCTCCTAATGATTCTTTTAGTTGCTTTCTGTAGGTTTTTAAAAGCTTCCCAATCCTCCATCTTCTCACTAATTTTAGCTTTGTTGTATGCCCTCTCTTTTGATTTTACATTAGCTTTGACTTCCCTTGTTAGCCACGGTTCTACCATTTTGCCATTTGAGTATTTCTTCATTATTGGAATACATCTATCCTGCACCTTCCTCATTTTTCCCAGAAACTCACACCATTGCTGCTCTGCTGTTATCCCTGCCAGCATCTCCTTCTAATTTACATTGGCCAACTCCTCTCTCATTCCACTGTAATTTCCTTTACTCCACTGAAATACTGCTACATCAGACTTTACTTTCTCCCTGTCAAATTTCAATTTGAACTCAATCATATTGCAAACACTGCCTGCTAAAGGTTCTTTTACCTTAAGCTCCCTAATCACCTCTGGTTCATTATATAACACCCAATCCACTATAGCTGATCCCCTAGTAGGCTCAATGACAAACTCCTCTAAAAAGCCACCTCTTAACTCACTCTCTTGACATTCATTACCAACCTAATTTTCCCAACCGACCTACATCTTGAAATATCCTATGACTATCATAACATTGCCTTTTTGATACACCTTTTATATTTCCCATTGTAATCTGTGGTCCACATCCCAGCTACTGTTGGGAGGCCTGTACATAGCTGCCATCAGGGTTCTTTTACCCTTACAGTTTCTTAATTCAACCCACAAGGATTCAACATCTTCCAATCCTATGTCACATCTTTCTACTGATTTGATGTCATTCTTTACCAGCAGAGACACACCACCCCTTCTGTCTATCTGCCTATCCCTCCGATACCATATGTAATCTTAGACCTTCAGCTCCCAACTACAGCAATCCTTCAGTCACGATTCAGTGATGGCCACAACATCATACCTAACAATCTGTAATAGTGCAAGAAGATTATCCATCTTATTTCTTATACTCCGTGCATTGGGATATAACACTTTAAGTACTGTATTTGCTACCCTTTTTGATTTTGTATCCCTAATGCACTGATACTCTCCCTGCTGGCTGCAATTTTGTCCTCTCATCTGCCCGCCCTTCCTGACAGTCTGACTGCACGCTATCTTTGCTTTTTTACCATCCGTCCTAACCTGAATCCCCCGCCAAATTTGTTTAAACCCTCCCCAAAAGCTCTAACCAACCTGCCCTTGAGAATATTAGTCCCCCTCGGGTTCAGCTGCAACCTTTCCCTTTTGTAGAGGTCATACCTCCCCCAGAAGAGATCCCAGTGATCCAAGAACCTGAAGCCCTTCCCCCTGCACCAGCTTCTCAGCCACGCATTTATCTGCCAAATAATCCTGTTTCTACCCTCACTGATGCGTGGCACAGGCAGCAATCCAGAAATTACTACCCTGGAACTCCCGCTTCTCAGCTTACTGCCTAGTTCTCTAAATTATCTTTTTTGGACCTCTTTGTTTTTCCTTCCTAACATTACCACTCCCCTCTTCTTCCTCCTTCCCTTCTGCACCATGGACCCATGCTCAGTGCCTGTAACCCGGTTTCCATGGCACTCCCCTTGGAGGTCATCCTCCACAACAGTTTCCAACAATATTATTGAAGGGAATGGCCCAGAGGGTGCTCTGCACTAACTGCCTATTCACATTTCTGTTTCTCCTGACAGTCACCCAGCTGCTCACCTCCTGCAACTTAGGGGTGACTACTTCCCTGTAACTCTGATCGATTATCTCCGAACTCTCCCATACAAGCCGTAGGTCATCCAGCTGCTGCTCCAGACTCCTCACACGGTCTTCAAGGAGCAGCAGCTGGATGCACCTCACAGGTGTAGTTCACTTGGAGACTCTGGGTCTCCCAGGACTCCAATATTGGGCATGAAGAACAGACAACAGCCAATTATTACACTAGGTACAGTAAGAGGGGAAAAAAAGGGAACCTTAACCGAAACTTACCCAGAGCCAACGCCTCCTTTGAGACATTCCATCTCTCACCACCAGTCTACTCCCAACAATGGCTGCCCTGCTTGTCCATTCTGTACTTTTAAATAAGCGTCACCGACCTGTGAGAAAGCTCATCACTGTGGCCTGCTCCTGCCACTGATTGGGCTGCTGGACTGAGCACAATTGCTCCTTTTAAATGGTAGTGTGATGACATTTGCAATTAACTTTTTTTTACATATAACATGTAATTAATTATTTAACTGAGCAAGAATGCTTAATCAAACAATATATTTACAAGATTACTCAAAATATGATTAAAATATCAAATACATAACACATGTCTTCTGTATAGAGTCCATGTTTCTCAGTCATAAAGGAGACTGCTAACAATGACAATATTCTAAACTGTAAGCTTTGTGGGTAGTCAAAAGTTGTGCTGGTTAAACACACGTGAATGCAGATGGCCAAGGTTATGGCTGACTTTGCAAATTCTGGCATTGATTTCCTTGTCCAGGGTGCCATCACCAGAGATGATGGTGCTGAGGTACCTGAACTCATCTACTGTATTCAGTTTTGTTCTCTGGATGGTGATGGAAGGAGGGGCAATGGCAGATCCAGGAGCAGAGGGAAATACGACCTCCATCATTACCAGGCTGCTGGTGAGGGCAAACAGACGAGAGGCTTCTGCAAAGCTGCTGACAATGAGTTGGAGATCAGACTATGTGTGTGTCTTTACAGCACAATCATTAGCACAAAGCCCCTCAGGGATGAGTTTCTCAGTCATCTTTGACCTGGCATTCAGACCACCCAGATCAAAGAGTGATCCATTAATCACATATAAACAACTAGAGAAAATCTGCAGATGCTGGAAATCAAAGTAATATACACACATTGCTGGAGGAACTCAGCAGGCCAGGCAGCATCTATGGAGAGGAGTAAACAGTGAACATTTTGGGCTGAGACCCTTCATCATAACCAATTTTCATTATGGAAACACGCATCATAGCAGAAGTGTCAGTATTTCAGTGTTCTTCTGGCTTACCTCTCTTAAGGTCATTCAAATCTTTATTATCCAGCCTACCACAAAACCTCATTCATTCACTGACTAATCTTATATCTATAAATCTGTATTTGCAGTGGTTTATGGATGAGAAATGTCTCAATTTTAATTTTTACAGAAATGTTTTTCAAAATCCTTGATCTATCCCCAGATGTGCATGTGTTTCTAAATTCATTAATTTGAAAGTAGTAAATTTTTTATTTAAGTTGTAATAGCAATAATAGAAAAATAGCAATAAAACTACGCCTCAATTAAAATATATGCATACACAGAACATATATTTGATCATTATAAGTAACTGCTTACTTACAGAACATCAGGCTGGCTTCCAGCATCTGTACTAGGATTTATCTAACAAGAAACTGTTATCGCCCAACTTATTACAACCCAGTGAGCAATCATGTTCAGCAAGCACATAAGCGCATGATAAAAATATGAAGGAAAACTCGTTTGTTACACACAATCCTCAGGAAGCCATGATGCACTTAAGTTAATACTGATATGGTGCTTTTACCAGTCATGATTCATGCAAGGAGCTTTTGAATGGATCACCTTTCTGCTACTATTCCATATCATTCATGTATTAGAAATGTTTATTCCCCTGTCATTGCAGCAACATCAAATGCTCAAAGCACATTGATTTACGTCACTGCTGCCCTTCTAATATCCCTCATGGTGTGGTAGTCATAAGCAACAAATGTACAAAGTTGCAACACATGCTGCATGTACTATAAAGCACAGTTCATAATTCTCAACTAATTTGAAGTTTCATTTAAAAAACATAAAGACACACGCACAACAGCATTAAATTTCGCCACCAATACCCCAGTCAAGGTACTAATTCTGCAAATATAATTCCCGTATTTTTTCAAGTTTTTAAGAAAATTAGTTTGTAATTCAGGTCACATTATTCTGTAAATTTTCTAAGATAGTTGTTCAGATTCAGAAAGCACACTGGTATCAACTGCAGTGCCTAAACTCAGAAAATGTTCGTTGATGGCGCTGAGCTATAGAGTTAATCTTTTCCTTCCAGTGCTCCCAGAAATTTAAGTGCTACATTTTGAAAACTAGATTCTTGCGAAAGTTATGAAAGTGGTAAAAGCACCATATCAGTACTAACTTAAGTTATGAAGGTGGCAACCAGTAATGAGGAGCTTTTGACATCTTATAGAATAATGCAGTACAGAAACAGAACTTTGTACACATCTTATCCATCCCAACCATGGTGCCTACTTACACTAATCCCATTTGCTTACATTGGGTAGGTATCCTTCTACAGGTCTCCTATCCAAGTTTCTGTCTAAATGCATTTTAAACATCATAAATGCATCTGCCTCTGCAACCCCTGGCTGCTCATACCAAACAACTACCACCTGCTGTGAAAAAGTTGAACTCAGATCCATAAGTATCTCTCTCACCTTAAACTTGTGCTCTGTAGTTCTAGCCTCCTCTACCCACAGGACAGAATTAGGCCACTTAGCCCATCGAGTCTGTTCCTCCATTTAATCATGGCTGATTAATCATCCCTCACAACCGCATCCTCCTGCCTTCTCCCTGTGATCTTTGCCATCCTTAGTAACGAAGAACCTATCAAGCTCAGGTTTAAATATACCGAATGTCTTGAGCTCCACAGCCGTCTGTGGCAATGAATTTCACAGATTCACCACCCTCAGGCAAAGAAATTCCTCCTCATGTCCATTCTAAAGGGATGCTCTTTTATTCTGAGGCTGTATCCTAGATTCTCCCACTAATAGAAATATTTGCTCCACATCCACTCGAGAGAGACCTTTCAATATTCTGTAGGTTTCAAAAAGACCCCTCATCCTTCTAAACTCCAGCAAGTACAGGCTGAGAGCCATCAAATGCCTCTCATATGGTAACCATCACTGGCACCATTTGTGTTAACCTCCTCTGGATCCTCTCTAGTGCCAGCATATCTTTCCTGGAGTCCAAAACTGCTCACAATATTCCAAATGTGATCTGACCAACAACTTATAAAGCCTCAGCAATATATCCTTGCTTTTATATTCTAATCCTCTCAAAATGAATGCTAACACTGAATTTGCCCATTTTACCACCAACTCAACCTACAAGTTAACCTTTAGGCAACTGTATGAAGGTGAGCATACCAATTGCTTTCTTCACTATCTTAGCCAGCTATATTACCTTTTTCAAGGAGCTATCAACTTGTACCCCAAGGTCTGTCTGTACATTCACATTCCTAGGTTCCTGCTATTTACTCTACACTGTACGGCTTATCAGAATTTGACTTCACAAAGCACATTTCCTCATACTTGCCGTGTTACTTTCCAGCTGTCTCATTCCACCCAACTTTCCAGTTGATCTCTGTCCCTCTATATCCTTGGACAACTTTCTTCACAAACTATGACTCCACCAAATATTGTGTTTTCTGCAAACTTATGAATTAAACCAGGGGTCCCCAATCTTTTTTGCACCGCGGACCGGCCAACCGGTGGGGGGGGGAGGGGTGTTCAAGTAGGGTTAAACCCACCTCAACATGTCTTTTACAGCTAGGGTTGCCAACTTTCTCACTCCCAAATAAGGGACAAACTTAGTAGTCAAATCCTGGAAACACGAGGAAATCTGCAGATGCTGGAATTTCAGTCCTGACGAAGGGTCTCGGCCCAAAACGTTGACTGTTCCTCTTCCTAGAGATGCTACCTGACCTGCTGCATTCATAGTTAAATCCCGGGACACTTTACCCCAGGAAAGACTACCATGACCATGAAGCATTGCGTGGGCACCTGTGTGGGCATGCGTGATGTGTGCATGTGATGTGCACATGTGCGTATGTTCCGATTTTTTCCCCCCACAAATCGGTTTTGCCTTCATCTTCCTGACTAGACTGTACATACCTTATTTCTACTTTATATAGGCTGTGTATTTATCATATCATTCCTGCTTTTACTATATGTTAGTGTTATTTATTTTGGGTTTTATGTGTTATTTGGTATGATTTGTTAGGCTATTTTTTGGCCCTGGGAACGCTCAAAAATTTTTCCCATATAAATTAACGGTAATTGCTTCTTCACCACGCCATTTCAGCACGAAAGGTTTCATAGGTGTGGTAATTGGGTTAGCTGCCTGGACATGCCCCTCTGCTGACTGCTCCTGTGACTCCTCCCACAGACCCCTAAATGAAGGCAATTGTGCCACTGCTCCTCCCTCAGTCCGGGGCAGATACTCAGCATGGTGAAGGTCACATTTTACTGTTAATAAAAGCCTTTCAGTACTTACTCTACTTCCAGTCTTTTGGAGTAATTGATAGTGCATCAATTTTATTAGCAGTAAATTTAAAGCATGGAACACGTCCTGAGACCCAACAAGCTAGACGTCAACCTGCAAACACCTGAAGCCGGAGACGCTTTTGAACTCTGGCTGGCCTGCTTCGAATCATACCTAGAGGAGATTAAAGTGACCGAGTCCACCGTGAAGCGCAGAGTTCTCCTCTCCAGGGTCAGTCCACGGGTCTATTCAATGATTAGAGACCAGCTGAGCTACGACGGCGCAATGAGCGCTCTCAGAAGACAATACCTGTGGCCGTTAAACACCGTCTATGCGCGACATAGCTTAGTGACGCGGCAGCAGCGGCCCGGAGAGTCGGGCACTGAGTTCGTCCGGGCCCTACAGACACTCGTGCGGACCTGCGATTGCCGGGGGCTGACGGCTGAAGAGCACGCAGAGCTCCTAGTAAGAGACGCTTTCGTCATGGGACCAGGTCAGTGTATGTGCGGCTGCTGGAACACGCCAATCTTATCTTACGTTCGGCGATTGAGCTGGCTGACATGCTGGAGGCCGCTCTGCACAACTCTGACACTCTCCAGGCACGTGATGCCCCGATGGCCTCGTGGGCATCGCAGACCCCGCAACCCGCTGGCGAATCGACCACGGCTGCTGCCAGTCGCGAGTCCACGAAGTGCTACTTCTGCAGACTCGAGAAGCACCCCCGGAAACGCTGCCCGGCCCGAGAAGTTACCTGCTCCAGCTGCGGAAAGAAGGACCACTTCGCCAAGGCCTGTAAGTCCAAACCATGAGCGAGATTGAGTAGCGCCGCATGCGAGGCATGGGGGTCGCCATCTTGCCTGCACGCCACCACCATGTGCGAGACATGGGGGCAGCCATCTTGGTCGGTGCCACCTCGCACCACCTACAACCCACGGGTGCTCACAGGACACCCCACCACGCCAGAACAAGACAGTGACTCAATTTCCTTAATCTTGTCCACAATTACCAACTCCTCCTGCTTCTGCTTCTTCCTCAAAGCAACAGAATACGAAATAATCTGACCACGAATATAAGCTTTAAAAGTATCCCAAAGAGTGTTAACAGAAATATCCTCTGTATGGTTAATTGTAAAAAAAAGATCAATCTGTTCATTCATAAAGTTAACAAAGTCCGAGTCCTGAAGCAACAGCGAATTAAAACGCCATTGTCTATTATTTTGTATATTGGCCAGAATTTTAATAGAAAGCTTAAGTGGAGCATGATCCGAAACGGTTATAGAGTCATAATCACATTTAGTCACTGAGGGAATAAGACGAGAATCAATAAAGAAATAATCAATTCTTGAATAGGAATGATGAACATGTGAAAAAAAAGAAAAATCTTTTTCCTGAGGATGCAAAAAGCACCAAATGTCCGTCGACCCAGAATCAGAAAGAAATGAATTAATCAAAGTTGCAGATTTATTAGGTAAGGTCCGTAAAGGAGCCGAACGGTCCAAAGCTGGAGACAAACAGGTATTAAGATCTCCGCCCCAGATCAATGAAAACTCATTCAAATTCGGAAACTGATTAAATAATGATTTATAAAATTCCAGACAATCCATATTAGGAGCATAAATGATAAGAAATATGTTATAGCTCCTTCTGAGGAGTTATATAAACAAAGAACTGAACTTCAAATGGAACACAGTTTATTACTCTCGTCCTCGATTGTAAACCAATTAAAGAAAACAAGAAGTGAATTTTATGTACACAGTGACAAAATTGGTAAACTGTTGGCTAATCAATTGAAGTCTAAGTATGCTAAATCTCAAATTAATCAGATTTATAACCAAAATGATCGACTAATATTTGATCATGTGGGGATTAATCAAACCTTCTGTGATTTTTACTCTTCCTTATATCAATCAGAGTCTCCTCAAGATTCTAAATATATGAATGATTTTTTAGATAATTTAGACTTCCCTGAGATTTCACAGGATATGGCTTCTATGTTAGATACTTCTATTATCATGGATGAGATTAAGAATGTTATTTTCTCTATGAATTTGGGGAAAGCTCCTGGCCCTGATGGGTTTACCGTAGAATTTTATAACTGTTTTGCTCCTTCATTAATCCCTTGGCTCTGTAGGGTTTTTGAGGCTTCATTGAAACTTGGTAAACTTCCTGAATCTTTTAATAGAGCGTCAATCTCTTTAATATTAAAGAAGGATAAAGATCCTGCTCAATGTGCATCTTATAGACCAATATCTTTATTAAATGTTGATTCTAAAGTTTTTTCTAAGTTATTAGCAAATAGATTAGAAAAAGTACTTCCCTCTATTATTTCGGAAGACCAAACGGGTTTTATTAAAGGTCGTTACTCTTTTTATAATATTCGTACACTGTTAAATATCGTTTATACTCCCTCACAAAATGTTCCTGAGTGTGTTATCTCTTTAGATGCCGAGAAAGCTTTTGATAGAGTAGAATGGCCTTATTTATTTAAGGTGCTTGAAAGGTTTAATTTCAGCTTGAAATTTATATCCTGGATTAAACTCTTATATTATTCTCCTGTGGCCTCGGTCCGTACTAACTCTTTAAGTTCACCTTTTTTCCCTCTTTTTCGAGGTACTCGACAAGGCTGTCCTCTTAGTCCTTTATTATTTGATATTGCATTAGAACCTCTTGCAATTGCCATTCGAGAATCTCCAAATATTACTGGGATAACTCGGGGCTTAAAGTCCCATAAATTATCACTCTATGCTGATGATTTACTTTTATATATTTCTAATCCTCAAAAATCCATCCCGGCTGTTTTAGAGTTATTAGCACAATTTGGTCTTTTTTCAGGTTATAAATTAAATCTTAGTAAGAGTGAACTCTTTCCGATTAATAAACAACTTCTCTTATATTATAAATTTCCATTTAAATTGATTAATAATTATTTTTCATATCGTGGGATTAAAATTACTTGTAAATACAAAGATTTATTTAAGACTAACTTTTTACCATTAATAGATCATATTATTCAACTTTCATCTAAATGGCTTCCTTTGTATTTAACTTTGATTGGTCGTATTAACGCAGTTAAGATGTTTTTTTTGCCAAAATTTTTATATATATTTCAGGCGTTACCAATCTTTGTTCCAAAATCTTTTTTTGACAAAGTTGACTCTAAAATTTCTTCATTTATTTGGCAGAACAAAAACCCGAGACTGGGTAAAATACATTTACAGAAAGCTAAGAGAGATGGAGGCTTAGCATTACCTAACTTTAGATTTTATTATTGGGCAATTAATATTTGACATATGAAATTCTGGTTACTGGACCAGGATATACAATCCATTCCTAAATGGGTAGTATTGGAATTACAATCTGTTCAGGGTTTTACACTTGGCTCTATTTTAGGTTCCTCTCTTCCTTTTGATTGGAAACGCCTTAAACAGGTGTCTAACCCGATAGTTAAATATACCTTGCGTATTTGGTTTCAATTCAGAAAATTTTTTGATTGTAATCAATTTGGGTTAGCGATTCCTATATTAGGTAACATATTTTTTCCTCCCTCTTTTACGGATCGTGCTTTTCAAATTTGGAAGACTAAGGGTATTTCACGGTTTTTGGATTTATTTTTAGATGGTTCCCTTATGTCTTTTGAACAATTATCTAATAAATATAACTTATCAAGAATACATTTTTTTTAGATATTTACAAGTTAGAAATTTTCTAAGTACTATACTTTCTTCCTTTCCAATGCTCCCTCCTACATACATTTTAGATACTATAATCAACCTTAATCCATGTCAGAAAGGTGCATCGGCTATGATTTATAATATTATTATGAAACTTAGGAAAGCTCCATTTGATAAGATTAGGGTAGATTGGGAACAGGAATTGGGGTTTACCATTTCTGTGGATGACTGGGGGCAGATTTTACAATTAGTCAATACTTCCTCTATCTGTGCTAAACATTCCCTAATTCAATTTAAAGTTGTTCATAGAGCACATATGTCCAAAGATAAGTTAGCACGCTTTTATTCTCATATTAATCCTTTTTGTGATAGATGTCCGGGGCAGATAGCCTCTTTAACTCATATGTTTTGGTCTTGCCCTACTTTGGAAACTTTTTGGAGAGACATTTTTAATATTATCTCCAAGGTATTGAATATAGATATCTCTCCTCACCCTATTACTGCTATCTTTGGACTACCTAAAATTTCCAGTAATCTCTCCCCTTCAGCCTGTAGAATGATTGCATTTCTTATTTTAATGGCGAAAAGATGTATCTTACAACATTGGAAAGAGCTTAATGCTCCAACTACCTTTTTTTGGTTTTCTCAGACAATATTATGCTTGAACCTGGAGAAAATTAGAAGCAATCTTTATGACTCCTCTTTTAAATTTGAACAGACTTGGAGATCTTTTATTCAATATTTTCATTTAATGTAATATATACCCTTCTTGTTTTTTTTCACTGTTTTTAATGGAGGTCGGGATTGAGGACGTGATTTTAAGTTTAACTCTGTTTGGTTTCAAGTTAGCCCATTGCTTTGCGTTGCTTTTAGTTAGTTGCACGGTGGGTTTTTTTGGGGTTTTTTTTTTCTTCTTCTCTATTGATATATATATAAAATTAGTATACTATTATGTTACTTTGGTATATTATGTTTAAATTACATTGTTTGTAGTTTTTTTTGTATTAATATCTTCTGTAATTTTATTATATTTTAACAATGTATTAGTGTCTATATGGCTTACCTTTTTGTATACTTACTTAATAAAAAGATTTAAAAAGAAAAAAAAAGAACAAGACAGTGACTCAACTCTGGCCTCCGTGACCCTCAACCAAAGCGCTCTCTACCAGCTCGCAAGGTCAATGATGGACATCCTGGTGGAGGGGCGCAGGACAACCTGCCTGTTTGACACAGGCAGCACGGAGAGTTTTATCCACCTGGACATGGTGCAGCATTGCGGACTCGCGATACGGCTGGTAAGTCAGAGGGTTGCTATGGCTTCCGGGTCACATATAACAGACATCCGGGGGGGGGTTGTGTAGCGACACTAGTGGTGCAGGGCACAGAATATTGAGACTTTATGTTACTGGTCATGCCTCAACTGTATGCCCCTGTGCTATTGGGGCTCGACTTCCAGAGCCACCTGAAAAGCATGATAATGGAGTATGACGGGCCCCTCCCACCAATCACTGTCGTAAATCCTCAGTTTTGTAGGAATGCGTCACATACCCGGCTACTGACCACCCCCACACACCGACCCGCACATCCCACCCAACACCATGCCAACATCTGCACTACGGACACCACTTGTGGCCTCTCCACTCTCAAGATCCCTCCCCCACCGCTGTTTCCCAACCTGACCCCCGACTGTAAACCTGTGGCAACTAAAAGCAGGAGGTACAGCGCGGGGGACAGAGCCTTCATTAAGTCGGAGGTGCAGCGGCTGCTCAGGGAGGGGTCATTGAGGCAAGTGTGGGTACGTGGCCAAGTGGTTAAGGCATTCGACTAGAGATCTGAAGGTCGTGAGTTCGAGCCCCAGCCAAGGCAGCGTGTTGTGTCTTTGAGCAAGGCACTTAACCACACAGTGCTCTGCGATGATACTGGCGCCAAGCTGAATGGGTCCTAATGCCCTTCCCTTGGACAACATTGGTGTCATGGAGAGGGGAGACTTGCAGCATGGGCAACTGCCGGTCTTCCATACAACCTTGCCCAGGCCTGCGCCCTGGAGAGTGAAGACTTTCCAGGCGCAGATCCGTGGTCACACAAGACTAATGGATGTCTTTAATTGAGGCAAGCACAAGTCCTTGGGGGGACCAGGTGGTCATTGTTCGGAATGGGGAGAAGAATAGGATGGTCGTGGACTAAGCCAGACCATCAATAGGTTCACGCAGCTCGACGCATACCCTCTACCCCGCATCGCAGATATGGTCAATCAGATAGCACAAGGTGTACTCGACCATAGACCTAAAATCCGCTTACCATCAGCGCCCCATCCACCTTACACTGCCTTTGAGGCAGACGGCAGGCTTTATCACTTCCTGCGCGTCCCCTTCGGTGTCACAAATGGTGTATCTGTCTTCCAGAGGGCAATGGACCGGATTGTGGACCAGTGCCAACTAAAGGCCACATTCCCATATCTGGATAACATCACCATCAGCGGTCACGACCGGCAGGATCACGACAACAACCTCCAAAAATTTTTCCAAGCAGCCAAAGCTTTCAATCTCACCTATAACAAGGACAAATGTGTATTCGGAATCACACGACTTGCTATCCTTGGGTGTGTCATGGAGAATGGAGTCATTGGCCCTGACCCCAACCGTATGCGCCCCCTGTTGGAACTCCCTCTTCCCAACACCCTCAGAGCCCTCAAAAGGTGCCTGGGCTTCTTTTCATATTACGCCCAATGGGTCTCTAACTACGCAGACAAGGCCCACCCCCTGGTCAAGTCCACCACATTTCCCCTCTCAGCCAAGGCCCGCGCGGCCTTCAGCTGCATTAAAGGGGACATTGCCAAAGCAGCAATGCATGCGGTGGATGAGTCCATTTCCTTCCAAGTAGGGAGTGACGCCTCCGACTCTGCACTGACTGCTACCTTCAACCAGGCGGGAAGACCAGTGGCGTCCTTCTCCCGTACCCTTCAAGGCCCTGAACTTCTGCACTCCGCGGTGGAGAAAGAGGCCCGGGCCATAGTGGAAGCTATTAGGCACTAGAGGCACTATCTCGCCGGCAAAAAGTTCACCCTGCTGACTGACCAGCACTCAGTCACATTCATGTTTAGCAACCAACAGAGGGGCAAAATCAAAAATGATAAAATTCTGAGGTGGAGAATCGAACTCTCCACCTACAACTATGACATCATGTACAGGCCTGGGAAGCTCAATGAGCCCTCCGATGCCCTATCCCGGGGAACGTGCACCAGCGCGCAGATTGACTGGCTATACGCCCTACATGCAGATCTTTGCCACCTGTGGGTCACCCGGCTTTTCCACTTCGTGAAGGCCCGGAACCTGCCTTACTCCCTTGAGGAGATCAGGACGATGACCAGGGACTGCCAAGTCTGCACAGAGTGCAAACCGCACTTCTACTGACCCGAAAAGGCACAACTCATCAAGGCCACCCGCCCCTTTGAGCGACTGAGTGTTGACTTTAAGGGCCCCCTTCCCTCCACTGACCGCAATGTGTACTTTCTTAACATAATTGACGAGTACTCACGGTTCCCCTTCACCATCCCCTGCCCCGACACCACTACCACATCAGTCATAAAAGCCCTGCGCAAGATCTTCACTCTGTTCGGATACCCATGCTATATCCACAGTGACAGAGGGTCCTCGTTTATGGGTGACGAGCTGCGCCAATACCCGCTGGCTAGGGGTATTGCAACTAGTAGGACCACGAGCTATAATCCCCGGGGGAATGGACAGGTGGAGAAGGAGAATGCCACGGTGTGGAAAGCCACACTCTTAAACCTCAGGTCAAAGGATCTGCCAGTCTCTCGCTGGCAGGAGGTCCTTCCCGAGGCACTCCACTCCATCCGCTCCCTGTTATGTACAGCCACCAATCCCACCCCTCATGAGCGGCTCTTTTCATTTCATAGAAACATAGAAACATAGAAACATAGAAAAGTCCCAGAAAGTCGACCGCTGGGACCACCCTACCAACTTGGCTGATGTCCCCAGGGCCAGTGCTGCTCCGGAAACATGCGAGGAGCAATAAATACTCCCCAATGGTCGAGAGGGTTCACTTACTTCATGCGAACCCTCAGTATGCCTATGTGGTTTTACCTGATGGGCAGGAGGACACGTTCTCCATCCGCGACCTGGTGTCCGCAGGAGCACCCGGCCCCTACCCTGAACACTCCGTGGTGACTATTGACCCCGTACCCATGAGACACCGCGCACTCCTAGCCCTACACAGACACCACACGACACTCCCATACCGGGCGCAACGCACACGCACGAGGGATTACCGACGCCTAACGTGCTGGCACCTCAAGTCAGGCCGGAGCCAGCACAACCGCCATCGCCGGTGCAATCACCACCGGTGCGACGTAGATCACAGCGACGGACTCGACCGCCTGATAGACTTGACCTGTAAATATACTTGTTTTAAATATTGTCAGTCACTTCACCCCGCGGGACTCTTTTTAAAAAGGAGGGGTGAATGTGGTAAACCATATATATATGTTGTAACTGGGTTACCTGCCTGGACATGCCCCTCTGCTGACTGCTCCTGCGGCTCCTCCCACAGACACCTGAATAAAGGCCAATCAGTCCAAGGCAGATACTCAGCATGGACATGGGTCCATTTACTGCTAATAAAAGTCTTTCAGTATTCACTCTACTTCCAGTCTTTTGGCGTAATTGATAGTGCATCAATAGGAACACTTAACCTTAGTGGGGGAAATACGGGACAAACCAATTTAGCCCAATATACGGGATGCCCAGTGGTGGCGCCAGAGATTTTTTCTTGCTGGTGCTACAATGGGGCTGAATTATTCAGTGATGGTGCTGAGGGATGTACTGTACTGGAGACATCCCACCCTGCAAAAACTCATTTCAGGGAGGTAGCACCCCCACCCCCCCGCAACCCCATATACCCCCCCCCACATCGACCTCCAAGGGCGTATGTAATACATTGTTTAGTGATTTTGTCTAATCTGTAAACCAAGTTGCGTATATGCAGCAAATGTGACATTAAAATATGTACTTATATTATATTATCATGTTTATTCTATTACAACTTTAAGCAAGTCTACAGGGAGTTTGGCCTCATCACGTAGGACATCAATAGCGTAGCTCCTTGGCAGCTAGCCAGCTAGTTTAAATGAGGGGTCCCCAACCTTTTTTGCACCGCGGACCGGTATATATTCTTGCGGACTGGCCGACCCGGGTGGGGTGGGTGTTAAACGCGACCGGAATATAGGTGATAAGTCAACTATAAGTCACTAGTAAGTAGCGAATGCACTCAATTTAGTTTCTAAAGGGGTTTATCTAATGAATTTAATATTAAACACACAGCGCATATTTTCCTCACATGAATATAGTGATAAGTCAATTATAACAGTGGTCCCAAACCTCTGGGCTGCGAAGAATGCTGCGGTACAGCGGTAGCCGGAACGCACCCAACACATCTTTAAGAAGAAAGCCGAAACAAACAAGCTAATTGATTAGGTGCCGCCTGGTACGTAAATGTTGGCCCAGATCATAGACAACGCAATCGACAATCGCCTCTGATCTGGGCTGACATTTACGTGCTGGGTGGCACCTGATTAATTAGCTTGTTTATTTCGGCTTTTTTCTTAAAGATGCACTGGGTGCATTCCGGCCACCGTTGTATTCCTCGCGGCCCGGAGGTTGGGGACCACTGAATTATAAGTCACTTGTAAGTCAACAGCATCATAACATTTTAAGTAATGTTTGGGTATTAAACACACAGCGCATATTTTCCTTGTATGAACACATAAAATCATTGCAACACGCCAATATCGCTGAATCAGTGGGAGCGCTGGGCTTGTTTTCCTGCAACAACACGGTGCCATCGAGGGGTGATGGGAGACAGTGATACTCGAAGTAGGTTCCATATGTCCAGTCTATTCCGCAATTTAGTTTTCGTTGCATTCATTGCAGAAAACTCTGCTTCGCAGAGATATGTTGGGAATGGAAGCAATGTTTTCAGTGCTTTCGTGGCTGTCTCAGGATATTCAGCTTTGACTTTGATCCAGAATGCTGGCATAGAAGTTATGTCAAACATAGTTTTCAGCCCTCTGTCATTTGCAAGCTCGAGGAGTTGATCTTTTTCCTGCGCTGACATGGATGATTCACCAGAAACATTCACAAATGGGTCACGGACCCATTCCTTTGCACGTCTTGGGTCACTGATGACCTCGCGTGCATTAAAATTCAACAGTGCATGACAGGGAATGAGGAAGGGTGCAGCTGACTCATATCGTTTCATATCGCCAAATCATATTGTTTCCTCGCGGCCCGGTGGTTGAGGACCACTCTTAGCACGAAGAGAGACCAATCAGGATGCTCGCTCTCTCTCTCAAAAAAATCTATTTCCGGGATATTGTATATAATTTCCGGGCGTCAGGGAGACACTATAGATATGCGGGAGACTCCCAGAACTTCCGGGAGAGGTGGGATGTTTGATACTGTATGGTAGAAGAGAACCTTGGAAGTCCAGAGAGGTCAAGTCAAGTCAAATTTATTTATAAAACACATTTAAAAACAACCCATGTTGACCAAAGTGCTGTACAGATCAGAGCTATCACAAATACAAAAAACACAGACATAACCAACAAGGCAAACAGCTTATAGCCACAAAAGAAACAACACAAGGGCCTAAGCACAAGCCAAAAATCAGCCACTACCGGTAGGCTAGACAAGGGAGATGCAGTGGATGTTGTATATTTGGATTTTCAGAAGGCCTTTGACAAGGTGCCACACATGAGGCTACTTAACAAGATAAGAGCCCATGGAATTATGGGAAAGTTACATACGTGGATAGAGCGTTGGCTGATTGGCAGGAAACAGAGAGTGGGAATAAACGGATCCTATTCTGGTCGTCTGCCAGTTACTAGTGGTGTTCCACAGGGGTTCGTGTTGGGGCTGCTTCTTTTTACATTGTACATCAACGATTTGGATTATGGAATAGATGGCTTTGTGGCTAAGTTTGCTGACGATATGAAGATAGGTGGAGGGGCCGGTAGTGCTGAGGAAACAGAGAGTCTGCAGAGAGACTTGGATAGATTGGAAGAATCGGCAGAGAAGTGGCAAATGAAATACAATGTTGGAAAGTGTATGGTTATGCACTTTGGCAGAAGAAATAAACGGGCAGACTATTACTTAAATGAGGAAAGAATTCAAAGTTCGGAGATGCAACGGGACTTGGGAGTCCTCGTACAGGATACCCTTAAGGTTAACCTCCAGGTTGAGTCGGTAGTGAAGAAGGCGAATGCAATGCTGGCATTCATTTCTAGAGGAATAGAGTATAGGGGCAGGGATATGATGTTGAGGCTCTATAAGGCACTGGTGAGACCTCACTTGGAGTACTGTGGGCAATTTTGGTCTCCCTATTTAAGAAAGGATGTGCTGACATTGGAGAGGGTACAGAGAAGATTCACTAGAATGATTCCAGGAATGAGAGGGTTAACATATGAGGAACATTTGTCCGCTCTTGGACTGTATTCCTTGGAGTTTAGAAGAATGAGAGGAGACCTCATAGAAACATTTCGAATGTTGAAAGGCATGGACAGAGTGGATGTGGCAAAGTTGTTTCCCATGATGGGGGAAGTCTAGCACGAGAGGGCATGACTTAAGGATTGAAGGGCACCCATTCAGAACGGAAATGCGAAGAAATTTTTTTAGTCAGAGGGTGGTGAATCTATGGAATTTGTTGCCACAGGCAGCAGTGGAGGCCAAGTCATTGGGTGCATTTAAGGCAGAGATTGATAGGTATCTGAGTAGCCAGGGCATCAAAGGTTATGGTGAGAAGGCAGGGGAGTGGGACTAAATGGGAGAATGGATCAGCTCATGATAAAATGGCAGAGCAGACTCAATGGGCCGAATGGCCGACTTCTGCTCCTTTGTCTTATGGTCTTATGATTCAAATGCTAGTGAATAAAAGTAAGTTTTGAGCCTGGATTTAAAAGAGTCGATGGAGGGGGCAGATCTGACAGGGAGGGGAATGCTATTCCACAGTCTAGGGGCTACAACAGCAAAGGTGCGGTCACCCCTGAACTTAAATTTAGATTGCGGGACAGCCAGGAGCCCCAAGTCAGCCGACCTGAGGGACCTGAAAGTAGAATAAGGGGTTAGAAGGTTTGCAATATAGGAGGGGGCCAACCCATTTAGGGCTTTATAAACAAACAGGAGAATCTTAAAATCAATTCTAAACCGTACTGGCAGCCAGTGGAGGGAGGCCAGGATAGGAGTAATATGGTCCCTCTTCCGGGCACCTGTCAGGAGCCGGGCTGCGGCGTTCTGGACCAGTTGCAGACAGGACACGGATGACTGACTAATCCCGGTATACAGGGAGGTGATGAATTTAGTCAAAAAGGGAAAATTATGTAAAGCTTCATATGTTAGGATCAAATGGAGCACATGAGAAATAATCAAGAAGCCAGAAAAGAACTCAAGAAGGGAGTTAGGAAAGCTAAGAGGGGCCATGAAATGCCCTTGGCAAATAGAATTGAGGTGAATCCTAAGGCATTCTATACATACAAGAGCAAGAGGAAAAATGGGGCGAAAGTAGGACCACTCAAGGATAAAGAGGGGAACATTTGCTTGGATGCAGAGAATATGAGTGATGTGTTCTATGAGTACTTCAGTATTTATCAGGGAAAAGCACATGGAGGACCTGATGATCAGAGTGGAGTGCATAGATGTTAGGGCATTTAGAGGTCAAGAAGGATGAAGTGTTGGGTTTCCTAAAGTGGATAAATCCCAGAGCCTAATACGATTTACCCCAGGTTATCAAGGGAGGCAAAAAGAGATTGCTAGGGCCTTGACCAGCATCTTTGTGTCTTCTCTGGGTACAGGTGAGGTCTTGGTGGACTGACAAGTGACTAATGTTGTACCTCTAGTTAAGAAGGGAACAAGAGAAAATCCTGGGAACTTTAGATCAGTGAGTCTCACATCAGTTGTAGGGAGATTGCTGGAGAAAATTCTTAGGGATAGGATATATGAGCACGTGGAAGCCCATGGCCTAATCAGGGTGAGCCAGCATCGCTTTGTGCTGGCAGCTCATGTCTTATCAACTTGATAAGAGTTTTTTGACAAGAGAGATTAATGAAGGTAGAACTGTGGATGTTGTCTACGTGTATTTTAGTAAGGTGTTTGACCAAGTCCTGCGTGACAGGCTAACCCAGAAGATTAGGATGCATGGTGTCTGCAACAAATCAGCTTTTTGGATTCAGAACTGGCTCGCACATAGAAGACAGTGGTAGTGGTTGAAAGGAATTATTTGAGCTGGAGGTCTGTAATTAGTTGTGTTCCACAGGGATCTGTGCCGGGACCTCTGCTGTTTGTGATGTATATAAATGACCTGGATGAAAATGTAGATGGGTGGGTTAGCAAATTTGCAGATAATACCAAGAAAGGTGGAGCAGTGGATAATGTAGAAGACAGGCAAAGAATACAGCATGATATAGATCAGTTGCAGATGGAGTTTGACCCAGATAGATGTGAGGTGTTGCACTTTGGTAGGGCAAGTGTGAGGAGACAGTACACTGTTAAGGGCAAGAACCTTAACAGTGTTACTGAGCAGAGAGATCTTGGTGTCCTACTTCATTGCTCCATGAAAATGGCTACACAGGTCAATAGCATGGTTAAGAAGGCTTATGGAAGACTTCATTACATATAGTTGAGGCATTGAGTTCAAAAGTCAAGAGGTTATGTTGCAACGTAATAGAACTCTGGTTAGGCCATATCTGGAATGCTGCATATAGTTTTAGTCTCCCCACTATAGGGAGGATGTTGAGGTTTTGGAGAGGGTACAGAAAAGGTTTACCAGAACGCTACCTAGTTTAGAGAGGTGTGCTATCATGAGAGGCTGGATGGACTTGGGTTGTTTTCTTTGGAGTGGCGGAAGCTGAGGGGAAATTCAACAGAGGTTTATAAGATTATGAGAGGCATAGATTGACAGGGAGCATCTTTTTTCTCCCCAGGGTAGAAATGTCTAATACCTAAGGGCATTAAAGCTGAGAGGGGGTAGTTCAGAGGGGATGTAAGGGTTAAATTTTTATACTCAAAGTGTGGTGAATGCCTGGAATGCACTGCCCGATATTGTGGTGGAGGCAAATACATTAAAGGCTTTTTTAAGAGACATTTAGATAGGCACATGAATATGAGGAAGATGGAGGATTATGGACATTGTGTAGGTAGGAGGGATTACTTTTTAGCTGTTTTGGCACAACGTTGTTGGCTGAAGGGCCATTCCATGTTCTATTTAATATGATTGTTGAGTTTGCTCTTCCTGTTCACAAAATGGTATTCCTGCAGTTCCCCAAAAGAAGCATTCGATTTTGTTTTGATTCAAATTTGACGAGTTTAAGGTAACATCAACTCTATCCCTCCAATTTCTTTTCATACTGAAGGATTGGATGAACCATAGATTTCTCCAGTTAAATGTTGAGACAACTGTAGTTATTTTGGTATCTGCAAATGACATAGACTTCTCTCGCATTCCATCTGCCTCATAGTTATCCTAAGGTTTAACTTGCAATCTGTATGACTGTTTAATTCCCATCATAAAGAGCTCCCTTTCATAAGATTAATCCATTCTGCCTTCTTCTCAATTCACCTGAAAAAGCACTCATTCACACATTTGTTAACTTCATCATATCAAGCTAATGTACCTAGATTTGATCTTGTCAAAATTGCAGCCTATTCTTTCACTTTACCTAAGAGTCGTGCTTACTCATCATTGTCTTTAGTCCCCTACACACATAGCCTCCAGACTCATGTGTATCCTTCCTCTTTCACACCTTTTACCATAAAATTAACTCTTTCAACCAAGCTTTCCATTACACGCCATTCTTGTTGCTTCAGTTTCTATTTCAATTGATTATATCTCTGTGAAGCACTTTAAGAGCATTTTCTACATTAGATACATTCAACAAATACAAGTTGTATTAACACCAGCATGACAAAACCTAGCCCTCTGCTCATTTTCCATAAATAGTTCCCCAACAAGGATCAACTGAAAATCATCAGGAATAAGCAGTTGAAATCAGTTTTCTCTGCACATACGGAGAAAGCAGCTAGGTTTACCTTTTTCCTATATGTACCAACAGCCTACTCAATTAATGCCACAAATAAAAACAAACGAACCAAACACCCTCGGAATATTTTTCTTCTACTTTTAATTGTTAAAGCAAGGATATGACCATTGAACAGAAAATGAATCCAAGAGATCTTTGCACAAAATTTGTTTTTAAAGTCAGTGAACACGTAGATAATAATAATAATAATAATACAGATTATTCAAGGTATTAGTTGTGTGATAGAACGGGTAGTGAAAAAAATCATTATAGATTAAAATGCTACTTCAATGGTAGACAAAAAGACAATTCATTGTGCTGACTTTGTGATAAAAGTTAAAATACTTTGGTTTTAAACTTTGTACAAAATCACATTTCAACAGCAAATTATAATTAGCCATTATGTAATAATAATGCAAAGATGAAAATTTCACATTAAAATACAATCTCTCTCACATCAAATCAATTTCATTGCTTAATTTATAGCATATGTACCAGTGGTATTGCTCTTAATGCATCCCTTTGGTGTAGAATTTGTACAACTGGAGTTGAAAATGCAAACCCATTTCAAAGAAATATTACCCATAACTGGACCCATTGATGTACTATATTAAGTTCCAACACCAACAGCAGCAAAACAAACAGCTAAATGCAAGATCATTTTGAGAATGCTGGGGAAGTACCTGTGGCACCAACTTAACCAGGATTGGCACTGAACTCTTTTTAATACTATAACCAGCTAATATTAAATTGGTTCTGTCCAAACTTGAAAACTGCCTGTAATCTATGGAATAATCAAATGTGGAAAAACATGCACTTATAAATTGGATAATTCTTGCTCATGATCATTCAAACTGCAGAATGTCTCATTTGATGAAGGATTGGAAAGCCAGACAGAGTGCCATCTTGATTCATTGTTATGGAGACTTAAAATGTTTAAATGAACATAATGCAGATATAAAAACAATTATGCAATTAGGTTTTCCATAATTTCAAAGCAAATACTGAAATCTATACTTGAATACAAAAATGAAATTGTTATAAATACAAATATTTCCCTGAAAGCAACACTTTAAAGGAAAAGTCTGGGTCAACAATTGGGATTAGCACCCTTGTTTAAATATATGGCTTATTACACAGCAATAAAGGCAGTGCACGGTACTAGTTAGGTGACTGATACATTGTTGCACAATTTCATCCATTTAAGTAATCCAGAAGGAAAAAGGCAACCAGTATGAAAGCATTGATCTTTTTGTTGTTCAGATCAGAACTCTCAAAATTCTTGAAAACTTTCCAATAAATGAAGGATAATCTAAAATAAAAACAAAGAATCAGTTGTTCAAAGTAATTTTAACATAAGCAAGCCCTAATACAAATAAACTAGTCAGCTAATTTTTAAAAATGTACAGCTGGGGGTGGGGGGAGTAGTGAAATTCTGCACAATGATAAGAATATCTATAGACACATACAGTTGCTATAAATGATAGAAGTAGATGGCAAAACACTGCTGGAGCTGTTAACATGACATTTAAGGCAAAGTTCCCGTTCCAATATCTGGGTCAATACTTAAAGTAACTTTTCAAACTTTTAAAAATACAGTGCAGATAGATATAGATTTTGCCATGGTAGTTGTAGTGGTTACTGCAACACCATTACAGCTCGGTTTGCAGTACGGAGTTCAGAGTTCAATTCTTGCATCCTCTACAAGGAGTCTGTACGTCCGCCCCGTGGAATGTGTGGATTTCCTCCCACAGTCCAAAGACATACCAGGTAGAAGGTTGATTGTTCTGTGTTTTGGCTAGGGTTAAATAGGTGGGTTGCCTGTCTTGTTGGGCCGGAAGGGGCTGTTCCGCGCTTTATCTCTAAATAATTTTGAACGTGTACACAACAGTTAATGTTTTCTGTGTTATTTCTTCAAAACACTGACAAACATACAGCTTTTGGTGGAGAGGCAGTGGAGAGGCCATGGAGAGGAAAAGAGAATTGATTTCAAAGTGGTTCTTTCATTACTTAATTTCTATAAAAGGAGACATAGCATCCTTTGGGTAAACTCCATGAGTTTGGGTGAGCTTAAAGACATCAAAGGAAAAGCTTCTGGTGAAAATAGCTGGTTCAAGTTTTGTTTTCAAGAGATCCCCATACAAAAGGTAGCAAAGCATTATTTGGAAAGAAATAATGCAAGAGAATTATAAATGTTTGGGCCAAAATTAATTCTTTTATTAACATCAGAAAAAGTGGCCTTATTTTAAATTTCATCACTGGCACAGAAAATGTTTCCTGTTTCTAAATGTTGACTTACAAAATCAGGTACACTTGAAATGTAAACACTTCGGAATATCCAAATTTATTTATTCCTCCTTCCTAAGATTTCCAGGTTAATGCTCTTCTCAAATCCGCAGCACAAAAAATGATTTTATAATAGAGGGAATTCTAAGCACAACATGACTAGTACAACATTTCTTTTAACTCCATAACTGGCTCAAGTACTAAAGGGAATTATATCAGAATATTCAGGAAATATGATGATTTATAGACATTTGGAAACAAGGAAACAAGATAAATTTGCAAATACTGCAGATAATCAGTATAGACTGCAAAGGGAGGTTATAAGAAAGAGCACTTTTAACTTGTATCTACCATTCAACACATCAGTTTTTCCTAAATTTGTTTGCAAAATACAAATGGAACAAAATGGTACTTTGAGAGTTTGCTTACCGTATAAAGAAAGCTGCAGCATCAAAAATTAATAACTGAAAAATATCAATGCAAGAAACAAAGTTAGTGACGTATAATTTGACATTGACTTTTTGATCCCATGCAACTTAAAAATCCATAAAAATGTGAACTACCAAATTTTTCTGTTGCTAATGCCAGAAGTAGTAAGATCACAAATTAATATATTTACTATTTGATATCCCTACAGGTCATTTAGCTCATCAAGTCTGTTGTCTGTCAGCGCATTCCAATCAGTGTCATTCCCTTATTTGTTTTCATGCATCTTATTTTGCCTTTCACATGTCTATCAACTCTGCAATCCCCTGCCAGCTTCCAACACAGTGAATCTTTGGGATTCGTGTGGAAACCAGAGGACCAGGGAAAACCCACATGGTCATAGGGAGAATGTGTACACAGACAGCACCCAAGGCCAGGATCAAATTAACAGTAACAGCTATCAGTTAGCTCCACTGTAGCACCCAGGAGCCATATGTGGTTCAACGCGATCAATTAGACTGTTAAGCTGTGCCCTCCTCTTCTGTCACTTCAATCCCTGCTCTTGAGCTCTGGAACAATCATCTTCTACCTCAGCACCTGCCCCTGCTCAGACGTTTCAATCCTTAACTAACAAAGGCTGAGAAGACAAGTTAGGGCATAGAAGGTGCATTATATTGAGGGAGGGGAGAAGAAACTGGCTTTGAACATCACATGACAAAACAAAACAGATGCTGGAAATATAAAATAGTAACATAAAATGCTGGAAACAAGTAGAAAGGAAAACTTAATATTCCAGAAATCTTAAATGAATTTGGTTTTTATATAAAAAATATTCTTTGTTCTTCAAAAAGTTCTGTTTCCTTCAAGTCTGAAGAAGTCCCCTCCATCCCTAACAAATGAACTTGGCTGAAAGCCTTTCACACAGGTAACTCATTTTTCCTATTCTGTTGGAAAGAATGCTTCACAGAACAGTTAAGTGAAATTGGAAGTACTTTTCATGAACTTGAAAGCTTTTCCATTTTTGATACAAATGCTGTGGTTAATAAAATAAAACTTTTGGTTGATATGACGTCTATACCTACTTTTTGCGGTCCTTATCTTTCTTCAGATTCATTTGTGGTGTGGTCTGGAATGCCTGGCCTTGAAGGAATTCAGCTGCAGCCTTCCTCTTATTAAATATACTCATCTCCTCATCCAGAAGGCTTTTTTTCTCATCCAATTTCTTTCTCTCGTCCTGGTGCATTTTCTTCAAGTGCTCAAATTTATCTTGTAACTGTAAGAAATTTAGAAAAAGTAGTCAAGCTCACTCTCCACAAGATGGCAGCAAAACCAATTATAAAGATTAGACCGTATTGCTTGCAAGAAGCTTGGTACAATGCCAGACTTTCCAGCTATCCTATGGCATAATGATTTCCACCATCTCATGACCAATCTGCCCACCTCTAGTTTATGAGATTGCTTCACCCTACCCAATAAAAAAAGACTGGATTTCTAATATACAGTGTACATATATTACAAACATGCACAGTGTGTGCATATACAAAATCTAGACCATCTAAAAGTTGGATCACAATTTTAAAAAAAATCAGGGCTCAGTTTATGAGATTCTACAGATAAAGATATCTTGATTCAGAAAGCTGTTGCTTTCACTTAGAAAGTTAAAAAGTTAACAGCAATAGCCAATATACTTTTAATACTCAGGGCTATAATAATGCTTTTACAGAAATTAAATACCACAGACGAGAAATTCAACACCACAGCAAGGAAAACACATTAACATAACTGCACATTATGGAGAAATTTTAGTTTACATTAGATTCAGACTAATTATGTGTACATCAAAACACAGTGAAATGTGTCGTTTGCTTGAACAACCTGCACGCCTCAGAATTAGTTGCTGCACATTCTGACGATGACCTAGCACGTCTGCAATGTTCCACTGAACAACACAAGCAGCAAAAACAAAACGGTAACAACAGCAAAGCAAACCTCTTTCCCAACCAGCCACCCACACAAGTCCCAGGACAGGCTGATTCTGGTCCTTATACCCAGATCGGTACTCAGACTCACAAACATTTGGCCTCCACCTCAGGATGCTAATCATGGGTTTGAACTCTGGGCCTTGACTTCCAGACTAGGGCAAACCTCCACCCTTGGTGACGCTGGCCCTTATGGATTCCTTCAGGGCTCTACCTCCGGTCTTCAACCTTTGGCTTTGCACTCCGGACTTGGCTGGGTTTGACCCTCGGACCTCTACTTCCGCACTTGCGTTTTCTTTATTTAAACCTAGCATTATCATTGCTTTTAATTTCATAAACATTAACTATTTGCATGAACACTCTAATATTCTTTGCTCACAGATGCAATTAATTTGCAACCACTGATGTCTGGTGACCAGATATTTAACTCAAGAAAACAGAAAGTGTAGACCATTTGGCCTACGAATGGTCCGATATTCAATATCATCATGGCTGAACTGTCTCAGTGTCAGCTCCTCTCTGTCACTGGGTGTACTTAAGGTAGAGGTTGATAGATTCTTGATTCTTATGGGGGTTAAGGTTTACAAGGCCCCCTTGGGAGAATGGGGTTGAGAAGGGAAAAAAGAAACCAGCCATGATTAAATGGGGGAGCAGACAAAATAAACTCATTGGCCTAATTTTGTTCCTACATTTTATAGTATATAACAATTCCCACAGACATTAATTCTTTTAAAAATCTGTTCGTCTCTTCCTGAGTTCTTTCCTGGCTTCTTTATGATCCTCAAGGACTCTGTTTGATTCTAACTTCCTAAGCTTTACATACTTTTCCTTTTTCTTCTTGACTAAATTCATCACTTCCCTCAATATCCAAGGTTCTCTTACTTTGCCAATCTGGCTGAGTGGTGCCATAACATCAACTTCTTACTCAATGTCAGCAAGACCAAGGAGATGATTATTAACCGCAGGAGGAGGTAACCAAAGGTCCATGAGCCAGTCCTCATTGGAAGATCAGAGGTAGAGAAGATCAACAACTTAAAATTCCTTTGTGTCATTATTTTGGAGGACTTGTTCTGGGGTCAGTACATAAGTGCAATTACAAAATGTGCACAGGAGCACCTCTACTTCCTTAGGAGTTTGTGAGGATTACTCACGACATCTAAAACTTTGACGAACCTCTAAAGATGTCTAGAGGAGAGTATATTAGCTGGCTGCATCCTACAAAACATAGTGGATACAGGCCAGTCCATCATGGGTAAAGGTCGTTCAGAAGGAAAAGATGAATTATAAGAGGAAGCTGGCGACTAATATCGAAGAAGATACTAAAAGCTTTTTTAAGTATTTAAAGGGTAAAAGAAAGTTGAGGGTAGATATAGGACCAATACTAAATGATGCTGGAGATATTGTAATGAAACATGCAGAGATGGCAGAGGAACTGAATATGTATTTTGCATCAGACTTCACAGTGGAAGATGTCTGTAGTATACTGGACATTCAAGAATGTCAGGGAAGTGAGGTTTGTGCAGCGAAAATTACAATTCAGAAGATGCTCAGGAAGCTTAATGGTCTGAGGGTGGATAAATCTCCTGGACCTGATGGAATGCACCCTCGGGTTCTGAAGGAAGTAGCTGGAGAGATTGCGGAGGTGTTAACGGTGAGCTTTCAAGAATCGGTAGATTCTGGCATTGTACCAGTTACGCCACTATTTAAGAAGGGAGGGAGGCAGCAAAAAGGAAACTATAGACCTGTTAGCCTGACATAAGTGGTTGGGAAATTATTGGAATCGATTGTTAGGGATGAGATTACGGAATACCTGGAGGCACATGACAAGATAGGCCAAAGCCAGCATGGTTTCCTGAAAGGAAATCCCTGCCTGACAAACCTACTGCAGTTCTTTGAGGAAATTACAAGCAGGGTAGACAAAGGAGATGCAGTAGACGTGGTGTACTTGGATTTTCAAAAGGCCTTTGACAAGGAGCAGCACATGAGGCTGCTTAGCAAGACAAGAGCCCATGGAAGTACAGGGAAGTTACTAGCATGGGTGGAGCATTGGCTGGTCGGCAGAAAACAGACAGTGGGAATAAAGGGATCCTATTCTGGCTGTGGGCCGGTTACCAGTGGAGTTCCACAGGGGTCGGTGTTGGGACCGTTACTTTTTATGATATATGTCAATGACTTGGACTATGACATTAAGGGATTTGTGGCTAAATTTGCCGATGATACTAAGATAGGTGGAGGAGCTGGTAATGTTGAGGAAACAGAGAGCCTGCAGAGAGATAGTTTAGGGGAATGGGCAAAGAAGTGGCAAATGAAATATAATGTTGGTAAGTGTATGACCATGCACTTTGGTGGAAGAAAACGGGCAGACTATTATTTAGATGGGGAGAGAATTCAAAGTGCAGAGATGCAGAGAGACTTGGGAGTCCTTGTGCAAGATACCCTAAAGGTTAACCTGCAGGTTGAGTCTGTTGTGAAGAAGGCGAATGCAATGTTGGCATTCATTTCTAGATGTATACAATATAAGAGCCAGGATGTGATGTTGAGGCTCTATAAGGCACTTGTGAGACCACACTTGGAGTACTGTGTGCAGATTTGGGCTCCTTATTTTAGAAAGGATGTACTGACATTGAAAAGGTTTCAGAGAATATTCACGAGAATGATTCCATGAATGAGTTACCATATGAGGAACGTCTGGCAGCTCTTGGGCTGTATTCCCTGGAGTTTAGGAGAATGAGGGGGGATCTCATAGAAACATTCCAAATATTAAAAGGCCTGAACAGATTAGATATGGCGAAGTTATTTCCCATGGTAGGGGATTCTAGGACAAGAAAGCACATCTTCAGGATTGAAGGACGTCCTTTAGAACTGAGATGCGGAGAAATTACTTTAGTCAGAGGATGGTAAATCTGTGGAATTTGTTGCCACAAGCGGCTGTGGAGGCCAAGTCATTGGGTGTATTTAAGGCAGAGATAGATATGTTCTTGATTAGCCAGGGCATCAAAGAGTATGGGATGAAAGCAGGGAAGTGGGGATGACTGGATGAAGTGGATCAGCCCATGATTGAATGGCGGAGCAGGCTCGATGGGCTGAATGGCCTACTTCTGCTCCTAAATCTTATGGTCTAAGCTCTCTTCACCAATGAGCACTTCTACACGAAGCGTTGTCACAGGAAAGCCGCATCCATCATTAGGGACCCCCTCCACCCAGGACATGCTCTCTTCCATCAGGAGGTGGTACTGGAGCCTCAGGACTCTCAACCAGGTTCAGGAATAATTATTAACCCTCAATCATCAGGCTCTTGAACCAAAGTGGATAACATCACTCAACTTCACTTGCCATATCACTGAAATGTTCCCACAACCTATGGACTCACTTTCAAGGATCCTTAATCTCATTTTCAATATTTATTGCTTATTTATTTAGTATCATTTCTTTCTTTATTATTTGCACAGGTTGAGTGCCCAAGTTGGTGCAGTCTTTCATTGATTCTATTACGGTTTGAATTCTATTATGGATTTATTGAGCATACCTGCAAGAAAATGAATCTCAGGGTTGTATAACGTACATGTACTTTGATAATAAATTTATTTTGAACTTTATCCTTTCTTCCTCTTGGACCATACCTGTCCTGTACTCTGTGCAGTTGATCTTTAAATATCCTCCATATGTCAGATGTGGGTATACCCAAAGACTGCTATTAACTCTCCCAGTTCCTGCCTAAAACTCTAGTAACTTACCCCTGCTCCAATTTAATACCCTGCTACAAAGTCCATACTAATCCTTATCTACCGCTATCTTAAAACTTGAATTGTCGTCACTGTTCACTCACTGGAAGGTCAGTCACCTGGCCAAGCTCAGTACACAACACCAGCTTCTCCTGTTGGACTATCTACATATTGATTTAACCTTCCTGGATGCACCTAGCAAACTGTGCCCCATCTGAACCTCTTGCACTCAGAAGGTCCCAGTTTATATTAAGGAAACAGAAGTCCCCCATGACAAGAACCCCTGCTGTTTTTATACCTCTCCTTAATCTGCCTGTAGGATAACTGGGGGGGGGGGGGGTCTGTAAAAAATTCCCATCAGAGTGATTGCACCCTTCCTATTTGAGTTCTACCCATATAGATTCAGTGGTAAGTCCTCCAATATATTCCCTCTGACTTGTGATATTGTCCCTGATTAGTAGTGCAACTCCCCACCTCTTTTATCTCTCTCTCCATCTTGTCTAAGACATTGAAACCCAGGGACATTATTCCTGGCCCTCTCTCAGCCAAGCCTGTTTCGGCCACAGCATCATAGTTCCATGTACTGATTCATGCTCCAAGCTCATCACCTTTCTCCATAATATACCAAGCATTAAAATACACACACTTCAAACTATCCTTCCCATTCTATCTATTACTTTGCTCCTGCCTGTTTTTTTCTGGCTCTGACATCTACCTTCTTCACTATCCCTCCACTTTCTGACCCCATGCTCTGGTTCCCACTCCTGTACTAAATTAGTTTGCACTCTCCCAAGGAGCAAACCAGACGGTCAGGAAATCGGTTCCCTTCCAGTTTAGGTGCCATCCGGTCCCTCTTGTACAGGTCACCATTGCCCCGGAAAAGGTTCCAATTATCCAAGAACCTGAAACACTGCTCCTTGCACCAGTTCCTCCGCCACTCATTCATCAGTACTATCATTCTATACCTGCCCTGACTGGACAGTAGCACCAGCAATAAACCAAAGATTACTACCTTGGAGGTCCCACTCTCCAGCCTCTTCCCTAACTCCCAGTACTCACTGCACAGGACCCCTTCCCCCTTTCTACCCCTGACATTGGTGCCAATGTGCACCACAACCTCGGGCTGCTCAACTTCCTCTGAGAATATTCTGCAGCCGCTCTGAGACATCCTGGACCCTAACACATGGGAGGCAACACGCCACCCTGGCGTCTCTCTTGCGGCCACAGAAACTCCTGTCCGACTCCCTAACTAGGAGTCACCCATAACTATCTCCCTGCCTGATTTTACCCTTCCCTACTGAGCCTCAGATCCAGCCACAGTGTCACTGGCTGCTGTGCTCTGACAGGTCATACTCCAGCAGTATTCAAAGGAGCATACTTGTTGCTGAGGGTAATGGCCACAGTGGAGCCTTGCACTAACAGTTTATTCACCTTACTTCTCCTGAAGGCCACCCACCTATTATCCTAAGTCTGCACCCAGGGTGTGACCACCTCAGTAAAAATCTCATTTATAAAGTTTTCAGCCTCCTAGAAGGTCCTGAGTACATCCAGCTCCAGTTTCTTGACCTTGTCAATCAGGAGCTGAAGCTGCGTGCACTTCCTGCAGACGTGCTCATGACAGAGACCTTTAGGTACCCTGCAATCCCCCATCTTAGTGGAGGAGCATTTCACTGCTTTAACTATCACCCTGATTACACTTGTAATAATTTTGACTTCTTAAGCTTAAGTTCTACAATCAACTGAATGATTTCAAAAGACTCAATACTCTTAGCCTTCACCTGTTCAGCCAAAGCCTCCCACACTCACCCTGGCCCACTCCAACAACGGCTGCTCCACTTACACCATGCTGTTTTTTATTGGCTCTTGCTAAGTTACTAACAACTTAATTTCCTGGTCTGCAGACAAGTCTTAACAGTCCCCACTTGCCTTCTTTCCCCGAGGTAAATTATCCAGGATAGATAATTTACCACCACATGAAAACTGATGTGTTGGCATTTCTTCTTGCAACATCTTCTCACTGTAAATTAGAGCAGCAACTGAGACTTTCACCTACTATAATGCAATAATGTCATTTAGCTAATTCAATGACAAGGAAATAATCCGCAGTTTACGTGGAAGTAAACCCACTCATTACAAAGATCTTATGTTAAGAAACACAAATTTACACTAATGACATTAAAATACAATTTCAAAGCTTTTAAATTCCAACAATGAGGCAGGGTATTATGATCAGTGTGCAATTGGGAGCTGAATTTGTTGCCATAACTCAGATTGTTGATCTTAACTGTCTGTATAGGAAGATGTTGCATACATCAGAAAATAAAATAATAATTAACTTTGTGCAAAGTTATATAATAGTGCAAATAAATTTTCAACAATATCTACCCACAATGTAGAGAATGGTATTTATTGAATAAAATCTGCCACAACTTCATACAATGCTTACCATGCACCTTTCAACAAAAGATTCAGTTAACCATCCATTGCCAATATATACTGAACAGTATTTTCTGATTTCAAACTCTTTGCATACAAAGCAGAAATCAAGTTTTGTGCAAGCTTTAAATATTAAAGTAATCAAATCTTTTAGTACCTCCCTCTCTGCCTCTTTTAGCTGAGATTCTTTTTCTTTAACTCTCATCACAAACATTTGCCTCATTTCTTCCTCTTTCTTATGAAGCTCACCAAGAAACTCATTTCTCTTTGCTTCATATGTTTCTTGAAGGCTAGAAGAAAGTATCAATTACTTGAAATTAATTATTTGATAGAGATATAGCCTTAACACAAGCATACCGATATAATTCAATTAAATTATACTAAATTGGCAAGAGAAATAGAATCAATGCTGATTAATTTTTTGGTTATAAACACACTCAGCATTCCCTGAATTTAAGTTTCAATTGTCCTTCCCCCATGGGCTTTCAATAGGACTTAACAATGGAACTTACTTTAGGACGATTATTTCCTTAATCAATCACAGTGAAACGGAGGAAGAAAAAGGACAATGCAACTAGAACTTGCTGGATGAGTAGGAGAAACATAACAGATGGCATAAAGAGATGTCATTTGTGAACCTACAGTGAGAGACAGTAGAGCTACTAGGACTTGGTGTTTCAATCCCTATGTTGACACAAAGGAAGAAGTCAGATCTGCAGCTACCATGAAAGGGGATAGCCTACTTTGGAACATACATGAAAGTCAATAATGGTGTGGGTGCAAAATTGGCAAGAAAAGCAGTAATTAGTGTTTCTTCAGACAAGAGATGTATTTAATACTCTACTCAAGGGTTCAGGTCTTCTTAATGTTTATTAAATACTTACGGCTGGTTATTGAGGCTCTTAATGTCTTAATGGCTCCATAGATATCTACTCTCCACATCTGCATTTTTTGCTGAGTATTCTCAATGTATTTCTTAAAAAGAAGCCTGGCTAAATTTAGTTTCTAAAACTTCACCCACAACTCCTTTCACGTCTTTTGCTTACAAATAGTGCTTCTAAATAATAAATTTGCACATGGAATATTTGGACCAGTCCTAACTTAGTCCTTTCCTCAACCTGTTCCTGTTCTGAAATGGAAATGTTTTACCAATCTGTTAGCTAATTTCCACCCTTCAGCTTCATGTGATTCACTCTCTTTTCCTTTCCTTTCAATTTCTGTCATATTTTTGGTGACACATTTTGAATAAATAACCATACTGAGTCCACAGCTACTAAAGTTACCACAATTACAGTTTTTCCTGCAAGGCCAACCCTTACCCTGTTTTTTTGCCCCTCTCCTCAGTTTTATCAATTCTTACAATGTCACCTCCCATACCTGTCTCCCTTCATACCTTCCCTAGCCAAGGATTCTCCTCCACCCAGCCGAGAATGGCCCTCAGTCAGTTCTATTTCTTGGATTCTAGCTTTACTACTTCCCTTTCAAATCAGAACAAGAGGGTCCCCTTTATTCTCATCTTTCACAGGTTTCCATGTTCACTGAATCCTCATGTCATATTCACAAGTATAGTATGATGACATTAGCAAAAACATCCTTCCTCCTCTTCATTACTCCATAAACCTGGACTTGCACCTACAATGCCAACAAAATACTCCACTGTCTTCTCACAACCTCCTTTTAAGAGAGCAGAATGCAATTCTTGTTGCTTTATTCCCAACACCCACCTTTCCAATCTGCTTTCCCCAATGTCTGGATTTACAACTGATCCTCCAGATTAAAACAAAAATCCTTTACGTATACTTCTGAATGAAGGTCTCACGGCAGAAATGACTCTGATGTTGTGGTGTTCGCTGAACATGGCAATTAGCATCACCAGTCGAGGTGACATCCTCAGTGTGCAGTTGTTGGTGTTCCTCTCCGGGAGTGCTCATGTTTATGTAGGCCCTCCTTCACTTGTCTTGGTCCTAATTGGCTACATCTTCAATTGACCTTTGAATTCTATCAGCTAGTGTTTCTTTGGCTCTTAGGGGTTTGTAGATGGCGTCTATTTCAATATGTTTGTTTATGAAGTTATTAGAAGAGAACCATGCTTCTAAAAATTCTTGTGGCTGCTTCATGTTTGCCTGTACCAGCACCTCTGCTGCATCCCAGTTACGGTGGTGTCCTTCTCAGTCTTCATTTACCGAGATCAGCGACAAAGGATCACGCGTCTGTACTGCCAGTGTGTTCCTGTAAACAAGTTGAGAGTTTATGTCCTTTCTGGCCAATGTAGTTCTTGTTGCAGTCTCCACAGGTGGTTCTGCACACCACATTGTTTTTGTCGGTTGTCTTTGCTGGTACCTTGCTCCTTTAAGTAAGCTTCTTTAAAATCGCCGTCGTTGGTTTGTGAATGATTGCGATGCCTGAGGTTCGAACAGTCGTGCTGTCATTTCTGAGATATTTTTGATGTAGGACAACGTCACGCATTTCAATGTGCATTGATTAAGGTCTGCGTGACTCTCTCTCCTCACTAAGCATCTCCTGATGAAATTCCATGGGTATGCGTTGTTCTGGAGTACTTTGAATAAGTGCCTCTCTTCCCAGGCCTGAAGTTCGGTGGTGCTGCAGTGCATTTGTGCATTCATAATGATGGTGTCGAGACTAGCGCGTGATTTGGATTTAAGTGAGGGAGAGTTGCGCAGCGTCAGCCTCACTCTCTCTTCCCAATTCCCATCTGGATCCAGTGGCAAGACAGAGTCTAGACGGCTGGAGATGGGACTAGGCGCAGTGGATGACCAGGACGTCTTCTGTGTCTTGTCCTGCTCTACACGTTCCACAACGCTTGCAGAGACCGCCTTCTTGACCATTGGACCTTCCGCTGGTCTCGTCCGCTCAATCCACCGGAGTCTGTCTTCACATGCTGGGATAGACAACTCCCTATCTCACTGAGGGTTTGAGACCCGTCGGCTACCCTCACCTGGTTTAGCTGGCTTGTTGAAGCCGTTGCCTGGGGTGTGGCCGCTGTCGCATGCAAACAGCTACGGGGAGCCACAGGTGAGAGCTGAGGGCCAGGTGGGGACCAAAGGTATCATCTACGTATCATATGCAGAGGTCGAGTTTGAGAGCTGAAGAGGTGTGAGCTAATAGAATTCAAAGGTCAACTGAAGGGGTAACCAGTCAGGACTGAGGCAAGCAAATGGAGGTCAATATAATGCGAGCACTCCCAGACAGAAGCACCAACAACCGCGTACTGAAGATGTCACCTCGACTGGTGATGAAATGTCTGTAAGCTAACTGTCAAGCTCGGTGAACACACCCTAATGCCTCCATCCGAGCTGCCAATATTCACCACCATCCTAAACAACTTTGTTTGTTGCTCCACGGATCTTGGCTACCCTGAGTAAATCCAGAATACTGCCATTTTAAATTAGGATGCAAAATACTTAAATAAAGATAGCAAGTGGTGCATTGGCAGGATTTGTAATAGTTAGATCTGAGAAGAATATCAAATGAGCTGAAATTTGTGGATGCAAAACTAGGCAGCCAACCAAGGAAGTATTAGTAATAACAGTGCCAGAAGATCTTAAAGATATGATTAAGGTTGTCAGAGGGAGTGATCAGGTTCATAGCCAGAGCACTATAGTACAGAAGCAGGCCCTATGGCCCATCTAGCCAGTTGTGAATCATTATTCTCCCATCGACCCGTACCTTGACCATAGCCATCCGTTCCCCTCCTATCCATGAATTTATCCAAACTGCTCTTAAATTTTGCAATAGAACCTGCATCCATCACTTCCACTAGTAGTACACTCCAAGCTCACACCACCCTCTGAGTGAAGAAGTTCCCCCTCAGTTTCACCTTTCACCCTTAACCCATGACCTCTAGTTCTAGACTCACCTAACCTCAGTGAAAAAAGCATTTTTTGCATTTACCCTCTCTATATTCCTCAGTTTTGTATGTCTTTGTCAAATCTCCCCTCATTCTCCTGCACTCCACAGAATAAAGTCCGAACCTGTTCAACCTTTTGCTATAACTTGGGTCAAGTCCCAGCAACATCCTCGCAAATTTTCTGTACTCTCTCAATGTTATTAATATCCTTCCTGCAGGTAGGTGACCAAAAGTGCACACAATACTCCAAATTTGGCCTCACCAATGTCTTCTACAACTTCAACATAGCTGTCCAACTTCTGCACTCCATACTTTCGATCTTGGCCTCAAGTGCAGACTTTGTGGAGTTTGCTCATTCTCCTACGATTGTGTGGGTTTCCTCCCAAATCCCAAAGACATTACTGGTCAAAAGGTTAATTGGCCACTGCAAATTGCCCTTTTGTGTATAGGTGAGTGATAGAATCTGGGGAAAGTTGATGTGAAAGTGCAATTGGACAGCTCATGTGCTCTATGGAGACAAGGGGCTATTTCCTTCTTGATCTATGACTATGACTGATATATCAAGGCAAATATATCTCATACATGGAATTGTAAAGTTTTGTGACAGAGGACCCAGAGTCAGAAATTGCACTTGGGAGTTCAGACAGATAATTACACAGCCAGCAGAAAACAGTAGCTGCAAGGATGCACAATTTGCACAGGATTGTAAATCTGTAGCCTCAATGCTTTGCTGAAGCAAACTGCAGTTCAATAGGTTAATAACACATCAAAGGTTGTGAGCTATCAGTGCACTTGTGAATGCCAATCATATGGTCATAAGTGATAGATTGAAAGTGGACAAAGGAGCCAAAAATTGATCTTTGCGTGAATCCTGAGATCTTTGAAATGCAAGTAGAATAGCTAAGGCCAAAGATGTTTTAGTAATGCTTAAACACCCAAGAAATCAATTAAATAACCCTGATAAGTAACTTGCAGTGGAAGTTGTAGAACATTTCAGAAGTAATACACAGTGATCACAATATTGTATTAACTTGCTGAATGCTATATTTTCAACTCTATTTATACCTGACTGGCTTATTATTTGGATCCGTGTCTTTGAATCCCATCTCTTCTAATTTGCAGCGACGATAGAGCTCATAATGCCTGGTGTGGGTCTGCTCTCTTAAGTCTTCCATGTTCACACAAACAAGCATCTCTCGCAGCTTCACAAAGTCACTGTGGTTCTCATTTTCAACTGAAAAAAAAATTTGAACTGTCAATTAGAAGTTGGAAAAAATTCTTGGAAATAATACACAGGCAAGTTAAGAACATAACAAAATGTCTTAATTATTTTAAAAAAATCTATTGACACAATAAAGATTAGTATCAATTCTTAAGAATAATTAAGGTCCTTAAAATTCAAAGAATGATCAATTATTTTTATATTTAATAAATTAGCTGTAGACTTACAATGACAAAAAATACAAAGGTGCAAATGTAAGAGTGAACTAGTAAAGATCAACTACCTCTGCTATGCACCTGCTAACCACTTTCGCTCATTCCTCTTTCCAGAGCCTGAAAACTGCAATTAATTCTACTTCATTGTACTCAGTGCTCAAAGTGTGCTCGCCTGTGCAAGCTGATGATTGCTTTGTAGAACATCTCCAATCAACCAGCATGCAAGACCCACAGTTTCCAGTTACCTATCAATCTTGCATTTCACTCTGACTATGACTCTTAACTCCCACACCATTCAAATTTTATCTGCACTTCCCAGGTTCCACAGAAGGTTAGTGATCCAAAAGGACACAGCCTCAAGAGTAAAGAGCATCCTTTTGGAATGGAGATGAGGAGGAATTTTTTTTTAGCCAGAGAGTGGTGAATCTGTAGAATCGTTGCCACAGGGAGCTGTGGAGGCCAAGTCTTTATGTATGTTTAAGGCAGAGGTGAAGGAAATGTAATTAAAAACAATGTGATAGAAATTTTGTATTTCCAGTCCAGGTTTGAATTTAAACTGTACAGCAGTAGTCAGATATCGTGTTCATTGCCATAGACTTTGCACAGCAGGGCTGCTTTCATCATCATATAACCAATATTAGAACTGCACTTCAGGAGACCAGGCTGTTGGGTTGTGAATTGCCCAGACTATAGAGCACCTAGAAATTAGTGAGTGATATTTTCACAATAACTTTTATTCTTAGGACAAATAGAGCAGCATAGCAAAAATCCTGGGAATAGAGTTACAGAGTACAGAAACAGGCTGTACAGACACCACTTTCAGGCTATTCATTTTTGCCCAGCTATATTAATCCCATTTGTCCATATTAGTTTCATGTTTCCTCGCTGACTTTCCCATTTAAAAATCTAAATCCCTCTTAAATATAGTAGTGGCATCTGATTCCACTACCTCCGCTGGATTATATTCTAGATATTAACCATTCTCAATAAAAAAAAACAGAAAATTCTTTCCTAAAAATTATAACGCCTTCCTCTTAAACCTGTGCCTCTTATTCATCATTCACCTAGCTGGAAAAGAGATTTTGACTATTTGCCTCTCATGACCTGATACAATAAGTTATTTGAAGTATTACATAAAACTCTAGATGTAGATTCGAAAAACCTCCGTCTAATCAGAAATCTGTACTGGGAACAAACTGCTGCTGTAAGAATAGATGGAGAAGTGAGTCAGTTTACAAAAATCAAGAGAGGCATTAGACAAGGGTGTGTTTTCTCCCCTGAGTTATTTAATGTGTACAGTGAAACAATATTACAAAAAATAAGAGACATTTTGGGAATCAAAGTTGGCAGTGAAAACATCAATAATTTCAGATATGCAGATGACACTGTGTTAATTGCAAGTACGGAGGAAGAACTACAAAACTTAATTGAAATAATTGTTGAAGAAAGTCCAAAAATCGGTTTATCTATCAATTGCAAAAAGACAGAATGTATGGTGATATCCAAAAAGGAGAATCCTATCTGCAGGCTGAGAATAAACGGGGAAGACATAAAACAAGTACAGAACTTTTGCTACTTAGGAAGTTGGGTGACATCAGATAGCAGGGGCGACATGGACATCAAGAGAAGAATAGGGATGGCAAAAGACACCTTTATGAGAATGAAGAGTATACTGACCAATACTACACTAGGCATGACAACCTGCCTCAGAGTACTGAAATGTTATGTTTATTCAGTTACGTTATATGGCTCAGAATGTGGGACAATATCTAGTAACATGAGCAAATGAATTGAAGCAGCAGAGATGTGGTTCTTGAGGAGGATGCAAAGAATATCATGGATGAAACGAATATCTAACGAGGATGTCATGAACAGAGCAAACACAAAAAGAGAAATAACGTATGAGATCATGAAAAGACAATGTAACTTCATTGAACATGTGATTAGGAAAGAGGAGTTAGAATGCATGGTAATTATGGGAAAGATTGAAGGGAAGAAAGCAAGAGGAAGACAAAGACAAATGATGCTGGAGACAGCAGCCAGAGAACTGGAAATGAATACCAATGAATTGATCCACTTGACCCGAAACAGGAGTGTGGGGGCCATGGCAGTCAAAGCTCAAACTGGGCATGGAACCTGATGATGATGAGGTTGATGATAGTATACCATCCCAAACTTACATTCCATGCCCTGACCTATGAAAGCAAACCATGTGTTTTCTTCACCAGCCTATCTACCCGTGTTCCTACTCCCAGAGAACTACAGATTTGGGCCCTAGGGTCTTTCTTTTCAACAATATGCCTTACTGTCCCACTATTTACGCATGTCTATGTCATACCTCTATTTGACTTACAAAATGCAGGGCTCCAAGACAACACAGCAATTAAAATGATATTGAGAAGTTTTCTGCACAACAAAGAATTAAGAAAAAATATCTTCTGAGCTAAACACCTAAAAAGACAGATACATTTACCCTCTCTAATATCATTTGAGCCTGTTCCACCATTCAATCATGGTTGATAACCCCCTCCCCAACCGTCACATACTCCCACCTTCTCATTGTAACCCTTAACCCACTTCACCAAACAAGAACCTATTAATCTCTGCCTTAAATATACCCAAGGACTTGTCTTCACAACCCTTTGTCACAATGAATTCCACAGATTCACTACCCTCTGGAAAAATTCCTCATTTTCTGAAGGATGCCCCTTTATTCTGTGGCTGTGCTCTTGGATCCCAGACTCTTCCACTAATGCAAATATCCTCTGTGCTCTTGGATCCTAGAATCTCATACCAATGAAAACATCCTCATCTAAAAACATTAAAAAGGTCTACTTTCTTTTCTCACCTTGCACAACTCCCCAGGGATATTGACGAGCTTTAACCATTTTATTACCAACTTTCACTTCCTCTGTACTTCCAATTACAGCAAAAGGTAGGTGGCCCTAAATTTGAAAGAATTAAAGAAGTATAAATAGGTCAATAGAAATATAGCATGGCTATTTGTTTGCAGAGAAAATAAATCTTAAATTCAGGTGGCTCATCTGCTTATATACATTTTGTTTTAGAAAAAGGGTTTTAAAAGGAACATACAAAGTAAATAAAAATTAAAGCTGCAAATTAGCAGATCCATTCTTTTCAATAGAGAAATTTTTAGTCAAGCAGTAGTGCTGAAAGCATGCAGCTATATTTCACTTCCCAGTTAAATTAATAATTTTCTCTGTATAAAATTCTACTTTTAGAACACTTTCCTATTTTTTCCCCATTCATAAGTTTATAAAGCTGGGTTGAATTAAACTATGATACAGTTTTGCTACAATTACTTACATTCATGGTTGAATTGATTTTTGCTACTGTTTCATCATCAATTGGAAATTGATAGATCTGTACACCATTACTAACCAGTTCTCCCATTATTTTGATTTTAAATTTATGAAGTTCATTTTTAGCAATGGTGTCAGCCTTTGCAATCACTGGAATGATGTTCACCTACAAGAACAAAAAGAAACACTGGATATCATCAACAGATATTCTATAAACTTCTAAAAGGATAAATTATACTTCCAATATATTTTCTATTGAACACCACAGAATAAAAGGCTTTCACAAAACCTCAGATGCACAATGCTGCTTACATTTGAGGCATTGTTAAATGGAAATTTAATAAGGTTAAACGGAACTCAATTCTGTTGCACACAAAATTCCACCTTTGATTTTACTACTACACTTTGTGTTAGATACGGAGGTAAAAACTAGCCTGTCATTAACAGTCAAAAGACTGGAATCTATTACTATTGTACACACTGTAGTTGCAGTGCATTTAGAAAATAATAATAATAGGATGTGGCAGAGTTAACATGGATTTATGAAAGAAAAATCATATTCCAACAAATCTGCAATGAGTTTTTGTTTGTAACAAACAGAATAAATGATTGCAAACCAGTTGAAGTAGCAATTTTGGACTTTCATACGACATTTGATATTTACAAGAGAAAATTAAGCAAGATTAGAGTGCATGGTGCTGGAGATAACATACTCACACAAATTGGTTAGTTGAATGGCAAAAAAACCTAGCGAAAACTGGTCAAAAGGTCATTTCTGCAGATTCTGTAAGAGTTGATTCTAACAACACAATCTATATCACTGATATGGATGAGAAGATCAAGTATAACATATCCTAATATGCTGATGATACAAAGATGGCAATGTGTGCCAAGAGGAGGATGTAAAGACTACTGGGACCTTAAAACGGCAAAGTGAATAGGTCATGGTAGATGAAATAAAATGTGGAAAAAAATAAAAGTTCATCCATTTTACCAGTAAAAAAAATTAAGAATGCAAAAGTATTTTTAATGCTGAAAGATTGGGAGATGATGTTGTTGGTAGTCAAAAGGAACCTAGTGTACTTATATACTAAGTATTAAAAGGGTAACATACAGACATGCAAGCCATTAGGATTGCTTATACCCAGAATATTGATGGCAACATCTTGAAACTGCACTAGTTTGACTTCTGGTCCAAGAAATTTGTCATGAGGTGTAGTAGACAAGCCCAAAATGATTTTGTTATAATTCTTACAGAGCTTAACAGAAGTAGTTAAAGGCAAGATGTCTCCCCAAGTAAGGAGATCTAGAATCACGAGTAACTGTCACAAAGTGGTTGGTGAAGGAGGACTACAATGAAAAACTTCTTCAAACAAATATAAGCAAATATCTAAAATTCTCTATGGTGAAACTCTGGAGGCTCAGTCACCAAGTGTACCCCAGCCAAAGATCAACAGGTTTGTGGATTATTCAGGAAATCAAGGGGAAACAGCTTACCGAATGAAAATGGGAGTGAAGTAGATCAGTAGTGATCATACTGAATAGTGGAGCTGACACTAGGGCTGAATGGAGTAAACATGCATTAATATTTTTAATGGAAAATTACAACAGGGAAGCATGGTTCCTAAAGAAAAAAAAAATCCATTTACCTCAAGGTGTACATAAAGCTAATGCATCCACTACCAGCTGGTTATATAATCAATCTAGTCATGTCAAACTACTTCCACAATGTGTACTATAACTCAGAGCTTGAAAACACATGCTAAGAGCTTAGTGTTCAGCAAATTAACCTTTTTATTTTAAACGTTTGTTCTAAAGAAATGAAAATTAAATCCATAAGTTTTATCATTAATTGGACAGTTAAAAAAATCATTGTAACCAAACAACTTAAAAATAAACTTCAACATTTTTGCTAACATATCCTTAGTAATCTTAAACAAATTAAAGCAACTAACATTAATCTAATTAGCATTCTGAGAAATGTGCATATGCAACAAATTTCATGAAATCAAAACTAATATTCAACATGTGTATTAAATGAACAAATTGATCAATCTGAAGAAGACAGCATGACTGATGTATAACAGTTTGCTCACTTTCCAAAAGGTTCAATTTAGCTGATTCGGCAGAATATTATGGAATGAATGGCCTGTCCCTATGCTGTCATGTTCTATATTCAATAGTTCAGTTACTATGCTTGATTCAAGCAGATCAATTGCGTCAATACAAATTATGAAATAGCTAGTGTGCTCTCATGCAAACAGCATTTTTGAAATTTTAGGAACACCAGAACAGGCATACATCATTTATTTCTATTTTGCCAGTTAGATAATGGACAGTGTATAATATTGTTCCAACTCCACACAAATTGCTATTGTGTGTGTGTGTGTGTGTGCGCAAGTGTGAATTGAAATCAATTCTGTATTTATTTACTTCACTCCCACACCACATAAATTCTGTAAATGTTTTATTCTGTATCGCAAAATTGGTCATGATCTGCAAATCCTATAAAAGTGAATTTCTATTACCTAAGCTTCTATGATCTGGAGCTATTCATACTCTATAAATCCAAGTAGACATTTCAAACACTGGTCTGAAATTTGTATTGCCAAACTTAAGCAACTCTAGGCCCATTTACTATTGTAGCTGCAACTTCCAAATGATTTCCAATTCACTGGTACTTTCGTACCAAGATCTTACTGTATTCAACTCCCATTGGTACCATAACAATTCAGCTTCTGTGCGTTTTTAATTATTCAATGTATCTAGTAGTTTTAATCATCAGGACAAAGAATGGAATTCAGGGGTAAAGCTAAAACTTAGTACAGCCATCTTTTAAAAAATATAGTGAACGATAAAATCTCAAGTAAAAGTAAAAGGCTGGAGCAACAGGAGCAACTTCATTATCATTGGAACTTTTTATACTTTACTAATATACACAAAACAGCAAAGCTTACTAACTACAATATTGCCTCAGGATCACAAGTAGTGAGTTGCCTTTACTAACCATGCTCTTTTTCAGTATCCAAGTAAGAATATTTCAAGATGCGATTTAAAAAGAATAGAAATAAAATGGGGGGGGGGGGAGAGCTATGGAAAGTAGTGGGCACAGCCCTCCCGACCACTGAGTCCATTTACATTGCACGCTGTCACAAGAAAGCTGCATCTGTCAAAGACCCCCACCATCCAGGCCATGTCCTCTCTTGTTCCTCCCATCAGGGAGGAGATAGAGGTTTGCTTTTACTACCTACATAGACTCTTTACAATGCAGGTTCTCTATATTATCTTTATTTTCACACTTTGTCTTCTTTTGCACATTGGTGTTGCCAGTCTTTGCCCATGTTTTATTGTAAAATCTTATTACATTTCCGTTTTCCTGCAAATGCCTGCAAGAATGTACTTCTTCGTGCCCAACGAGAAAGTAGTAATCCGCCTCGATGACGATCATCCAGTAGCACCTGCATCCACCGCGATGAAGTGTTTTGAGAGATTGGTGATGAAACATATCAACTCATGCCTGAGAAGTGACTTAGATCCACTCTGATTTGCCTACCTGAGCATCTGGTCCACAGCAGATGCCATTGCATTAGCTCTTCACTGAACCCTAGAACATCCACACAGCAAAGATGCATACAAAAGAATGGTTCTCATCAACTACAACTCAGCATTCAATACCATCATCCCCTCAAAACTAATTAATAAGCTTCAAGACCTTGGCCTCAATACCTCTTTGTGCAATTGGCTCCTTTATTTCTTCACTTGCAGACCCCAGTCAGATCAGATTGGCAACTAGATTTCCTCTACAATCTGCATCAGCATAGGTACACCACAAGGCTGTGTGCTTAGCCCTGATCTGCACTTATGACTGTGTGGCTAAGCACAGCTCCAATGCCATATTCAAGTTTGCCAACAACTCCACTGTCATAGTCTGAACCACAAGAATTGAATTGACTTTATTCCTTACATCTTTCACATACACGAGTAAAAATCTTTATGTTACGTCTCCAATTAAATGTGCCATGTGCAAAAATGGAACAGTCAATGTAATATAGAGCACGCTCAAATCAGTCTGATGGCCTGGTGGAAGAAGCTGTCCTGGAGCCTGTTGGTCCTGATTTTTATGCTGCGGTTCCATTTCCTGGACGGTAGCAGCTGGAATAGATTGTGGTTGGGGTGACTTGCGTCTCCAATGATCCTGCAGGCCCTTTTCTCACACCTGTCCTTGTAAATGTCCTGAATCATGGGAAGTTCACAACAACAGGTGCACTGGGCTGTCTGCACCTCTCTCTGCAGAGTCCTGCAATTAAGGGAAGTACAGCTCCCATACCAGACAGTGATGCAGCCAGTCAGGATGTTTTCAATTGTACCCCTGTAGAAAGTTCTTAGGATTTGAGGGCTTATACCAAACTTCCTCAACTGCCTGAGGTGAAAGAGGCGCTGTTGTGCATTTTTCAGCACACAGCTGATGTGTACAGACCACGTGAGGTCTTCAGTGATGTGGATGCTGAGGAACTTGAAACTGTTCACTCTCTCAACCCCAGATCCATTTATGTCAATGGGGATTAGCCTGTCTCCATTCCTCCTGTAATCCACAACCAGCTCCTCTGTTTTTGTGACATTGAGGGAGATTTTCTTGACACCGTGTCAGAGAGATGACTTCTTCCCTGTAGGCCACCTCGTTATTGTTTGAGACAAGGCCAATCAATGTGGCAAATTTAATTAGCAGATTGGAGCTGTGGGTGGCGATACAGTCATGGGTATACAGGGAATAAAGGAGGGGATTCAGTACTCAGCCCTGAGGGGCTCCTGTATTGAGAGTCAGAGGGTTGGAAGTGAGGGAGCCCACTCTTACAACCTGCTGGCAATCTGACAGGAACTCCAGGATCCAGCTGCCGAAGGCAGGGTCAAGACCGAGATCTCTGAGCTTTTTGTTGAGGCTGGATGGAACTACGGTGTTGAATGCTGAACTGTAGTCCAAGAACAGCATTCTCACATAAGCATCCTTCTTCTCCAGATGTGTAAGGACGGTATGTAGAGCAGTGGCTATTGCGTCATCTGTCGATCGGTTGTGTTGGAAGGCGAAATGTAGGGGGTCCAGCTTGGGTGGTAGCAAGCTGCAGATGTAGTCTTTGACCAGCCTCTCAAAGCATTTGCTTATTATTGAGGTGAGTGCAACAGGACGCTAGTCATTCAGGCATATTACCTTGGTCTTAAAGGTGCTGTCGAATTAGCATATAGGAGGGGACAGTGAAAATCTGGCTGAGTGGTGCCATAACAACAACCTCTTACTCAATGTCAGCAAGACCAAGGAGCTGACTATTGACTTCAAGCAGAGGAAACGAGAGGTTCATGACCCAGTTCTCATTAGAGAATCATTGGAGAGGGTCAGCAACTTTAATTCCCACTGTGTTATCATTTTGAAGGATCTGTCCTGGGCCCAGCACGCAAGTGCAATTATGAATAAACCACAGCAGTACCTCTACTTCCTTAATAGTCTGGAACGATTCAGCATGACAACTAATTCTGTATCAAACTTCTATAGACGTGTAGTAGGGAATATATTAACTGGCTGCATCACAGACCGGTATGGAAACACCGATGCCCTTGAACAGAAAATCCTACAAAAAGTAGTGGATACGGCCCAGTCCATCACAGGTAAAGCCCTCCCCACCATAGAGCACATCTACATGCGAGTGTCACCGCAGGAAAGTAGCATCCATCATCAGGGGCCCCCACCACCCAGGTTCTGCTGTCTTCTCACTGCTACCTTCAGAAGGATGGTACAGGAGGCTCAGGACTCTCACCACTGGGTTCAGGAAGAGTTATTACCTCTCCATCACCAGGCACTTGGACCAAAGGGGATAAATTCACTCAACTTCACTTGCCCCATCACTGAAATGTTCCCACAATAGACTCATCATCTCATGTTCTCGATATTTATTGCTTATTTATTAGTTATTATTTCTTTCTTTATGTATTTGCACAGTTTGTTGCCTTTTGTACATTAGTTGATCACCTAAATTGGTGTAGTCTTTCATTAATTCTATTATGATTATTCTATTACAGATTAATTTAGTGTGACCACAATCAAATGAATTTCAGGGTTGTATATGATGACATATATGTACTTTGATAATAAATTTACTTTGAACTTTAAGACAATGTATCTCAGGGTAATATATGGTAACATAATACCTTACTTCGATATACTTGCTTTGAACTTTGATAAAACAAGCAATAGCACTTGTTATTTGGCCACTGTGGATACATTTCATGTATGCATACTCAGATGTGTAGGACAAGCCTTCATATGGGAAAAAATGTTTGCTCATAACTGCTCCAACTGGCTAGACATAGTCATAGTCATACTTTATTGATCCCGGGGGAAATTGGTTTTCAGCATAATATGGATTTCAATCATCGGGCAATAATGATTTAATGCCAGTATTGTAGCTAAATTGGAGCAAGCAGCTAATGATCTCAGATACTACATAAAACTGAACAGTTTTTAAAGATCCAGTTGGGATGCCCTACTGCAATTTATAAGCATTTGTTTTAGAAGGATTACTCACTACCTGTATTATTAACTAACTTCTGCTAGTTTTTCTTATCACTGTACAAAGATTTGGTGCTAAATTAAAACAAAAGAGTTAATGATCTCTGAAACCAGAGGTTTGAGTGTAATATGTCAAGTGAAGGACTTCCATCTTCTCAAAACTGAGGATCATACAGCATGGAAACAAGTCATTCAGCCCAGCTCTTCCATGCCGACAGCAATTGTTGGAGGGAAGGAAATGACTGAAGGGAAGATTATAACATTTAAGAGATGTATTTATCCTTCTTAACCACATCTGCAGTTAGTGAATTTTCTGCAATTGCCTCCAGTTCTGTAAAAGTTAGTCACTTCCAAGCCTGCTTCAGTTCTAGAATACTTGCCTGTAATTGCTGGCCCAACATTACAGGTTCCACTTAAAAGATGGCAGAAGCTGTCTTTCACTACATGGCGTTGTTTTAATAGTTATTAGCCACTCAAAACTCAAACCCACAAACTGTTGGCTACAAATTAATCACTATAATGAGCATCTTTAGCAGATTTGTATACCGAATGCACAATGCAGTCACCACAGGAATTTATGGGGCAATTCAATTCAGCCCCCTTGCTCTAGTTGTATCTGTCAGATTAAAATTTTTATCAATCATCCTTGCAAGAAACATCTATTTTCAATTAACTTTTTTGGTTTATTATTGTTGGCCCCAGCCAATCTTGGGATAGGAATTTCTGTGTTGCAATTTGCAAGGACATTCCTGATCCCCACAATGGCTCTCTACTTATCAGCAGATTACAAAGTAGATAGTGTGGATGTCTTCCCAAGAACAATAAAGATTGGTGTGAGGAAGTTCTGCTGAGGGGCAAAATTGTGTTCCAAACCATGTAACACTGGCACCAGTACTAGAGAAGGTGCCATGTCTGTTGGAATGGGCTTCACTTGAATAATCATGCTGGGACCAGGGCCCTAGCAAATCACATAAATAGGGCTATAAACCAAATAGAAGGGGAAAGGGAAAATACCAGGATATTCAATAACTCAAGGAAGTAAGAGAACAGGATAAGAAGGAGGAAACTAACAATATGTGACAGACTGAAGTAAAAAAATTAAGTATGTTGTACAGAGCGAGTCCAGGAGTTTATTAGCCCCTAAAATGTGACGCTTGACAGAGCAGTGCATAAAAGGGAATATAACTAGGGCATGTTTGAATGGAACTACAATTATCATGTGAAATTTTAATCTACATATGGATTGCTAAATACCACTAGTATGTTCTGTCTGTATAATATTAATACCCAAATGGAGTTAAAGGAACTATTACAAGCTATTTTACAAACAGCCAAAAATCAATTAAGAGTCAGCTCCCACCCCCAAAAAGTCAGGCACTTATATCAAAGTTCAAAGTAAATTTATTATATAAGTACCTATGTCACCATATACAACCTTAAGATTCATTTTCTTGACAAAGAAGCACAAAAGAATCAATGAAAAACTACACACAAGATGTGCAAAAGACAATAAATTTTGCAAAAACCAAAAGAAAAAAAAAACAAATAAAATAATAAAAAATAAAGAGCAAAAAAATACCAAGGGCATGAGATGAAGACTCCTTGAAAACGAGTCCACAGTTGTGCAAACAGTTCAGTGTTGGGGCAAGTAAGGTTCAAGAGCCTAATGGTTACAAAAAGGCTAATTACAACTAGTGTTTGAATTGACCTTTTACACCATCGCCGCAACATGTTGTCCAATAACCCTATCATCAGTGCAATGACCGGGCTTATCCCTTTCATCTCTTTTTTTAAAGTATACTACATTAGTAGTCCTCCAATACCACCTTTATAACAAAAGATAATTAAAAAGTTGCCACAGGCTGCATTATATTATTTTTTGCTTCTCTATAAAGACTTGAAAACATTATGCAGGCATGAAAATTTATATGCATTTAAAAATTCCAGGCACTTTAATATTTCCCCACCTAATGCTTTATAATTCAATATATTTGTCACATCTCTCAGGTGTGGGTAAGCGTGCCTGATGAGGGTCACCAGAGAAAAAACAGATGGTAAGCTGCAACAGCACATTAGTGCAAGAGGCTTTATTTAGTGCCAGGTGAAAAAAGAGCAAAAACTGCCCAAAAGTTGTGAAGAGAAAAGTATTTACAGACAAATGAGAACAAACATACTGGATACAAAAATTTACAATTATGCAGAGGCTTTCTCCACAACACACTATGTCATTAACTTCCCAATATATCTGTTCACTAACTGACAAATCCAACTCCACACCTCTCAGTAAACCCAAACTGAGGGTTTAAATCTGCCTGCTCCCACTAACCCAGACATTATTTTAGCATGCTTATGTTACGTACCCCGTAACTGGGTTGCCAAACCAGCAGAAATGGATCACTCAGTTGGAGTCTGGATTACTAGAACTAAGAAAGTTTTATTAAAGAAACAAGCAACACAGTACTCTAATCAAAAGGATAATGAATGCAACAGTTCAGCAATGATAAACACACATGTACACAGAAATAAGATAACAGGATCAATCAAGCTCTATCGTTGTCTAGGGGTAAATGACCAGTTTCAAAGTGACACAAAGTTCAGTTCAATTTAGTTCAGTTCAGTTCGCAGTAATCGCTGCCGTGGGAGATGGCCAGTGGGGGGGGGGGGGGGGGAAGAGAGAGAGAGCAAAACGAATGAATATTCAAACGGCTTCCACACAGACCTTCGATATTCTTCTCAGTCAGCTTTCGTGCGAGCCCTTTGTGATGTCATCTGAGGTCACCGACCGTGACCCCTCCGTTTCCAGATACGATCGTTTCTCTGTGGTGAACCTGGCACCCAGGCAAGGGTGGACACACACCAGATTCCCGCCGATCGTGCCTTTCCACCCTGTGCGTCTATGGCTTGTCCCGCGACCAGCCGTCCAAAAACTTCCCACCGACTTGTGGGAGACGCACCGCTTCCAGGGTCCCGTTACCTCGGGGTGTCGTGTGTGTCTTGCCTTAGCGAACCTGTCCCTTTTTATCCCCCTGCTGGGGTATCGCCTGTCCATCACTTCAAAAAGTTCAGGGTTCAAAGGGGGAGCCGATCTTGACAGCTCTCCTTTCGTTACTCTCTCCCGTCCCTTCATTAACATCTCCAAATGCTGCTCCATTGTTTTCCTTATCTCTCTTTCTCCTGAAGACAGGTGACAGACCAACTGATGATCCCACTGGTGCCAGCCCAGGCCAGCTAGCATCTTAATTTATGTGTATTCTCGTCACACCCCAAACTGACCCTCAGGTTTTTTGGGGGCCATTCTGCCCCCAAAACCGATGTAACAGTGTGAGTAAAAATAAATAAAATTGTTTGGTATGCCTGTGGCTAGAATCTTTATTCTTACCAGTTATAAACCAGTAGAGCACATTAACTGAAGGGATTGTTTTGATTAGCTAAGTTAACGGCTGTTTTACTGTTGGGGTGTGTAAATACTGAACTTCCAAGAACTGCAGAATAGGAGGGCAAGGTGTGTGAAAACTAGTGTTAGAGTGAGTTTTTTTGGGTAGATGAATCATTTCCACTTAAATGACTTTGGCCACCAGACTTCTATTTGACAAAGTACTGTGGATTGAGTCCACAACAATGCGCTTCCCAAAAAGGGTTGAATACCAGATGCTTCTGGCACCGTAGTCTGACCAGATGCTGTAGTTTCGAAGACAGTATTATCTATACTTTATAAATATTACTTATCTTCTATGTTAGCACGTAAAATGCCAAAAAAACTTGCATTCCTAAAGGCTGTGGATACTAACCCAGACATGTTGACGTCGAAAGGAAAGGATGAAGTTAGAAGGTGTGATGTTTTGTATGTAGCTTCAAAAGGAAGTATTGTCTATGCATTGTCTATAACTTTTTAAGTAGCAATTGCCTTTGTGTTTAGCATATAAATATCGAGCCCACATTGGGCTAGCAGACCTTCCTACCAAAAGCGTCTCCGTCTGTATGATGCCTGCTTGTTGTGTCGAATAAAGAAGCTGCTTTGTAACTACCAGTGACTCTGCCTCTCCAGTGATTTCATCCACGCTACAACTAGACCGGGGACAGAACGAGGAGGAGTGACTAACCAGGCAAAGGGGCAAGGTTAGTGGGAGAATTAGCACTGCCAACTTGTTCTGTCACAATTTTGTATTCATTTTTCATTTTCAGGTTATCGGACACTGGAAAGCCCAAGTCTGTTTGATTACATATTTAAAATGATTTATCCATTAGGATTTTAAAAAACAAAGTCAGATTTGCGTTTCTTTCCACAGCTGAGGAACTTTAACGGACCGACACAGCTGTTATTCAGCTTGCATTATAAAGGAACAAATGATATAGTCAGAGAAAAAAACTGCTATTCCTAGTTGCTAACACTCTGTTTATGTCCATAACCTTTCCATAAGATCATAAGGTACAGGAGCAGTATCAGCCATTTGGCCCATGGAGTCTGCTCTATAGTTCAATCCAGGCAGATTTTATTTTAGCAGCATTCTCCCACCTTCTCCTCACACTCATTGACCCCTTACCAAATTAAGTGCCGTCTTAAATACACTCAATTACTTGGACTCCACAGACCACTGTGGCAACGAATTTCAGGTGCACCACCCTCTGGCTAAACAAATCCCACTATTCCAAATCTGTGCCCTCAGATTGTAGACTCCTATGAATGCAAACAACCTTTTCATGTCACTCTGTCTAGGCTGTTCAATAACCTACATTTTAATGGGTTCCCTCTCAACCTCCATTGAGACAACTCCAACAAGAACTCCGTTCATAACAGTCCCAGAGACATCAAACATTCTCCACACATTAAGTCTTTTATTCCTGGGAATATTCTTGTGAACCTCTGGATCCTCTTTAGAGCTGGCATATCCTTCCTTAGATATGGGGCCTAAAATTACTCACAATATTCCAACTGCTGTCTCACCAACACCTTAACAAACATCAACAGGAAATCCTAGTTTTTATATTCCAGTCTTCAGGAGCACTATTGAGAGTGCCCTGACCAGTGGAAGCACTGCATACGCTTCCATCTGTCCAACAATCTCTTTGAACCTCAGTGAACAGGAAGGTGAGCATGTGGACAAGATGGGAAACAGATTCTTCCCCAGGCTGTAAAACTACTGAGCTCCTTGCCACCACCCAGGTCTCATCAGGTATGAAGTGCCAGTACTCATAGTCATACTTTATTGATCCCAGGGGGAAATTGGTTTTTATTACAATTGCACCATAAATAATAAATAGTAATAGAACCATAAATAGTTAAATAGTAATATGTAAATTATGAAATAAGTCCAGGGCCAGCCTATCGGCACAGGGTGTCTGATCCTCCAAGGGAGGAGTTGTAAAGTTTGATGGCCACAGGCAGGAATGACTTCCTATGACGCTCTATGCTGCATCTTGGAGGAATGAGTATTATACTGTTTACTTTTTTAACTTTTGTATTCAATACACCTTATTAGTTGTTAATTTATTTGCAGTAATATTACTTTATGTGTTGTGTCTGTGAGTTATATGTACTGTGTTATGCATTTTGGTCCAGAAGAACATTGTTTCATTTGGCAGTATACATGTGTATGGTTGAACGACATTAAACTGAATTTGAACTTGAAATAAATGCTAACATTGCATTTGCTTTCTTTATTACTGATTTGACCTGCCATTGTAAAACACCAATAATACATCACACTCAGGATTTTGGTGGGGCTGGGCTGGCAGACTTTAGATGTCATTCCCATAATACCCCAACATACATTTAAATAAAATGTTGCACAATATTATAAATTTAGCTGTGAACCCAGTAAGCTCTAAGAGAGTACAGGAAACAGGTCCCTGGAGAGTCTGCAAGGAACATGGAAATCACCAAAATACATGGCAAATGCCCTTTCAGCACGATTTACAAACAGGATAGCAGATTATCAAAGTTCTACTTTATCAAAACTCATGAGGAAACAAGGAAATGAAAACAGCAATACATCTAAATTACTTTCAATGCTTATTCTTAAAAAATAAATTTGACCTACCTTGCTATCCAGCTTTTTCATTGTCACCAAATCTAATGACTTAAGGGAATGGCCAGTGGGAGAGATGAAGTACAGACATGCATGGATTCGGGTATCATGATAATTGTGTAATGAACGTTTGATCTTCAACTCTTCTTGCAAATAAGCTTCAAACTGTGCATCAATGTAGTCAATGATAGGTTTATAGCTAATGAAAATTCAAAAATAAACATATGAGAAACAAGATAGGAATAAAGATTATAAATTATCCATTGCTACTACGTGCTCATTAAGCATGTATATTAGATCAATGTTCAAATGGCAATATTGGCAGTTAAATAAACTGCACAAAAACATAAATATAGCTAACTATTCAGTATAGCAAATGGATACCAAAGTTCTATTTTCCTCATCAACTCCTGGGAATACCTGGTCTACTCAAAGTGAAGCAACAGCACTCACGTTGGTACTAAATTGCTCAAATTTATGGATTTAGGGCATGCAGAATCATGCTGAAATGCTGGAAGGAATACGCCATCTCCTAAGCTACCCACTTGCCCATCCCTTTATGTTACTCCTACTCCACCTGTGGCAGAATCTGCTGATTCCACACACACAATTATCAGCCATTTCAGATCCCACAATACTCAGTAGATGGTCGTGATCTTCAGTATTAAGCTAACATTTAAGAATGATTTTCCAGTAATTAAAACCTATACTTTAACTTGTAGTATCCTTGACACTTTTTAAGCTGCATAAAAATTTAGTTAAACACCAATAAGTAGCCATCAGCTATAGTCTACACAACAAAGAACATAAAAGCTGTCATTTTCATTTGTACTTAAAAGTTTTAACTAAATCAACTTCGTGAGAAAGACTCAATTAAAAACTTAATAAAAACCAATTCTACTTAAGCATCTTTCACCTGGAACATAATACAGATGCTGCCTGGCCACCTGGATAAACAGCTTCTTCTATTTGAATAATGGAAACTGTATTAGTAAAATGTTCACATTGTTTTAAGGATAAAGGAAAAAGGAAATAAAGGAAGGCACTAGCAGCCAAACATATGCTTATGTGTGAGTATTTTACTTGTAGGAATTAGAATTGGGAGCAACAGACAAAATGAATATTGAAGATAGTGTTTTCTGCCTCATCAACATTTCTGGGACATTCAACAGGACTAACAGCTGAGAACGGAAGGACAAAAATTTCTAAACAATTATAATATATTCAAATTCATGTGGTCAAGAATTGATAATGGAAAGAAGAAAGTAGAAAAACAGTACGAACTAGATTCACACTGCACAGATAACCCAGAATGAATCATACTTTACTTAGGGAAATTTGGATGGAGGCAGCAGAAATCTCCCCAAGTTTTCCTAAAATATAACTGTCAACCATTGTCATGGTCAAAATTAAGCCTTGATAAGACAAGTGATGCTTAATAACGGACAAGCACCCCTTGACCTTGTGGTAGACAAATTTGGTCATCTGACAGAATTTGAATTTGACATAGAAGAGGGGATGAAGGCAGCATTTGATAAAGCACTTTACAAATGCAATCAGAAAATGTAAATGTGTGATTAGAGGGATGCTGGTAACTTGACTCTGGTGTAAGGAAAAACATGGGATGGGGAGGGGTGAAAAGAGAGGGATGTACAATTTTAAGGTTTGTAAATGATTAACATGTTGGCAAAATTTTTCTTAGTAGAACAGACCAGACATGACAGACAGAATTTAACGTGAACAACATGATTTGATAAAACAGATTTTGGAGGTCAAACATGAAGATTTTACATAATATTTTGAAAGGAAACAAGAATAGAGGGGCCCAATAATAAACCTTTGAAGGTGTTAGGGCAATGCAATTATCAATAGGGATTACTTGATTTTCTAAATGCAAATACCGTAACAAAACAAAAGATTTACCAATATCCGTCTAAACAATAGCTACAAATTAATTGACATAAAGAAAATACAAAAGAGCCATTTTTCCCAATGCCACAAGAGGGCATGGTTTTTACAAAAGTTCTACTTGGCAAAATTAGATTCCATAAAAGGCAATTGAATGTAATTAAGATAATTGATTTGCAGGATTTGTGGAAACTGAATGGGAGAATTTCAAATAGGTGGCAAAACAATCCAAAGTGTACCACAGGATTCTAGGATTTAATTTAGAATATACTGCAGTTTTTGCAGCATGTGGAAATGTTTCTTCCCCCCCCCCAATTAAATAGTTGCAACATTAGTAAAGATAACTGGGCTTACAGAATATATAAGTTTTTGCTATACAAGCCTGCTCTATACTTGCTCCCACACAGAATGAAACCAAGTTCAGTGAAGGAGACAACTACCTTCTGTTAAAAGATACTTCAAGACGCAAAGCATGAGCACTTGAGATGAACACATCATCTTATCATTACACTCAATACAATTTATTTTATATACCATCGATCCTGTCTGACTTGCCGAGCTCCTCCAGTATTTTGTGTTGCTCAAGATTTCCAGCATCCGCAGGATCTCTTGTATCACTGTGATTTAGACGTTGGATGAATGGGCATACAAATAGCAGATGTATAAATAAATGCATAATCTACTTTCTTTCTGAAGACAAAGATATTATCTGAATGGTTATAGAAGAACGGAGATGCAATGCGATAAGGATCAAGGTTGTGTTGCTGGGGCTCTAAAAGGCTGGCATAAGCATTGTTTTCTCTAACATTCAGCAATTTCTCCATCCTCCCCTCTTTTTCCAATCCCCATTCTGGTTATTCTGTCACTCCTTCTCTTCTCACCTGCCCAATACCTCCCTCTGAATCCCTCCTCCTCCCCTTTATTCCAGGGTCCACCTCTTTTTCAGCCCTTTGCCTCTTCTACCACTTTCCAGCTTCTTACTTCATCCCCCACCCACCACATCCACCCACCTACCCCTTCATCTGGTTTCACCTATCACCTGCCAGCTTGTACTCCTTCTCCCTCCCTCCACCTTCTTATTCTGGCCCCTCTCTTTCCAATTCTGATGAAGGGTCTTGGTCCGTAACATCGACTGCTTATTCCCTTCCATAGATGCTGCCTAACTTTCGGAGTTCCTCCAGCATTTTGTGTTGTTAAGTCAAAATGGAGACTATGCATCTTCCTCACAACTTATAAATATTACATTTGAGTTTTCTTCATCCATATCATTGAGACGCAGTGGATTCCAGTTCAGTGGGACACATAGGGACCAGTACATTTTGACCCAATTAAGCAACAGCCCCAATTGGCCGAAGTTTTTAATTGAAATAGTTAAAAAAGCATAAAGAGTCAAAGAGTAACAAATTACGTATTTAAATAAAATTCAGAACAAATTAGAACATTACCAATACTACTGCAGTACTATAAAACTGTGCCTTAATTCCTAATACTTATCGACGGACGAATTCATCCACGTCACGTTCCTTTGACAGTAAATAACCAAAATCAGTGCAGACACTTAGTGCAGATGGTGGACTGCTTTCATACAATTCTATCGATGATTACATCCTCCAAATCTTCATTTTCATTGTAATATTCAAAATGATTGTCAAAACCTTCAAATTCTTCAAAATTTCTAACTTGAAGTAGTAAAATCATTTCGTTTTTCACTCTCAGCTGTTAAGTAGCATCTCCAAGCCTAAATACTTGAAATTGCAGTGAGTAAACAGTTCTGATTGTCTTGCTGCTTATTTCTCACCAACTATCAGTGATAAAAATCACAGCTTTTTGAACACATACAACTTTTATCCCTTATTTATTATTTTTTTCCTTTTTTTTCTCTCTGTCCCTCTCACTATAATTCCTTGCCTGCTCTCCATCCTCTGGGCTCCCCTCCTCCCTTCTTCCTCCCCAGGCTTCCCGTCCCATGATCCTCTCCCTTCTCCAGCCTTGTATCCCTTTTGCCAATCAACTTTCCAGCTCTTAGCTCCATCCCTCCCCCTCCCTCTCCCACTTTCAAATCTCTTCTTTGTTAGTCCTGACAAAGGGTCCCGGCCCAAAATGTCGACTGTACCTCTTCCTATAGATGTTGCCTGGCCTGCTGCATTCACCAGCATGTTTTGTGTGTGTTGCTTGAGTTTCCAGCATCTGCACACTTCCTCATGTTTGGGACAACTTTTTAAAAACTGTTTGCTCAGAGCATGGTGCTGTGATTAACGGCCACACAAGCACATGCGATTGACACTAGTTAGAAACTGTCTGGCAAGTCTCCTGTCCCAATTAAGCAGCATAGTGTCCCAAATAAATGAAGGGAATCTTGGCCACTTTCTTGATTAGCTTTTGTTCTTTAAGAGTTGTCTTGAATAAACAGCTGCCCCAATTAACCAATGGCCCAATTAACCTGAATCCACTGTATACCGTTACACAGTGAATAACTGAAGCCCAAGTACTGATGTGACAGCACCACTGTAAACACTTACCTATCTTCTTTGTTTATTTGGTCTCCAAAGCCCACTGAATTCACAATGGTTAGTTTTAAACGAGCAGAGCTCTCCTGTAGTTCGTAAGTCTGGGCCTTCAATTTTACTTGACTTTCATAATGTGTTGACTGGCTATTCTCAAAGCTAGTGTTGAACAAAGTATCCATAAGGGTTGACTTTCCAATGCCAGTTTCTCCTGAAATTACAAAACAAAGTTATAATACCTATAATCATATAACTAGGTATTTTAGAATATATTGTTAATAGCAAGCCACAAAGGTATATCTTTTTCTTTGAAGGACTTCATATAAATGCAGAACAAGAACTCATTAGTAACACAAACAGACTTCTAATTGAAATAATATTCATCTCCTACTTTTAAGAGAGGTGTTAAAGAGATGACATTGTGCAATTTGCAATATTTAACAAGCTTTAAGAAATCTTGATATAGATTAAAGTATGAGAGAACAAATTTCAAATAAATGAAACAAGTCTGGCACTCGTTTCAGAAAAGGGAAAATAAAATTACAGAAAAATCTACTGAGATTTAGCTTTAACTACTGCACAATTCATTCCATAAGATAACTCAATTAATGCTAAGGTAATAAAATTTGAAAAGATATTCTCCATTTCATGAAAAGTTTGTAATTACATAGAGCTAAATTGGCAATTGACTTCTTTGATTCATCACATATAGACACAGAATTTCAAACTTATGGCCGTTTATGCATCTTGAAATTCAAGAAGCACAATGTAAATATATCTAGCATACAGAAGATTTAATCAATTACAAGACCTGACTGGAATATCTCAAGTTTCTCTTTAACTACTCAGCTGCTGCTTTTACTAATCATATCAACCTTGTATTTTATCTTTCTGGTACAATATAAACTAACATTGTAACATATTTTTCTCAAGTGCCCCTAATATTCCCACTCAAAGGTTCATCGTCAGAGATCCTGCCCATGCAAGTAACCGTCTTCTCTGCCCTGACTCAGAATGTCAACTCAAAATGTTGGCCATCCTTTTGCCTCCACAGATGTTGCTTGATTCACTAAGTTCTTTTTTTGCTGCACGATCCAGCAGTCTTGTGTCTCCAACTATATTTTATCTTCTCTGCAGTTAATAATGGTGGAGTGAAGATACAGCTCTACCAAAGGAGGTGTAAGGTGCTCCTTCCCCCTGCCAGCCTGCTGGTCACACTTGGTCAAGGTGTATCACCTACTAAGCCACCTCCCCGCCCCCCCCACAAATCACCGATCAGAGTCACATGAAGCCATGGGAGGAGGTGGTGGCTGGTCGTATGAGCAGCTGGTTCACATCACAATTCCTGGTTATGCAACCACTGACGCCAGGCAGAATATCTGTGAAGAGTATTGATAATGGCTGGGGTCACCCATCTTGTAAAGACACTGCTCAGAAGACAATTCCAAACCACTTCTGTAGAAAAGTTTGCCAAGAACAATCATGGTCATGGAAAGACCATGATCACGATGTTGCATGACACAGCACATAACGAATGAGCAAACGCAGTTAATAAAACTTCATCCAAATCTCTAACACTAGATATCCACCTTGAAAAATAAAGCAGGATTTGTGAAGAGATATAAATATAGCATATAAAAAGAAATATAGTGCCTGTAACTTTAGAACATCCTTAATTATCATGCAAATACAACAAGAATTCATGGAAATATAACAAGGATTCATGAGAAGGAAATCATGTTTTACAAAACTATTAGGAACACCTTGAGATTGTGACTAGTGGAAAAAAATGATTATGAACTTGTACGATGTATTTTGATTCTCAAAAAGGCTTCAAAAGGATGTAATACAAAAGAAAACTGAACAAAATTAGGAGTGCTTGATATGGATTTTTAAGGAATGGCTACCAGAAAAAAAAACTGCAAAAGCACCTATGTTATTTTTGGGCCATGAGGCTTTAACAAGTGGAGTGCTGAAATCTGGCTGTTCACATCCATAGCAATGATGTAGATGAGGGGAAGCTAAAATATTGGAGAGAGTAAAAAAGTGAAGAAAACAAAGACTCTCCAGAGTGATATAAACTGGATAAAGAACTGGTCACAGATACTGGCAGATGGTGTACAATGTTGAAAATGCAAGGTCCTCCACTTTGCTAAAAATAAGTTGTAAAATAGGCTTATTACTTAAATGTTGACAGATTGAAAGTGTTGGTATTCAGAAGGAAATAGGATGTCTTAATGAATCACAAAGTTAATTGAAGAGCACAAGAAAGTTCAGCAGACTAGAAGGGCCAAGATGGCCTGTTTCCGTGCTGTAATTGTTATATGGTTATAATATCTTTAGTGCTTTTAGAGGACAGCAAATGTTTATTGTTTTCCCTTTTACTACCTTAATACCTGTACACCATTGTAATGAAGTGATCTAAATGGATTGCATGCAAAACAAAGTTTTCCTCTGTACCTTGGTACATGTGACTTAAAATCAACTTACCAGTACCTTTTGTTTCTTATAGCCTTTCTACTTAGAATCAATGTTTTATCTTAACTCCAGTGACCACAAAATAAAAGTGCTTGGTGGGGGGGGGGGGGTGAAGAAAGGAAAGAAAGGTGGGGAAAAGGGATTACAGCGATTGTTCAGTGGAGATGTGAGAAGGAAGGGAAAAAGAATTAGGTAAAGGGACATGCTGATTGCAGGCAAAGAAAAACAATGGAGAAGATAGAGGAAAATAATTCCTTGACCCTGTTACAGTTTTTAATGAGATCAGAACTGATCATAAGATCAATATGCCTACCTTCGCACCATCTTCAAAGAAGCTCTTGATGAAAACTTCATTGACTCTGCCATGACAGCATTTCAGGCAACAAATCGCAAAATTCTATTATCTCTCAGATCAAAAAGTGACTTCTTCATGAACTGCCTGCCCCATTTTTTGCCTACTCTCAAGAAAAGAAATTCTGCAGATACCCGATCAACATTATTGATCACCCTTCAACCAAATTGAACTGGAATACAAAATGATCAAGTACTTACCAACACAAAGAATATTAAAACAAAAACCCTGGGAGGTAGATTTGTTGACTAGCTGATCCGGTAAACTATCAAATCCCACATGGCCCGACAAGGAAAGTGGACGGACGCTTTCACTCTGCAAAAGTGAAAAGTTTTACAGAAAGTCACAATTAAAATGTTTTCAGCTTCTATGTGTTTTACTGACATTAACAACAATGAACAAGTATACCATTTATAATTGGAAGCAGATTAAACGCAATATCAAAAAGATTGTTTAAGAAAACGTCATTCAGTCCCATGCAAACTGTCTGTAGCTGATTTATGATTGTAATTCACATCCCCAAATCCTAAAGGACATCAAATTTCTCTGCCCAACTGCCTCAAACAACTCAAGCAGTACAGGTATGTCTACGTAGTTTTTAATCACAAGGGTCAACAGTTCAATTTAAGAATAATATTATTTAGAAATCATTTTACAAACATTTATTATCCAGAGTGTGGGAGCAAGGTAATTTAGGAGGGTCCACTACCATCACTAAATTTGCTCAAAGATTCTGAATGTTTCACTAAAAATCTCTAATCTAATAGGTATTGACAAGAGAAAATCTGCAGATGCTGGAAATCCAAGCAACATACACAAAATGTTGGAGGAACTCAGCAAGCCGGGCAACATCACTGAAAGAGAGTACAATTGATGATTCAGGCCGAGACCCTTCAGCAGGACTGGTGAAAGGTCTCGGCTTGAAATATTGACTATACTTTTTTTCCATAGATGCTACCTGGCCTACTGAGTTCCTCCAGCATTTTGAGAGTCTAATATTTATTGAACAGTTAATTATTTATAAGTCAACAACACAGAAAGACTTTCAGCACATTACATCTCCTCACTGTTAATTAAAGCAGTCATTCCCACACCTGAGGGTGCAAAGAAGATTGATGTTACTATCAATGTCATACTGCAGTCAGAACAGAAATTTCCAGTATTCCAAAAAGTTCCAGGATCCTGCTTAACAAAGTAGTTTGATACAAAATCTTCCAGATATACTTACCAACCAGTGAATAATTACAATCAAACAGAAGAGTGGTATTTTTAGGCAAGTGTCCTATCAATGTCTTTGGATCCACCAACCCCATTAGAGCATACTATGAATTAGAACAGCGTTTCCCAACCTTTTTTTTTTTAGCCCAACACCTCCCTAAATCACCTTCATACTTGCCGATGCCCGTCTTAGGCACAGCACACTTTCCTGTATAAAAACATGTCTACTATATGCTAACATGAGAAAAATGATTCTCCTTTAAATTTTTATTTGTCTTTAAACCCAGCTTACACAGTTCTTGTGTGCTGTACAGCAGTTTCGATATCAATGTGATCCTTGAGCTTGATGGTTTTCAGCAAGAGTTGAAGTACCTGGTTCAAGTTGTGACAGCGTCCGCACACGTAACAATGTCTAAGCGGTTTCTGTTTTTTGTGAGTACATGGTTCACTGCACTGAAGCCTCTTTCAACAAGGTGGGAGGATGGAAATGCAATGAAAAGCAGTTTGGCTCTTCTCCAAAGACCAGGAAACTTCATGACAGTGTAGCCACATTTTTGAAAAGCATTTTTGCTTCTTTATCATTCTGAATTTCGGTAATTTCTTCTTGCAATCTCCCTTCGTGTTCTTCCACCTTGCAAAGAAATGGGTTAATTACCCAGTCTGGAATTTCCAGATCGTTCAAATCCCTGATTCGATTCTGAAAATCCTTCTTCAGTGACTGCAAATCGCTGTCTATGAAAGAGTGACATTCTTTCCATACAGGGAAATCATAAGAACATTCTTCTCCCAATGTTTTGCTTATACATTTCCAATCTTCTGATAGAAGTGCATACTGCACTTCTTGCCTGGATAAAACAGAAAATCTCACCAGGAGCCATGCTTGAAAAAAAGTCACTGGCTGAGGTTTTTGGCTGCAAGATATTGACAAAAAATTACACAATGTATTGCAAACAGACTTGGAATTTCTTTTTTTCATAGATGCCACTAACCCAGCATAGCAACCTGTCATATACAGTGCTCCATCCGTTGCACAAGGAAATCATGTGCCTAACTGGAATACTTTTATCCCCAATATACATTTTGAGATCTGTTGATATTTGTTTTCAACATTTTACAAAAGAGAATTTCTTCATATGCTTTCCATTTTTGATAAACCATACATATGCCATTAGCAATGCCTCGCTGTCCCGTACAGTTGACTCATCCAGTTGTATTCCGAATTGTTTTCTTGTAGCTCTGTACATAGTTGATACTCAATATCTTCACTCATTTTGTCAATACAATGAGCTGCTGAGTTATTACTCAGAGGAATTGATTTTAAAATACTGGTAACATTTCAAAATGTTATAACATTTTGAGAACAGTGGTGAGCACTTCTGATACAGCTGGCATTATCAATCTTTCACCAATTGTATGATGTCTTCCACTTTGCTATCATTTTGTAAGTGTTATAAGAAGCATTGAGACTATCAAGGTCATTTTTTAGCCTTCTTGACAAATGACTCGAGTGTGTAAAGCTTTTCAAATGCTTCTTTCATCTTCTGGAACTGAGTAATACCATAAGTGGTCTTTTCAGGGTGTCTTTTTCGAAAGTGTTCCTGCAACCTTTATGGAGTCATGACTTCATCTGACAGCGTACTACAGTATTACAATAAAGACACATGTGGTGTCGCTGATCTGACAGGAACTGAATAAAACCATACTCCAGGTATGTAACATTGTATTAACACACCCTCTGTACAGTTTCTTAGCAGGATCAGAATTCATGGCTTCACCACCTTTAGACTCAGAGATTGTGCCGTACATATTTATCCATCATTAACGGGGCTAAATTAAAATTAAAAATGAGCACAAACTGGGAATGCCTGTCAGATGTTGACGACAGCAGTGAGTTGACACGGTCAGTCAGGTCTCGTGCCTCAAGTTAGGATGCCACTTACTGACCACCCCCCCACTGAAGAATCTTGAATATCCACCCCCCCCCCACAATGACTTTTATTTCCCATAACGTCTCCTTAGGACATGTAACCGCACCACTAAGAACCACTGAATTAGAACATAGAAGCCCTTTGACCCACAGTGTTGTGCCGTCCGATTCCAAGACCTATCTAAACCTTCTTTCCCATAAAGCCCTTCATTTTCTATCATCTACGTCTCTTAAATATCACTAATACCTCTACCACTACCCACTGGCTGTGTGCTCCAGGCACTTACCACTCCCTATGTAAAAAAAAACTACCTCTAACATCCTCCCTATAGTTTCCTCCAAGCACCTTAAAATTATGTCCTCTCATATTACCCACTGCCAGCCTGGGGAAAAGGTGCTAGCTGTCCACTCTATCTAATGCCACTCATCCTCCACTTCAAAGAGAAAATCCATAGCTCGCTCGACCTTTCCTCATCAGATCTGCTCTCTAATCCAGATAGTATTCAGGTAAATCTCCTCTGCATCCTGTCCAAAGGTCCCACAGCCTTCCTTTAATGAGGAAACCAGAACTCAACACAATACTCCAAACATGGTCTAACTGGAGTTTTACAGGGCTGCAACATTAACTTGTGGCTCTTGGATGCAATCCCCCAATGAAGGCAAATACATCTTCTTTACCACCCTATCAACTTGCTGTGGCAGCTATATAGGTTTTCTGGATATGGATCCCAAGTACCCTCTGTTTCTCCACACTACTACGAATCCCGCTTTCAAATACAATCTTCCAAAGTATATTATTTCACACTTCTCTGGATCTGTCACTTGTCAGCTGAGCTCTGCAGCCTGTCAAAGCCCCGTTGTAACCTACAACAACCTCCTACACTATTCAGAACACCAGCAACCTTTGTGTCATTTGCAAGCTTATCAACCCACCCTCCACTTCACCATCTGTCAATTATAAAAATCACAAAGAGTAGGGGTCCCAGACAGCTTCCTGTGAAACACCCCCTAGTCACAGACTTGCAGGCAGAATATGTTTCATCTACTACCAACCTCTGCCTTTAGTGGGCAAGACAATTCTGAATCCATGCAGCCAAATTTGCCTGAATTCTATGGCTCTTGACTTTCTCAATGATCCTACCATGCAGAACCTTGTTGAACACCTTATTAAAATCCATCAATCTATCTTCAATTTAGTTTGTCACCTTCCTGAAAAGATCAATCAAGCTTGTGAGGCACAACATGGCTCTCAGAAGGCCATGCTGACCATCCATGATCACTCTATGGTTCTTCAAATGCTCATAAATCCAGTCTTCAAGATTCCTTTCCAGGTTTGCTCACCACTGATGTACGATTTATAGGTCTGTAATTTCCGGGATTAAACTAAAGGAACAATGTTTACCATCCTCCAATCTTCTGGTACTACTCCTATAGCCAGTGAGGCTGCAAAGATCATCATCAATGGGGTAGCAATTTCTTCTCTCACTCCCACAGTAACCTGAAATATATCTCATCTGGCCCCAGGTCCTTTAACTATCCTAATGTTTTTCAAAACTGTCAACACACCCTGCAACACATATTCCTGCACACGCGCTATGCTGAACTCTCATTCATCAAGGTCTCTCTCACTGGTGAATACTGCAGCAAAGTATTCTTTCAGAACCTTCCCAACTCCAAAAACTCCAGGCACATCTTCCCTCTTATCCATGATCTGTCCTACCCTCGCACAAGTTAAGCTCCTGTTCTTTATATACATCTAGAATGCCTTGGGGTTTTCCTTAAACCTCTTTGCAAAGACCTTCTTTACCACTAGGTTCCTTCTTAAGCTCTTTTAATTATGAAAAGCCCTTTCTGATCTTTGCTTCCTATACCATAAGTATGCCTCCTCCTTCCTGACTAAATGATCCACCTCTCGTCAAGCATGGTTCCTTCACCTACCATTTTTTCCCAGCTTCAATGCAGCAAATCTGTCCAGAACCCCATAAATATGGTCCCTAAACAACCTCCACATCTCCATTGTACATTTCCCTGAGAACATCAGTCCCCAAATTATGATCCCAAGTTCCTGTGTAATAGTATCATAATCAGCGCTCCCTCAATTAAGTACTTTTCCATACTATTTACTCTCATCTCTGAATAAGATTATAGTAAAGGACAGTGAGTTGTGGTCACTGTCTACGAAATGCTCATCCACTGGGAGATTCAATGACTGAGGTCCATTCCCTACTACTAGATCCAGTATGGCCTCTCCTCTAGTCAGCTTGTCCACATAATGTGTCATCAGAAACCCTTTCCAGACAGACCTAACAAATGCTGCCCAATCTAAACTTACACTAAGGAGGTTAACAATTAAGCATTGTCGAATCAAATTTATACAAACATATCTGAATACTAGAAATACATTTGCTACATTCCAATCTTCTGCTTTCCTTTCAACTTTAAGCTCTATTTACTTCCATGATAAACAGCAACAGAGTAACATACAGACTTCTCACTTTATGAGGATTAACAACTAATAATAAATGAAGCTTAATGCTAAGACAACTTACAAGAAAGGTGCGATCATTCAACGACCAATACATAGATCGACCAGTTAGTAAGATATGTAGAACTGTATGGCTGCCCGATAAGCAGGAGAGAGAGATAATCCAAATCTTGATTGAGTCATCAAAGAAATGCTTTGCCAACCTTTACATTGAGCACAAGTAAGTTATCTAGATTGATACACTAAAAAAGGAAAATTTGTATTGGTGGACATAAAGCAAAGTTCCAAATTGCCTGGTGGAGGAGAGTAAAGAGAAATGCTTATGTAGATTCTGTATCTTCTTTTGCAGATTCTGTACTTAACTATTCGATTTCCTTACATTTTCTAGTACTTTCCTTTGCTTTGAGAGAAATCAAACACTTGCACTTCTTCCGAGCTACTCTCACTGCAAACTGCAGCCAGTAATTGCCCTTTAAGTAATGTACTTTTGAAAAGTCTTAACAAACTTATGAAGGACTCGGGGGACTTAACTCTCAAGTACGAGGGTACGTCACCTTTAAACGAAGCATCCAGCCCAGATGGGGTACCTGGCTGGGTACTAAAGACCAGTGCGGATCAATCGGAGTATTCCCGATATCTTTAACATCTCACTTCAGCAGTCTGAGGTAACCACCTGCTTTAAGCAGGCTTCAATTATACCGGTGCCTAAGAAGAACATGGTAATCTGCCTCAATGACTCTCATCCAGTAGCACTTACATCCACTGTGATTAAATACTTTGAGAAGCTGGTGATTAAATATATCAACTCCTGCCTGAGAAGCAACTTGGATCTGCTCCAATTTGCCTACTGTCCCAACACGTCAACAGCAGGTGCCACTTCACTAGCTCTTCACTCAACCCTGGAACATCTAGACAGCAAAGATGCAATCTGCAAACCCCAGTCGGTTCGGAATGGTAACAACATCTGCATTAGCACGGGTGAACCAGAAAGCTGTGAACTCAGCCTTCCCCTCCAGCTTTCAAATCCCTTACTCACTCTTCCTTCAGTTAGTCCTGACGAAGGGTCTCGGCCTGAAACGTCGACTGCACCTCTTCCTAGAGATGCTGCTTGGCCTGCTGCGTTCACCAGCAACTTTGATGTATGTTGCTTGAATTTCCAGCATCTGCAGAATTCCTGTTGTTTGCGTTTAAACTCAGCCTTCTGCTCTATTCACTTGAGGTGCACCGGTGAGAGGCTTAAGCACAGCTCCAATACCATACTTAAGTTTGCTGAAGACACCATTGTTGGTAGCTGAATCAAAGGTGGTAATGAATCAGCATTTAGGAGGGAGGTTGAAAATCTGGCTGAGTGGTGCCGCAGCAAAACCTCTCACTCAGTCTCAACAAGACCAAGGAACAGATTATTTACTTGAGGAGGAGGAAACCGGAGGTCCCTTAGCCAGTCCTCATTGGGGGATTGGGGGGGGGGGAGGGTCAGCAACTTTAAATTATTCATGTTATCATTTTAGAGGATCTATCCTAGGTCCCACATGCAAATACCATTACGAAGAAAGCACAGCAGCATTTCTAAGAAGTTTGTGAATATAAACTAAAAAGTTTATGACATATTGTGAATATGTCATCTAAGACTGACAAACTTCTATAGATGGTGTGTACTCTATAGAATTGATTTGCTGGTTGCATCAAGGAATGGTATATAAACACCAATTCCCTTGAACAGAAGAGCCCACAAAAAGTAGTGGATATAGCCCAGTTGATCATGGGTGAAGCCCTCCCCACCATTGAGCACATCTACATGAAGCACAGTCACAGGAAAGCAGCATCCATCATCAACGACCCACACCACCAGGTTCTGGAACAGTTATTATCCCTCAACCATCAGGCTCTTGAACTAGAAGAGATAACTTCACTCAGTCTCACTCACCTCATCACTGAACTGTTCCTAAAACCTACATACTCACTTTCAAGGACTCTTCATCGCATGCTCTTGATATTTATTGGTAATTTATTCCTACTATTTATTTTTCTTTTTGTATTTGCAGTTTGTTGTCTTTTGCACATTAGTTAGGGTGGTTTTTCATTGATTCTATTGTGTTTCTTGTATTTATTGTGAATGCCCACAAGAAAATGAATCTCACAGGGTTGTATATGGTGGCATATATGTACTTTGATAATAAACTTACTTTGAACTACATAGTCTTAACCTTGAGGCTCCACCCATCCTATGTGGATGGGATGTATCATTGCTTGATAAGTAACTGTTCTGCCCATGACCACTAGAAACGGCAGAGAATTGTGGACACAGCTCAGCACATCACAGTAACCAACCTTCCCACCATGGACTCCGTCTATATTTCTTGCTGTCTCAGGAAAGCAGCCAGCATACTCAGAAATCCATCCATCTCTTAACATTAAGAGCAAGATATTCTGCAGATACTGGAAATCCAGAGTAACACACACAAAGTGCTGGAGAACTCAGCAGAATCAGGTTTAATATCACCGGCAAATGTCATGAAATTTGTAATTTTGAGGCAGTACATTGCAATACATAATAAAGAAATCTATAAATTACAATAAGAAATATATCATTAAAAAATTTAGTAAGTAGTGCAAAAGGAGCAAAAAGAGAAAAGAAAATTGACCTGTGCATGGGTTCATTGCCCATTCAGAAATCTGTGAAGGTGGGGAAGCCATTTCTAAAAGATTGAGTGTGTTTCTTCAGGTGTCTGTACCAATGAGAAGAGAGCATGTCCTGGGTGATGAAGGTCTTTAACGATAGATGCGTCTTTTTGAGGCATCGCCTTTTGAAAATGTCCTCGATGCTGGAGAGGCTAGTGCCCATGACACAGTTAGCTAAGTTTACAACTTTCGGCGCAGTCACCCCTTCATACCAGATGGTGATGCAACCAGTTAAAATGCTCTCCACACATCACATCTATAGAAATTTGCAAGTATTTTTGGTGTCATACTTAAACTCCTAATGAAAGATAGTCGCCATCATGCCTTCTTTGTAACTGCACCAATACGCTGGGCTCAGGATAGAGCTTCGGAGATGTTGGACACTCAGGAACTTGAAACTACTCACCCTTTCCACTGCAGATCGCTCGATGAAAACAGGTGTGTGTTACCTTGACTTCCCCTTCCGGAAGTCCACAATCAATTCCTTGGTCTTACAATGTTGGGTGCAAGGTTGTTGCTACGACACCACTCAACCAGGTGATCTACCTCACTCCTATACACCTCCTCACCTGGGGGATTTCAATACGATGGTAGATTGTGAAAATCAGGTTGGTTATGGATCCCAAATGGTGGAATTTGTAGAACACTATGAGATGGCTTTTAAGAGCAGCTCATGGCAGAGCCCACTAGGGAAACAGCTATTCTAGATTGGGTGTTGTGCAACATACCAAAATTGATGAGACCTTAAGGTAAAGGAACCCTTGGGAGTCAATGTTCATAATATGATAGAATTCACCCTGCAATTTGAGAAGGAGATGCTAAAGTCAGAAGTATCACTATTACAGTGGAGTCAAGGGAATTACAGAGGCATGAGAGAGGAGCTGGCCATAATCGATTGGAAGGGAACACTAGCAGGGATGACAGTGGAACAGCAATGACGGGAGTTTCTAACAGCAATTCAGAAGGTGCAGGTTAGATTCACCCCAAAGAAGTGTTATAAAAGCAGGATGATGCAACTGTGGCTGACAAGAGAAGTCAAAGTCAACATAAAAGCCAAAGAAAGGGCATAAAATGGAGCAAAAATTAGTGGGACGTCAGAGGATTGGAAAGCTTTAATAACCAACAGAATGCAACGAGAAAGTCATAAATAAGAGAAATTTGGAATATGAAGGTAAGCAACCCAATAATATTAAAAAGGATACCAAAAGCTTATTCAGATATAGAAAGTGTAAGAGAGAAGTGAGCATAGATATTGGACTGCTAGCGAATGATGCTTAAATGGTAGTAATGGGGGAAATGGCAGGTGAACTGATTTTGCATCAATCTTCACTGTGGAAGACATTAACAGTATGCTGGAAGTTCGAGAGTGTCAGGGGACAGAAGTGAGTGAAGATGCCATTAATAGGGAGAAGGTGCTTGAGAAACTGAAAGGTCTGAAGGTAGATAAGTCACCTGGACAAGATGGTCTACACCTCAGTATTCTGAAGGAGGTGGCTGAAGAAATTGTGGAGGGATTAGTAATGATATTTCAAGAATCAATGGATTCTGGCATGGTTCCAGAGGTCTGGAAAATTGCAAATATCACTCCACTCTTCAATAAAGGAGACAGGCAGAAGAAAGGAAATTACAGGCCAGTTAGTCTAACCTCAGTGGTTGGGAAAATATTGAAGTCGATTGTTAAGAATGTAGTTTCAGGATACTTGGAGGCACATGATTAAAATAGGCCAAAGTTAGCACTATTTCCTTAAGGGAAAATCTTGCCTAACATATTTGTTGGAATTATTTGAAGAAATAACAAGTAGATTAGACAAGGGAAAATTGGTGGATGTTGTGTACTTGGATTTTCAGGCCTTTGACAAGGCACCACACAAGACTCCATAACAAGTTAAGAGCTCATGGCATAAGAGGCAAGATACTAGCATGGATAGAGCATTGGCTGATTGGCAGGAGGCAAAGAATGGAAATAAAGGGAGCCTTTTCTGTTTAACTGTCAGTGACTAGCGGTGTTCCACAGGGGATGTGTTGGGACTGCTTCTTTTTACATTATATGTCAATGATTTGAATGAAGGAATTGATGGCCTTGTGGCCAAGTTTGCAGACGATACAGAGATAGGTTGAGGGGCTGGTAGTGTTGAGGAAGCAGAGAGGCTACAGATTAGGAAAATGGGCAAAGAAATGAGAAACAGAATACAGTGTTGGGAAGTGAATGGTCATGCACTTTGGTAGAAGAAATAAAAGCGTACACTATTTTCTAAATGGAGAGAAAATTTAAAAATCTGAGGCACAAAGAGACTTGGGAGTCCTCATGCAGGATTCCTTAAATGTGAATTTGGGGGTTGAATTGGTGGTGAGGAAGGCAAATGTGATATTAATATTCATTTCGAGAGGATTAGAATATAAAAGAAAGGATGTAATGCTAAGGCTTTATAAAGTGCTGGTGACGTCTCATTTGGAGTATTGTGAGCAATTTTGGGCCTCTTATCTTAGAAAGGATTGGTTGACATTAGACAGGGTTCAAAGGACATTCAAGAAAATGATTCTTGGTTTGAAAGGTGCACTTGATGGCTCTGGGCCTGTACTCACCGGATTTCAGAAAGAATTAAGGGAGAAATACAATACGCTGACGCAATTGTATTTCTAAGCTACAATGACTGTTCTGTTGTATCCCTTACTGCACATACTAATTATTACAAATTACTATAATTTGCACATTCGGATGGAGACGTAACGTAAAGGTTTTTACTCCTCACATATGTGAAAGATGTAAGAAATAAAGTCAATTCAATTCAATTCAATTCAATACATTGAAACCTACTGAAAGGTGAAAGGCCTTTATAGGATAGATTTGGAGAGGGTGTTTGGGGGGAGTCCAACACCAGAGGACACAGCCTCAGAATAGAAGGACATCCATTTAGAACAAATGAGGAATTTCTTTAGCCAAAGAGTGGTGAATTTGTGGAATTTGCTGCCCCAGACAGCTGTGGAGGTCAACTCATTGGATATATTTAAGGTAGAGATTGACAGATTCTTGATCAGTCTGGACGTGAAGAAGGCAGTAGATTAGGGCTGAGAGGGAAATGGATCAGCCATGATAAAATGGCGGAGCAGACTTGATGGGCCAAATGGCCTAGTTCTGCTCCTATCTTGTCTTCACCATCTGAAATTCTGGCAACAATAGTTCTGTCACTGGCAAATTCATAGATTGTGCTTGAGGGTGCAGAAAGAGTATAGCATTGGACTAAGCATGGATCCTTGCAATGAACCAGTGTCAAACAAGAGAAAATCTGCAGATACTGAAAAGAACACAGTTGACGCTCTGGGCTAAGACTCTTCAGCAGGACTGTACTCTTTTCCATGGATGTTGCCGAGCTTGCTGAGTTCCCCCAGCATTTTGTGTGTGATGCATCAGTGTTGACTGTCAGCAAGGAGATATTTCCGATTTGCACTGACTGTGATGTCCCGATGAGGAAGTCAAGGATCCAGTTCAAGAGGGAAGAAGAGGCCCAGGTTTTGGAATTTGTTGATTAGTACTGAGGGTGCAATAGTGTTGAATGCTGAGCTGCAATTAACAAACAGCAGCCGGATGTAGGTATTACTATTGTCCAGGTGATCCATAGGTTGAGTGGACAGCACTGTAGACTTATTGTAGTTATAGGCAAATTGCAGTGAGTCCAGGTCCTTGCTGGGGCAGAAATTGATTCTGGCCATGACCAACCTCTCAAAGCACTTCATCACAGTAGTGCAACTGGGTGTAAGTCACTGCTCTTCTTGGGCACTGGTATGACTGTCACCCTTTTGAAACAGGTTGGGAACCTCCAATTGGAGCAGTGAGAGATTGAAGATGTCCTTGTACACTCCTGCCAGTTGACTGGCACAGGTTTTCAGTGCGCCCCAACCCCCGGACCGCAAAGCATGTGCTACCAGGCCGCAAGCAAACAATATGATTTGGTGATATGAAATGATATGAGTCAGCTGCACCTTTCCTCATTCCCTGTCACGCCCACTGTTGAACTTTAACACACGCGAGGTCATCAGTGATCCAAGACGCAAATGACCCAAGATGTGCAAAGGAATGGGTCCGTGACCCATTTGTGAATGTTCCCAGTGATTCATCCATGTCAGCGCGGGAAAACGATCAACTCCTCAAGCTTGCACATGACAGCAGGCTGAAAAGTATGTTTGACATAACATCTCTGCCGGCATTCTGGATCAAAGTCAAGGCTGAATATCCTGAGAAAGCCACAAAAGCACTGAAAACGTTGCTTCCATTTCCAACATCATATCGCTGCGAAGTGAAGATTTCTGCAATGAATGCAACGAAAACTAAACTGTGGAATAGACTGGATATAAGGAACCCCCTTCGAGGATCACTGTCTCCCATCACCCCTCGTTGCAGGATTTTCTTAAAGATATGCTGGGTGCGTTCCGGGTGTTAAGTGCTGGGCAACACCTAATCAATTAGCTTGTTTACTTCGGCTTTTTGCTTAAAGATGTGCTGGGTGTGTTCCGGCTACCACTGTACCACTGCATTCTTCGCAGCCCAGAGGTTGGGGACCACTGAATTATAAGTCAATAGCATCATAACATTTTAAGCAATGTTTGGATGTTAAACACAGAGCGCATATTTTCCTTGTATAAACATATAAAATCATTGCAACACACCAATATCGCTGAATCAGTGGGGGCCCTGGGCTTGTTTTCCTGCCAACTGTGTCGCCTCTGATCTGGGCTGACATTTACGTGCTGGGCAGCACCTAATCAATTAGCTTGTTTATTTCGGCTTTTTTCTTAAAAGTGTGCTGGGTGCGTTCCGGCCATCGCTGCACTGCTGCATTCTTCGCAGCCATGTATCGGTCCGTGGTCCGGAGGTGTGGGACCACTGTTATAATTGAGTTATCACTATATTCATGCGAGGAAAATATGCGGTGTGTTTAATGTTACATTCGTTAGATAAACCCCTTTAGAAACAAAATTGAGTGTATGAGTCACTTATAAGTGACGTATAGTTGACATCACCTATATTCCGGTCGCGACCCCCCCCCCCCCCCCCGCCAGTCGGCCGGTCCACAAGAATATTGTCAATATTCAACCGGTCCGCAGTGCAAAAAAAGGTTGGGGACCCCTGCCCTAAGTAAACTATCTGGGCCTGGCACCCTGCAAGGGTTCACCCTCTCTGAAGATGTTCTGACATCGGGTTCTGTTTGGAGATCATTTGAGTGACCTTCCAGGAAGTGAGCACATACTCATACAGTCTTGAGGTGAAAGAATTTCGAGACGGGAGCATAAGGCGATGTTCAAAAACATTTCACTGATTAAAGGGTCTGTTAATCATCAATTAAAGCATCGAGGGAGATTGAGACATCGACATAAATGTAGAAGGCAAGTGAGAGCTCAGTGCTGACTGCCTTCCTTCTGATCACTGCCTATTGCTGGGGGGGGGAGGGGGGGAAGTGGGGGGGCATCCTGACGTAGGCGTTTGTGTTGTCTAGGTGGTCTAAAGCCATGTGAAGAGCCATGGAGACTGCATCTGCCGTTGACCTATTGTGATGGTAGAGCAAATTGTAATGGGCCCAGGTCCTTGCTGAGGCAGGAGTTCAGTCTAGTCATAACCAACCTCTCAAAGCATTTCAATCACTGTCGATGTGAGTGCTACTGGGCGATATACCAGGTACCCACACTTTTCTTCTTTGGCACTGGTATAATTGTTGCCTTTTTAAAGTAAGTGGGAACTTCTGCCCGTAGCAGTGAGAGGTTGAAAATGTCCTTGAATACTCCTACTAGTTGGCTGCCACAGGGTTAGTTTTTTTGTGTGGGGAGGGGTTGTTTGGAGGAAGAGGTTTTGGGGGGGGCGGTTGATGATCAGAATGGTTCTTTTTTGAGTGGGAGGGGTGGGTTTGATGTTCCCCTCTAAACGACCTTCATGTTCTTTCTTTGTTTCATGGCTATCTGGAGAAGACAAATTTCAGAGTTGTATATGGGTACATGCTTTGATAATAAATGAACCTTTGAAACTTTGAATCTCTTGGTTCATCCACAACTGTTATTTGGGCACGTCCAGTATGTTCTCAAAGGCGCATGCTCATCCATACAGATCTTGATGAAGTCAGTGACAACTGCAGGCGTATCCATTCAGATTCGAAGGCCAATCTCTGAATATTCACCTGAATGTCCACCAACTCAAAGCAGTCCTGTAAACGCTCCTCCACCTCCCTTGTCCATACCTTCTTGGTCCTCACCACTGGTGCTGTGGTCTTTAGTCTCTACCTGTACTCCAGAAGTAGAAGTACAGCCAGGTGATCGGACTTCCCAAAGTGTGAGCACAGGATGGCATGATAAGCATCTTTGAAGGTGGTATAACAGTGTCAAGTGTGTTGGCTCCTCTGGTTGCACAGGTGATACGTTGGTCAGAGACTGGCATGGTTGAATTCCCCAATGATAGGGAAGGCATCAGTGTGAGTTGTTTCCTGACTGATGTTCACGGTGCTCAGCTCCTCCAGTGCCTACCTGACATTTGCCAGAGATGGAATGTACACTGCTACCAGGATGACAGCGGAAAATCTCCTCAGCAGATAAAATGGATAATATTTAACTGATAGCTGTTCCAGGTCAGGTGAGCAGGATTGAGACATAACCGCTACGTCTGTGCACCACGATGAGTTAATAATAGCATTTTCCAGCTCCTCTGCCTTTAAAAGATTCAGATATCCTGCTTTTTCAGTGAATGGTTATACCCTCAGGCTGCAGCATTGCCTTCAAAATGGCAGAAGAGTCAGGTGAAATAGCAGGTCAGGTAGCAGCTGTGCAGAGAAATTAAGAGACAACATCTCAGACCGAGACCCCTCAGCAGGTCTGGAAAGGAAGTAAGAAGCAGCCAAAATAAGGTGGTGGGGGAACATTACAGCACAGGCCCTTCAGCCCATTGTTGTGCCAACCTTTTAATCTACTCCAAGGCCAATCTAACCCTTCCCTCCTAATTTCCCTTCTATTATTCATGTGCCAATATAAGATAGGCACATGAATGCCCCTAATGTATCTGCCTCTAATATCACCCCAGGCAGGGCTTCCCATGTACCCACCACTCTGTAAATAAAACTCAACTCTGACAACCTGCCTATGCTTTCCTACAATCACCTTAAAATTATGCTACTGCCACCCTGGGAAAAAGTTTCTAGCTATCTACTTGATTTATGCCTCTTATCATCTTGTGCACCCCTATTAAGTCACCTCTCATCCTCCTTTGCTCCAATGAGAAAAGCCCTAGCCCAGTCAATCTATCCTCCTAAGACATGCCCTTTAGTCCAGGCAGCACCCTGGTAAACCTTCTCTGATCCTCTCTAAAGCATCCACATCCTTCCTCTGAGGTGCCCAGAACAGAACATAATACTTTAACCAGGGTTTTATAGAGTGGCAACATTATCTCAGGGCTCTTGTACTCAATCCCTCAACTATTGAAGGCCAACATACCACATACCTTAACAACCCTCTTACTGGTGTAGCAAACTTGAGCCATCCCTGGGCATGGACTCCAATATCCAGCTGATTTTCCACACTGCTCAAGGTTTTCTTTTAATTATAGCTGTCAGAGCTACGCATTTGCTTTCAGAGGGACAGAGGACACAATGTTAGGAATGCTATTCCCATATTCATCATATCACCTCCGTAGTCTTTAGTACTTTCACCTTCAAATGTTGCTTCACCTATACCTTATACCTCTCTCATCCCCTGTAAAATGCTCCAGCACCATTCAGACACTCAACTTTCATGATTAAACAGATGGAGAATGTGTATATCCCATTAAATACTCTGCAACAGTAATTTTTAAAAATTATCTTTTCTATAAATTATTCCTTCTACGTATCTCTGGCTCAGATGAGTTTCTATTGGCCCTTTCTTCATGCAAGCCTGGCCAGTTACTGTTAACAGGTAATTCAATCTGAGTACATGCAATAAAAAGTCAACCCTGTTTTTCTTACATTAATTCTGAAGTACAGCCAGGTAATCAGACTTTCCAAATGTAGATGTGGGATAGCACGGTTTGCATTCTTGGTGGTGGTGTAATGGTGGTCCAGTGGTTTGGGTCCTCTGGTATTATGTGATTTGGTGGTAATAATTATTTAGAGACATTTTCAAACTGGCCTAGTTGATATCCATCAAAATGATAGGGAAGGTATTATCTGTGCTGTTTCATGCCTGTTGATTACATTGCTCGGTCTGTCTAGAGCCTGCTTTACACTGGCCTGAGGTGGGATGTACACCACTACCAAGATAATCGTTGAAATCTTACGGCAGATAAAATAGACAGCACTTGATCGCAAGGTGTTCCAGATCTGGTGAACAGGACTGGGACACAACCTCCACGTTTAATCTCCACAAAGAGCCGATCATAAAGCATACCGCACCTCCTCTCCCTTTGAAAGAGTCAGCACACCTATCTTGGTATTGTAAACCCTTCAAGCAATATCACTGCGTCAGGAACGGAGGGGTTAACCAAGATTCCGTAAAACAAAAAAGCACAATAGCTTTTAATGTCTCTGTGGTTCAGCACCGAGCTGTCAAAGCTATTTTATTTACCAGACACTGTACATTTGCCAGCAAGCTGTACAGTATTGGGAGATGAAAGCCATGTTTCCTTTGAAGAATTTTTAAACCAGAGTGGCTTCCTCTCTTCTGATGTCTGAAAGGGGATGGTTCACCAGCTTCTCTCCGCCAGCGCTGTCTGCACCTATGTTATTCAGTCTCCCTTATTGTCCATCCAAGGAGAAATACTGCCACTAGAACTCCAACCATTTCCACAACTAAAAACAGATTATAACACTGACCATATCTCTCTGCACTGATACCACTTGAACTGCTTAGAATTTCAGTTTTTAAAAATTTCTTCAATGGATTACTGGCTGCCTTGATTACAATCATAATATAACAAAGTAATCACTGTTACTTCTAACAATCAACAAGATAAAGAAAATCTGATTAACAGACTATAACAAAAAAGTCAACTTTATGCAAAAGACCATAACATATAGGAGCAGAAGTAGGTTATTCAGCCCATCGAGTCTGCTCCACCATTCAATCATGGGCTGATCCAATTCTTCCAGTCAACCTCACTCGCCTGCCTTCTCCCCATACCCTTTGATATCCTGGCTAATCAAGAACCTATCTATCTCTGCCTTAAATACACCCAATGACTTGGCCTCCACAGCCGCTCGTGGCCACAAATTCCACAGATTTACCATCCTCTGACTAAAGTAATTTCTCCGCATCTCTGTTCTAGATGGATGTCCTTCAATCCTGAAGTCATGCCCTCTTGTCCTAGACTCCCCTACCATGCAAAATAACTTTGCCATATCTAATCTGTTTAGGCCTTTTGACATGTGGAATATTTCTATGAGATCACCCCTCATTCGCCTGAACTCCAGGGAATACAACTCAAGAGCTGCCAGACGTTCCTCTTACAGTAACCCTTTCATTCCTAGAATCATTCTCGTGAATCTTCTCTGAATCTTCTCCAATGTCAGTACATCCTTTCTAAAATAAGGAGCCCAAAACTGCACACAATACTCCACGTGTGGTCTCACAAATGCCTTATAGTGTCTCAACATCACATCCCTGCTCTCATATTCTATACCTCTAGAAATGAATGCCAACATTGCCTTCTTCACCACCGACTCAACCTGGAGGTTAACTTCTAGGGTATCCTGCACAAGGACTCCCAAGTCCCTTTGCATCTCTGCATTTTGGATTCTCTTCCCATCTAGATAATAGTCTACCCGTTTATTTCTTCCACCAAAGTGCACGACCATACACTTTGCAACATTGTATTTCATTTGCCACTTCTTTGCCCATTCCTCTAAACTATCTAAGTCTCTCTGCAGGCTCTCTGTTTCCTCAATACTACTCGCTCCTCCACCTATTTTTTGTATCATCGGCAAATTCAGCCACAAATCCATTAATACCGTAGTCCAAATCATTGGCATACATCGTAAAAAGCAACGGTCCCAACACCGACCCCTGTGGAACTCCACTGGTAACCGGCAGCCAGCCAGAATAGGATCCCTTTATTCCCACCCTGTTTTCTGCCGACCAGCCAATGCTCCACCCATGCTAGTAACTTCCCTGTAATTCTATGGGCTCTTATCTTGCTAAGCAGCCTCATGTGCGGCACCTTGTCAAAGGCCTTCTGAAAATCCAAGTACACCACATCTACTACATCTCCTTTGTCTATCCTGCTTGTAATTTCCTTAAAGAATGGCAGTAGGTTTGTCAGATAGGATTTTCCTTACAGGAAACCATGCTGGTTTTGGCCTATCTTATCATATGCCTCCAGGTACTGCGTAATCTCATCCCTAACAATCGATTCCAACAACTTCCCAACCACTGATGTCAGGCTAACAAGTCTATAGTTTCCTTTCTGCTGCCTCCCACCCTTCTTAATTAGCAGAGTAACATTTGTAATTTTCCAGTCATCCTGTACAAAGCCAGAATCTATCGATTCTTGAAAAATTATTGTTAATGACTCCGCAATCTCTCCAGCTACTTCCTTCAGAACCCGAGGGTGCATTCCATCAGGTCCAGGAGATTTATCCACCCTCAGACCATTAAGCTTCCTGAGCACCTTCTCAGTCGTAATTTTCACTGCACATACTTCACCTCCCTGACACTCTTGAACGTCAAGTATCCTGCAGGTGTCTTCCACTGTTAACTCTGATGCAAAATACGCATTCAGATCCTCTGCCATCTCTGCATCTCTCATTACGATATCTCCAGTGTCATCTTCTATTGGTCCTATATCTCCCTTGATTCTCTTTTACCCTTTATATACTTAAAAAAGCTTTTAGTAATCTTCTTTGATATTAGTCCCCAGCTTCCTTTCATAATTCATCTTTTCCTTCCTAATGACCTTCTTAGTTTTCTTCTGCAAGTTTATAAAAGCTTCCCAATCCTCTATCTTCCCACTAGCTCTGGCTTCCTTGTATGCCCTCATCTACTTCCTCTTTTGCTTTTACTTCGGCTCTGACTTCACTTGTCAGCCAAGGTAGTGTCCTTCCATTCAAAAATGTCTTCTTATTTGGAATATATCTGTCTTGCACTTCCCTCATTTTTTGCAGAAACTCCAGCTATTGCTGTTCCACTATCTTTCCCGTTAGTGTCCCTTTCCAGTCAACTTTGGCCAGTTCCCCTCTCATGACATTATAATTTCCTTTATTCCACTGAAGTACCGACACATTGGATTTTAGTTTCTCCTTCCCAAATTTCAAAGTGAACTCGATCATATTGTAAACAACAGGAATTCTGCAGATGCTGGAAATTCAAGCAACACACATCAAAGTTGCTGGTGAACACAGCAGGCCAGGCAGCATCTCTAGGAAGAGGTGCAGTCGAGTCGACATTTCAGGCCGGGACCCTTTGTCAGGACTAACTGAAGGAAGAGTGAGTAAGAGATTTGAAAGTTGGAGGGGGAGGGGAAGATCCAAAATGATAGGAGAAGACAGGAGGGGGAGGGACGGAGCCAAGAGCTGGACAGGTGATCCCTCCCCCTCCTGTCTTCTCCTATCATTTTGGATCTCCCCCTCCCCCTTTCAAATCTCTTACTAGCTCTTCCTTCAGTTAGTCCTGATGAAGGGTCTCGGTCTGAAACATTGACTGTACCTCTTCCTAGAGATGCTGCCTGGCCTGCTGCGTTCACCAGCAACTTTGATATGTGTTCCTTAATCTTAAACTCTCTTTTATAACCTCCGGATCATTGCACAACACCCAATCCAGCATAGCCGATCCCCTAGTGGGCTCAACACGACAAGCGTTCTAAAAAGCCATTCCTTAGACATTCTACAAATTCTCTCTCTCTGGTTTTCCCAATCCACTTTCATGTTAAAATCCCAAAGGATTATCATGACCTTGCCCTGAAAAGTTGATGTACACAAAAAATAAAAGCAGATGCTGGAAATCTGAAGTTAATGTAAAATGCTGGAAAAATCAGATCTTTCTGTGGAAAGACAAACTGTCAATGTTTTGGGTCTGCAACTCTTCATCAGAACTGAGAAACATACACAAGTTAGTTTTCAGAAGGAGGTAAGATGAGAATGTGTAGAACAAAGGGAATTATTATGAAAGACCAAGTCGAAATGTTATAATGGCAGTAGTTAACCAGCACATTAAGCTTCTTCGTCTGCGTAACATGATTTATGACAAGGTTGCAAGTCATATTCATGTAGAATAAGAAAAAAATGAGCCAAAATGATGTAAATACAAAAACAAATGGAAGTTGCTTGAAAACTATGAAACAGATCAAGCAGCATCAGCAGAAAGAGGAACATTTCAGTTAAGGAACACTTCATGAGACCCAAGAAGGAAAAGGACATGTTACATGGAAGCAAAGGTGGAGGAGACATTGGGTGGAACAAAGACAATTTCTCAGCTAGAGTGAAGAAATGAGGCAGGTGGGAACAGATAAAGGTACTTTAGCTGTGTAATCAGTGGACTCAGGACTACTTTCAGTGCAGCCCTACTCGCTTTGCAAAGATAAAAGCTTCTCTTAAAGTCTGTCAATGCTCAGGTGGAAGACCAGATGTTGTTCCTTAAATTTGCATGACATCAGAGTGGGATGGTGAATCAAAGTGGCACTTGCAAGCTATACTGGAAGCTTACCATTATTCCTGAAGGAGCTCCTCAAAGCAATCTGAGCTTGATTTTTTCAATGCAAAAGAGGTGACATTGTGAATATTGAATGCAGTATACCAGGCAGGAAGATGTGCTAGTGAATCACTGCCTCACCTGGTAATAATGTTTGGGTCCCTGGATGGTAGGAAGAGGTAAAACAACAGTCATTTCTCCTCCTGGGGCTGTAGGGGAAAGCACCATGACTTGAAGTGACAAGCAAAGATGGAGAATAGATCATGTAGGCAATAAGGGAGAAATCTCTATAAAATGCTGTAAAGGGAAAATAGATGTTTGGTGGCAGAATCATGGAGATGGGAAAATTTCGTTAAATACAGACACTGGGAAGGACCAAGGGAACTCTGTTCTTGCTGTATTGGAAGGGAAGGGACCAGAACAGAGATGTGGGAAATAAACAGGAGAGCTCATAAGACATCCATAAACACTATTTACTTAAATTGTAATTGCTTTGTGCATAGAATCAATTGAAAAAAAGTTTAAATAATATGCATGCGAGCTAATCTCCATTTTTGAAACTGGCCAATATAGGGGATGCTAAAACTGAACCCCTAAGCAAGTTGTGATTTCAAAACTGATAAATGTCTTGTGGAATATTGCACCTACTGGAGCAATAAGCGCATCGACAAACTTAAGAAAAGCTTTTATTTGGAAAACGAACCGGACTGCATTAAATGCAATTCTAAATATTTGTCACGTAAAAGATCGACCAAAAGCCGGGAGCCTGCATCCACAGCTTATTACAGTATATTATCCGAATGGGACAGCGAGCCAAGGCCAGTCCCGCCCACAGTGGAACCCACATTCCAGAGAGTATCACCACCGCCTCACCCAGGAATTGTGGCGTTGCAGGCTTATCAGGAAGTCGGCACACCATTCAATTAACGTGAATTATTCTCTCTCCCCCACCCCCCAAACGTTTCAAGTATGCTCCAAGAAACTTTCGGCTAAAGTTGCGTGAAACATCACAAATACTCAAATTCGAAGTCGAAGAGTTTTTGTTTCGCATGCTCCGCAATGGAAAAAGACTTCCAGTTACACCCTTGCCTGGAATTCTTCTCTCACACCGAAACATGCGTTACAAAGAGTCGCTGAAACTCTTAAAACCCAGTCCCTTCGGCTGCTATCTCGCACTCTCCATAACTAACAATCAAATTATTATCAACTCCCCCAACAAGTAACAATAAACTCGAACCGGCACGTCCAAATATTTACAATTCAACTCCCCCCGACCAAGTGGCAACACCCCAGTTATTGGCCCTGGCAAAATTACATTACACGACACTCAGGGACCAATTGAAATGAAATGAATAAAGGGCCAGGGTGTGAAGAAAGAAAAAGAGTCGCTCACCATCTGCCGGGCGATTTCAGCCGAAGCCATTGCAGAACAAAACTAAAGTGGAAGCCGAGCGCGAGCCGTGACGATCGGAGATTGGAACGCGCGAGCTCCCCGCTCCCACAGCAATCAAGGCACAATGCGAGAATCCGTCTCACACTGGGGGGAGAACGGGGGAAGAAAACCACGCATTACTGGAATGAACAAAAGCATTCAAAGCGGAAGCAAGATCATTTGTATTGATTATAAAATACAAAGCAAACTCTGTGTGATAACTACTGTTTACTCTAAACTTCCCGTCAATTCGCTTATTTTCTGGTTATCACTCCTCCCCCCATTTCGGTGGTTGATCCTTGATTGACAGGCAGCCGGCAGGGGACCGGAAGTGATTGGTTGCTAGGAGGGGAGGAGAGGAGGTGTCTGACAAGCTGGTACTGGGTAATACATCGACGTCTGTGTGTCCACTCATCCTGGAAAGAAAAAAAGGCGGTATAATGATGTCCTTTACTTTCACCGCCCAAGTCTCTTCAAGAAACGGCTACTAAAATCTTTTAAAAAGCGTCTGTAATGGCAACGGAATTTAGTTTGAAAGCTGTGTGGCAATTTCTTTCCGAGAAAGGAGGGAAGGTAGAGAGTACGCAGCTCTTGGAATATTTCGGAGCTTTTTTGAACGACCCTAACTCGAGGGAAAATGCTCGGGGACTGTTCAAAGAGTTTGTGAACAAAGTGGGGCTGGTGGTCCAAGAAGGAGGTGTGAAGTACATATGTCTGAAAAAGAAGTACCGTGGTAAATTGGACTGGTCGGAAGCGTCTGCCGGTGGTAGGGGTCACGGAAAGAAAGAGGATGGCAGTGCAATGGAAAATGGTGACAAGCAATGTGCAGAAATCAGCTTCGGATCATCCGCACAATCCCCCAAACAGGGCTCGGGTGATGAGAGTTTGATGGAAGCTTCCGAGTCGGTCTTAACCCCAGAGGTTGAATGCAGCAGTTTGGATAACTCGTGCGCTAAAGAATGCAGCGAAAGTAATCAGAGTGTAGCTGTGGAGCAGTGTAGCATTCAACAAGATGGGCGAATAACATGGCACGCCCATACAAATGACACTTCCAAACCTGGGATTTATTCGAATAGCAATTCAACCATGTCAAATATCGACATAAAAGGGGGGAGTCATATTCAAGCGGAACATAAACCGGTAACAAAATTGGTGACCGAATCCTTTCGAGCAAGTGCTGATTTGGACGCAAGCTTAGATTTCAGTCAAGCTGTTCCAAATGTTAAAGATGGTGCAGGTCTTCTCGTCGATACCTATAATTTACTGAACATCTCAAAACCTGACAGTGATGGAAAGAGTACAGAAATCTGGACATTATCTGAATGCCCCGCAAAACAGTTACCGACATCTAAGGAAACGGGAAAGGTGGATTCTAGCGCACACTACATAAAACCGAAGAATGACGGTATAAGATTGTCCGCATTTCACAGCAACTCTTCACCCACTCAAGTCAAGACGAGCCCTGATGTTAATACCAGAAGGTCTTCGCGAAAGCGCTTACAGCGCAGTCTGGCGGTAAATCGGTCGAGCAGCGTGTGTGATGAAGGAAACATATGTGAGAACTCGAACGATGTGTCTGGTACTAATAGTGAAAGCTTAAGTACACCCAGATCTAGCAGGAAAAATTTTAGAGAATTGATGATTAGCGGTTCACCCCAACTAAGACATAGTGTTGTTTACAGCAACTCTGCTGTTTTCCCAAATATTAAACGAGATTTCGGATTCGGTAGAAACGATACGGACTCCTCCTCTTTGACGTCCTCAAAACTGGACGAGGAGGACGGTGGGTCAGTAGCACTTGATCCCTTGGAACATGAGTGGATGTTGCATGCTTCAGAAGGGACGTGGGATAGTATCGAGACATTACTGGCAGCTGATCCTAGCCTAATCACGTGGAAAGATTTTGTCACTGGATTCACGTGCATTCATTGGGCAGCAAAACACGGTAAACCTGAATTGTTGGCAATGCTTGTCAATTACGCAAGAAAACATAACATTCCGCTGAATATTAATATTCGATCTAGTTGTGGTTACACTCCTCTGCATTTGGCTGCCATTCATGGGCATACGGAAGTGGTGAAACTGCTGTCTGGTGCATATGATGCTGATGTAGATATTAGGGACTACAGTGGGAAAAAGGCGTGGCAGTACCTGGGTCAAAACATTCCTGAAGAATTGAGGAATCTCATCGGTGCATCTAGGAGCACTGACCCAGAAAACTCATTACAGAATTCAAATGGGCGTTGGAGAATATCGAAAGTTCTTCCTGGCAATTTGACATACAAATTGACCAGTGCTCCTGACGAAGAGGTTTGTTATGATGGTGGGCCTTCAAAAGTAGTCAACCGGAAAACTTCAGCTAATAAGATGAAGTTTAATAGAATAAGGTTTAAAACACAGGTTATTCAATCTTCGCCCTCACTTGGAGGACAAGGTGATCAAAGAGATCCTAAAAGTGCTTTGAAACTTAGACCTAAGTCAACTATTTTTGGATAAAGACATTAGAAGCAAAAAAAAAATTCTGGGAAGAATCAGATCACAATTAGATACAATTTCCTTTTAAGTATGTTACACTTCAATTAATATAATAATTAAGTCAATTCAAATTTTTGCCTTGGATAAAAAGAATTGGTGCGCATTTCTTTGATGCCTTCCAATGAATTATTGTTATCATTTATAAATATGAGTTGCATGCTGCAAATAACAGGAGTAATTGCACTTGTTTTGTAAAATTAAGATTTGTGTGTGTCAGAAATTGTTGTTTTCAATCATTATACAGTATTTAGAAACGTACTTGCCATGACAAAAAAACCAAGACCATTATGATGGAATGGAATTAAATTTGTATATGTAGTATTTTTATAGATCAATGAGACCAATACAGATGTCATAGTAACAGAGTGGAGTTTATATTGTATGGTAAATATTGTGATGGATTGCATCATTGGTTTAAGGCCCTCAGTGATAGGTTGTTCAGTTGAAAGTATTTGTGAAGCACGTTGAAACAATTTGAGTGGTTTAAAGAAAATGTAGAAATTCATTTTAGAAATGCCATAATTTAGTATATAAGGTACTTGTTGCTGCAAGATTTCTAACCTTAAAGGACACCTGCTACAAATGTAACTTGTAACTGGATTTGCTGCTTTAAATGTACTAATGGTGATAAGTTGTTTATGATAAAGTAATGTAGGGAGTGGTTCTTTTAAGGTAAGGTGACACTAAATTTTAATCTATAGGATTTGTAAATTTAAAGCCTCTAATTGACGTTGGGTTTTATAGGTTTTTTTCAGCCATTTAGGATAAGATAAAAATATATGGAGAAACTCTCTCTAGGATTAAAACAATATTAAAGGTAGGCATTCTGCTCTTTTAAATTATAGTTTAAAATGTCGTGTTGCAACCAATTTGAGACACTAAATTAGAAATTTGTACTTGGTAAAATTAAAGATTGTGATCAAACTGGTCTTTATAATCTCATGCTGCTAGAATCCTGAGAAATCCTTTTTTTTTTGTAGCTCACATGGAATGTTGCCAATATTTTGTTGAACTTGTAGCTACCCTTTAATGCTGCTGGGAGAAAAAAGTTGAAGGTCTTTGTTATTGATCTGAATATGGCTCAGCTGGCCCTGTTCATGCTGCCTTGAAAATAACCAGCCATGAATTTTCAAAACAAATGCTGTTGAGATTAAATGGTGCATTAATTTCAGGCTTACTTGAATCAGAAGAAGTGTGGACAGGTATTGCTCAAAGAAATAATGGAATGTTTTCAAATTTATCTCAATTCATCTTGTAAACCACTTATTGAAAGCTGTGTATCCCTAATTGTTAATGTTTAATTTAATTCCTTTGAACTTATTGCAAGTTTTTAATATTGACTTTTTTTATCAACCTGGTCTGCATTGAGAAATCAATAACCTCTTATGCAATAGGAACTTTGGCTGAATGTAGTGAAGTGGAAATATTTATAAATTATAGATAAGGTTAGAAAATGTCAGAACAGAAGCTTTGCTTACAAGTTATTATTTAGATCCCTGACAGATCCTTTAGCCTTAAGAACAGTGTCAAACTAATTATAAATGTTTGGCATACTGTACAGCCATTGAACTAAATGATATAGTTGAACTTATTCCCACATAACACTTACGGTGAGTTGTATGTAACACTGAAAGAAAGCTCTCTGATTAAGAAAATATTACTAAATTTTATTTTTTGAATGTCTGAAACTTAAAAATATTTTCAATGCTTTAGAAGCCCTTGTAATAGTCATATTTGTTCATAAAATTGAGTAACAATGTTGACATATGTTTTAAATTGTGGTTGAAATACTTGGTTATATTCAACTTATTTTATCCTTATTGCCTACATATAAATTTCCGACAGAATAGGCTGATGAGCTTGAGATGATCTCAAGTGAATACTGTTGAGCCTGGGTTCACACTGTAAAATTAAACACTGTTTTCTGTAATTTTATTCTGTGACCCATAACATGGTTGATCTGAAAAAATTACAATTCAGTACTATTATATTATAACATGACAGGTAATGTTAAAGACATTGCCTGGGAAGCACAGATTGAACTATAATCTACATTTGTAGTTACTATAATTGATCAGACATTTTAATCTTGACTAATGTGGGGAAAGAAACATATTTCCCGATGAAACTAATAATAAATACAACATTCACTTAAGAAAAATACATGCTTTGCAGGCCAAGTTGAAGCCAAATTGTTGTCTGGTATTTTCTGGGTATAGACCAGGACTGGCAGCAGGACCCATCAGTTTTTGAGTGAAACAGAAGGAAGGAAGGCTGACAATGGAATCAGGGTATGACTAGCCATAGTGAGGCTAGTATCTGTGATAAGCAAGCTGCTGTGGGATTACTTTTTTTACTTTTTGTTATCATCCTCATAACTATCATATTACTGATGTGTGGTTAGTATGGATCAAACAAATTAGGAAGACCAGCAGAATAGTAAACTACTACATTCCATATGGATACATATGCAAAACTTATAATTTAGATTTATAAAAGATGAATCTTTGTTTTAAAAAAGGAAAGACTTGACATTTGAATAATTTATATAACAGAATAAGTGATAATCTAATACTTGGAAAGCAGTGATGTAGCTGGACTGTATTATAACAGTACCACAACATTTCTTTTATACTTCAGTGGGTGCCATATGAGTTTTGTGTTTGGAAAAGAATGGAGAACTTGAATGCATTTTGTTTGCTTTTGTATTCAAAACAAAATAATAGTTTCTATTTGTAAACATAACTGCACACGTGAATCATCTCGAGGTAAAATATGCTTTGTTTACTAATGTGTTGATATTTTATTATTAAATAATGAAATAATAAAGTTCTGTGTAAATCATGATTGACAAAATGTTGAATTTGAGGATTATGTCATACATGCAGTTGCCTCTGATAGGCAAATATAAATCCACTCTGGGCTGGAAGTGTCTTTTATATTACTTTTCAGACGCAGGAGGCCATTCAAATCATTCAGTATTAGCAGAGCAATTATTGTCCTTTTTTTTGTTTCCAGAAATTTATTCTCTCTCTCACATGCCTATTATTTCCCTTTTGCTTTTTTTTCTCTCATCAACAGCAGGGTTAATTTACAGTAGCCTGTTACCACATCTGAGATGTGGTAAGTCACTAGAGCATAAAGAAGAAACTCATAGTCACAGGGAGAAAGTGCAAACTTCACAAAGGATGCACTTGAAGCCTGGACCAAATCTGAGTCCCTGGATCTATGAGACAGTATCACTATCTGCTCTACTGCTCTTTGTTATAAGATCATAAAGATCAAACTAGGCCATTCAGCCAATCAAGTCTGCTCCACCATTCAATCATGGCTGATTTATTTTTCTCTCTGAACCACATTCTTCTGTCTTTTCTCCTTTGATATCCTTATCAAACAAGAACCTCTCAACTACTGCTTTAAATATACCCAATGACCAGCCATCTATAGCAATGACTTCTGCGGATTCACCACCCTCTAGCTAAACAAATTCCTCCTCATCTCCGTCCTAAAGGAATGTCCTTTTATTCTGAGACTAATAGAAACATCCTCTCAATGTCTACTCCAGTCCTTTCAATATTTGGTAGGTTTCAATGAGATCTGCTCATTTCCTTTTAAACTTCACCAAGTGCTGGCCCAGAGCCATCATACATTTAACCTTTTTGTCACTGGGATCATTCTCATAAACTCACTCGATTCTCTCCAATGCCAGCACATTCTTCCTTAGACACCAGCTCAAAACTTCTCACAATACTCTGTGTGGTCTGACTACCACCTTAAAATGTCTCAGTATTACATCCTTGCTTTTATATTATAGTCCTCTTGAAGCAAATGCAAACATTTTATTTGCTTTCCTTACTACTGTCTCAACCCATAAGTTAACCTTTCTGGAATCCTACACTAAGGCAGCCAAGTCCACTTGCACCTTTGATATCTGAATTCTCTCCCCATTTAGAAAATAGTCTATGCCTTTGTTTCTTCTACTAAAGTACATGGCCCTACACTGCATTCCATCTCCCTTATTTGCCCATTTCCGCAACCTATTCAAGTCATTCTGCAGACTCCCTGCTTCCTCAAAGCTATCTGCCATTCCAACTATCTTTGTGTCATCTGCAAATTTAGTCACAAAGCCCGCAATCCAGATCATTAACAGAAAATGTAAAAAAAAGCAGAGCCAACCCTGACCCCTGCAGAACATCACTGGTCACTGCAGCTAATCAGAAAAGGCTCCCTTATCCCCACTCTTTGCCTCCTGCTAGTCAGCCCGTCATCAATCATTGCTCGCACCTTTCTTGTAATAGCATGGGCTCCTATCCTTTCTAGCAGCCTCAGGGGTGGCACATAGTTAAAGACCTTCTGAAAATCCAATTAAATACCATCCACCAATTCTCCTTTGTCTATCTTGCTTGTTACTTCACAGAATTTCAACATATTTGTCAAGGAAGATGTCCTCCTAAGGAAATCTTGCTGATTTTATCATGTGAATCAGCTTGTTTATCATGTGCTTCCAGGTACCCCAAAACCTCATCCTTTATTATTATAAGAGTATCTCATTTATTGCAGCACAGTAACTTGAACCGTCTTTTTTCCTGGGGCAGGACCAAAGAATAAAGCTTGATAGTTCAGCATTCCCTTTCAATGAAGGGATATGTTCAAATGATAAAGAGAAATGGAAACCTTAATTCATGTATTAGCAACTATATGACTAGAATTTGCAGCATTGCAGGAAACTACAATATGTATGTAGCAGATAAAGAAAGCTTAATGAATCTTAACTTTTTAAAATAGTCTTTAATGTTGCAAATTTAACAGTCTGTATTTTTGCTTTGGTATTTTACTAAAATTTTAGTATCTGATATTAAGACCTTAAAGTAAGTTCACCTGTTTTGCTTTTCTGCATTAGTCATGACATTGCTAAGGAATATCCTGAAATTAGCTATGAGACGTAGCAAGAGGCATGTTTGAACAGACAGCTCTGTGCTACTGTAGGAACATTTAATAAAATAATAAATTATTTATCCAGAACTGGACAGACTGCAGACTAGTTTGAGGCTATGTTCCTTTCTGTTTGCTGACATGTGTAGATGTGCTGCCGCTAATCATACCTTGTGCAGTAGCCAGCAGTGAGGAAATTCTACTTGATACTCAATGTGGGTAATTCCAGTTAAGTTGTGTCCAGCCAGAGCTCAACTTATTGGATGCTAGAAATGGAGACATTCTCAAAAAGCTCAACAAATTGATCTTGCAGCATGGAGCTATAATGTAATAGAGACTTACATTGCCTCACATATTCCACAGATTTCTTTGAATTATGAATTCAAGGTTTTTATTAGCTGAAGACAACCTTTTTAGTCTAGATAATGTTCTGGCACCAAGATGTTGCTTTCTGAAGAAACAGACTTCAATCCCATGTGTTAATTTGTTCCTTCAACAAAAGCAGAAAAAATGTGCTTTAATTTCTATACAACATATTGTCATATCCACAAGGAACAGCATTCTTTACAGTAATACTGTTTTTTTCTTTTGATAATGCATAGATTTGTTTCCTACCTCTGCATTGTAGAACAAGAAAATGTTCATTTTGAGTGGTGTATAGTTAGTTGATTGGTCAGCTAATTTATGAATTCAGTTGGTTGTGAACCTTTGGAAATGTTCTACCACAGAGGTCTGTTGTTATACAGTCACTCAGTATATTTCAAGGCTGAGATTTGTAGCGTTTTGAACAATGAAGAGTAGGAAAGTAGACTTGAATTGAATGGCAGATCAGACTAAAGGGGATATGTGGCTCAGAGCTGATTCTGTTTCTTCTTAATCTAATGCTGCTTGTAAGAAAATTGTACAACAGCCAGTACTCTGTTCCGAATTCTTAATAATGATTTCTTTTAGAAATCCACCCTTGTGAAAGATGAGTCCAAGTAGGGCAGGCTCTGCTACTAATCCTTTCTGCGATTCGGTGACTATTCACATGAACATCATGGTCTCTCCTTTCTACAGAGCTTTGATTTAGTTAGGAAATCGTGCATTTGGTAAAGTACAAGGAAAGAATAGATAAATAATAATAATAATAGAATCGTCTGATGTCCCGCTTACCGGATTCAAGGCACAAGTGATGACTATTGCTGATATGGGAAAATTACAAACTCCCAGAGGAGTTTGACTGCGTTTGAAAAGAGCAACACACACTAAAATGCTGAAGGAACAGTAGGTTAGGCAGCATCTATTGAGGGAAAACAACAGTTGACATTTTCGATTAACACCCTTATTTGGGACATTTCCCTCTATAGATGCTTTCTGAACTACTGAGTTCCTCCAGCACTTCGTCTTTTGCTCAAGATTTCCAGCAATTACAGAATCTTGTGTGTCTGTACAGTATTTGAAAAGAATCACTTTTGTTTTAGTCTGGGATGTTGGTGGTTAATTGAGAGAATACTTGCTTTAATTGTAATGAATACGTATAATTGAGAACTGTAAATTAAACTGATTCACCAAATACTGCAAATGAACCAAATAAATCTAGGATCATTACCAACATATGCAATTTATAATGATGGCTTAGCTTTCCTGAAGTCAAGATTTGTGATTATTTGAAATTATTTGTTCTAATATGCATGGTCTCAGTTAAGATGCGGGATTTATGGCAGTGTCTTGCCAAATTCTAGAAAGTTTACTTTGCATAAGAGAGATGGATGAATTGATTGAGAAGCAGAATATTTTTGATCTGAAAGTTTGTTTTTCTAATATTAGTATCAATCAGATTTTAATTCTTTGTCATGTTTACTTTCTATTATAGATTGGTCATAACAATTTAAATAGACATATAATTGTTCATATACCAAGGGGAAATGTAGAGGTGAGATCCCTTAATAAACAGATGGAAAATATAGCACGATATAGAAAATTTTTTTTAAAAATTATATTTCAAGATCAACTAGAATTTCAGAAAGGGAAATAAACTGACACAATATGTAAAAGTGAAGTCCTGAAGAAGAGTCTCGGTTCCAAACATTGACTGTTCATTTCCATAGATGCTGCCTGACCTGCTGAGCTCCTCCAGCATTTTGTGTGTGATGCTCCGGATTTCCAGCATCTGCAGAAATATTTGTGTGTAAAAATGATTGAAACATTGTGTTTTTATTAAAGTAAAGGATATCCTTTTAAGTGAGTGGTGAAAAGTTTGGAGAAGATGTCAGAAGCAGGAGTATTTACACTTGGAGGTAAGTGCTTGGAATGTGTGTTTGTATGTATATACATATATAAAATTGCTGTGGAGGATTTGTCACTCTTGTGGGTTGCAAGGGGGAATCACTGTGCTTGGCAGATGAGACTTGTGGCTGTGAAAACAGTCTTGGGTTTCCACGGTGGTTGTAGGAATTGATTCTGAGATTGCAGGAACTAGCTCTGACAGTTCTGGACAACTTTCTTCTTTCTTTTTCTTCTAGTTTGTGCATCTTGATCTTGGGAAGGTGCATTTAGTTCACTGGAGTATTGTCTTATTAATCCTTCTATTGCTCCCTTTACAATCTGATCTGTGCTCTTTGTTTCCTCATCCACAACATCACCTGCTGAACCCTCTGTTTTTGTAATTCCATTGACTTTTTGTTTTGGCCTTCCATCCACCCAGCTGGGGTTTGGTCTTTGCATCTACTTTTTTA